>NC_064290.1:23137824-23289136 GCF_019186545.1 Solanum stenotomum
TATATATATATATATATATATATATATATATATATGTATATATATATATATATATATGTATGTATTCACTACATACGATTATAAGGGCACACCAAGCATATTTAAGTAGTACGGAGCTAAAGGTTAACCATGGAGATTATTTGGTTTTCAGTTTCAGGTGGTATCTCAATTACCCATTTACAATAAATGTTTATGATTTCACTTTTTGCTTTACATACCAGTATATTTTAATCGTACTGACGTCCCTTTGCCTGGGGTCGCTGCTTTTTATTTTGTGCGAACAGGTACATGCAGGGTCTATAATCGACCCACCTGCTAGGATTCAGGTTCAACTGTGAGTTGGTAAGCTCCATCTTATCTTGGGGCTATCAGAGGATGTTTACTTTTGTTGTACAGTTTGGGTATAGTCGGGGCCTTGTCCTGACAGTGCTTATGTCACTCATAGAGGCTATTGTGGACCTAATATTCTAGGTTTTCTTTTTGTATGTTTCAACCTCCAGCCAATAGTCTCGGCATGTATATATATGTGTGTGTAAGTAGGTATGTTTTCGGTTGTATCCTCATCGGCTAGATAGCACATCTTTTTTTATTTTTTTGGTTTGTCTACCATTGTTTGTATGGTTATTCTCTTTCTAGTCATGACCTCTGGGTGCAGGCTTCACTTTTTAGAGGTTGTGCTGCCCAATATTTTTGCCTCACAAGTTCGGTTTAACTAGTTTGTTTCGGTGGGTAACTTGATGTATTAAGGTATTGAGTGCCAGTTACGCCCCCTATTTCGAGGCGTGACAATAACCGTCCAACCTTTTCTACGGTTTGAACCTACGGTCTATAGAAGTTCTTACGGACCATACAGGTAAACCGTAGAAAAATTCTGAAACCTTAATTATGGACAAAATTTTGACAGACCCAGTCTACGATTCATAGGTCTTCCTTTGGTCCGTAGATATAAATCGTAGAAACCAACTTGACCCTTTAAAATGTCACTAAGTCTACGACGTAACTTTGAGACCTATCTAGGGCTCTTACAAAGATGATTGACTATCACCACCCGAGTCTACACCCTGGATGTGACCGACATCTGAGAACTATTTCTAATCCTCTATCAAACCCTTGGTCTGGCTACATGACTTTCATGTCTCTAAACAATACGCGGAAGCTTAAAAATTGATGAACATTTAGACATTTCAAGAAGGTCTTAAAATACTGTCTTGTAAATACTCAAACATAAGTCATAAATAGAGTGAACATCCTGAGATAATAATGGAATGTCTAATTCTTTCTGAGTATGAAGCCTCTAACAATTTAAGATAGATGTTGGGACAAGACCCACGACACCTCAAATACTACTAAAACATAATATAAATTGAGTCTCCTGAAAGCAAGGAGCCCTCACAAAATACTGTGTACTAGTGTGAGATTATCTCAAGGAAACGCTTGTTGATGATCCTGAACACTTGTATCTGCATCATAAAAAATACAGGTCGAATGGTGTCAGTACATTGAATATACGAGTATTTATTATAGCTGAGTAAAATAGAAACTAAACTGAAAGACTGAAAGCAACTCAACTGCATCAATGCATGAGTAAGACATGAAAACCCTTTTAGCTTTACAATAAGATATGCAATAAAAGCATATGAAAGTAACATACTTTACTTATGGGGAGTTTCTCTAACTAACAATCATTACTATGAGCCTAACAATGATGCAACATTTCGCCCATATTGCATGGGTCATCCTATACCTTGTCGGGGAATAGGATGATATTGTGACTATGGATCCATCTAATAGCCCTTCTCAGAGGAAGTGAAGAGTCGCATGAAGAATTAATGATATCCTATCCTACACTGGCTACGTAGTTTTATGGGACTTCTGAGTTATAAAAGACTCTAACCCAATTCGTTGCTAGAACAATTAATATAACTTTATGCTCAATTCACCCTTTACAAAGAAAGGACTTTTTACCTTACTAAAGTGCTTTTCAAACTTTAGACATACTTAGATTCTTAAAACATGCACTTATTAACGTATCTTTCAAGCCCAATATCAATATAGGTACATATATATATATATATATCTTTCAAAGTTTGAGGTGTTACAATATCTCCCCCTTCGGGAACAATCGTCCTCGAATGAGATCACACTAAGTAGAACAGGGGTGTGAAGCATATAACAACCGAACTCAAGCACACAACATGCAATAAACATAACTCAACATATCAACTTAAAGAGAACTTTACAAAGTGTTAGTACCTTGGTCTGGAATTGGCTCGAAAGGAAAGAGAAAAGGGTATCTCTTCTTCATATCCTCCTTAATCTCCCAAGTAGCTTCCTCAATAAATTGGTTCCTGCATAAGACCTTGACTGATGCAACTCCCTTGGTTCTCAACTTGCGAACCTGACGATCAAAAATCTGAACGGGCAGCTCCTCATAAGATAGGCTGTCCTTGATACCAATATTTTCATTCGGTACAATAAGTGAAGGATTGCCCAAACACTTCTTTAGCATAGATATGTGAAATACCGGATGAACTTATGCTAATTCTGACAGTAGCTCCAACTCATAAGCTATGTTGCCAACCCACTTGGATATCATGTAAGGACCAATGCACCGGCGACTGAGTTTTCGTTTCTTACCAAATCTCATAACACCCTTCATGGGTGAAGCCTTCAAGTAGACCCAGTCATCAACCTCAAATTCTAAGTCTCTTCTTATAATATTGGTATAGGATTTCTGATTACTTTGCACCATTTTCAGCCTTTCCTGAATAATCTTCACTTTCTCCATGGCTGGATGAACCAAGTCTGGACCTATCAATTTAGCTTCACCAGCCTCAAACCAACAAATAGACGATCTACATCTTTGCCCATAAAGAGCCTCGTAGGGAGCCATTTGAATACTGTAGTGATAGCTATTATTATACGCAAACTCTACGAGAGGCAAGTGGTCATCCCAATTACATTTGAAATCCATGACGTATGCCCTCAACATGTCCTCTAGGGTCTGAATTGTGCGCTCTACTTGTCCCTCAGTCTAAGGAAGAAAAACAGTACTAAGGTTCACCTTCGAACACAAACATTTCTGGAAAGACTTCCAAAACTGAGCGGTGAATTATGCACCCCTATCTGAGATTCTATGTTCTAACCCACACCACCGAGCCTTTGGTGAGAAACCTTGAATTGTTGGCAATTTGGGCACTTAGCAACGAATTCTGCAATGTACCTCTTCATGGTACTCCACAAATAGACTTCTCTCAAGTCATGGTACATCCTTGTAGAGTTAGGATAAATTGAATATCTGGAAATATGAGCTTACGCCATGATCCTAACTTGGAGCTCATCCACCTTTGGTACACACAATCTACCTTGGTATGTTAAAACCCCATCTCCCCTTTGTTCAAAGACATAACGTTTTGCTTATGAACATTTGACTTTAGTTCAAGTAAAATATAGTCTTTATCTTGTTTCTCCTTCACTTCAGATACTAGTAATGATTCATCCCCATTCATCTCCACAACTCTACCTTTGCTGGAGCCTAACAGACGGACTCCTAAACAAGCAAGTATGTGAACTTCCTTAGCTAACTATTTCTTGCCTTCCTCTATATGAGCATTACCCATGGATAAAATGCTCAAAGCATCAACAAAAACATTAGCCTTACCTGAGTGATTAAGATGCTCATGTCGTAGTTCTTGAGAAACTCTAACCACCTCTTTTGCCTGAGATTAAGCTCCTTCTGATTGAAAACATACAGGAGAGTCTTGTGGTCAGTGAACATATCCACATGAACACCATATTAATAGTGACATCATATTTTGAGAGCGAACACTACTGCTTCCAACTCGAGATCATGAGTCGAGTAATTCTTTTCATGAATCTTAAGCTGTCTGGAGGCATAGGCTATAACCTTGCCATTCTGCATCAATACACAACCAAGTCCAACTCTGAACACATCACTATCAACAACAAAGCCTTTTATACCCTCTAGTAGGGTCAACATTGGAGTAATAGTCAATCGAGTTTTCAATTCTTGAAAGGTTTTCTCACAAGCTTCAGACCATTGAAACTTGGTTGTTTTCTGAGTCAACTTAGTCAATGGGAACGAAATAGACAAAAAACCCTCGATGAACCTTCTTTAATAACCAACCAACCTCAAGAAACTCCTTATGTAAGTTGGAGACGTGGGTCTGGGCCAGTTTTGTGCTACTTCAATCTTTTGAGTGTCAACTAAAATCCCTTCTCCAGATACAATGTGGCCTAACAATACCACAGACTCAAGACAAAACTCACACTTAGAAAATTTGGCATATAACTCTCGATCTTAGCTTTGAGAGTATGGAGGATTATTCTGAGATGCCTAGTATGATCCTCTTCATTCCTTGAATAAATCAGTATGTCATTAATAAATATGATAGAAAATATGTCGAGATATGACTTAAACACTCTGTTCATAAGATCCATGAATGTTGCAGGAGCAATGGTCAAGCCAACAGACACCACAGGGAACTCATAATGACCATAACGGGTCCTGAATGTTGTTTTCAGGATTTCACTTTATCTTACTCTCAACTAATGATAGCCAGATCTAAGGTCTATCTTCGAGAAGCAAATGACACCCTGAATTTGGTAAAAAGATCATCAATACTCGGAAGGGGATACTTATTCTTTATGGTGACTTTGTTCAACCGGCGGTTATCGATACACATCATTCTAAGGGAACCATCCTTCTTCCTAACAAATAAGACCGGAGTGCCCCAAGATGAGACACTTGGTCGGATGAAACCCTTATAAAAAAGATCTCTCAACTGATCTTTTATATCCTTTAACTCTGTTGAAGCCATTTTATATGGTGGAACAGAGATGTGTTGAGTATGAAGAAGAATATTTGTCACGCCTTGAAGCTACCTCTTTGACGTAACATGGGACCTAGGATCACGAGTGACCCCAAGCTAACCCTAAAACCGGCATATCATAACTATACTGAAAGATATTTAAATGAAAACATGAACTAATGTGGAAGCTAAATCAATTGATAACTGAAAGTGGGGAATACAAAACTAGTCTGAATGTATAAAACATACTAAGAGCTTATGTAATACCCCGGAAACTAGTAGACTAAACTAGGACCTTATGTGAGGGTTCTAGAGCTTTACGTGGGGGTTAGAGTTGTAGAATTGACTTCTCGAACTTAGAATGAAGATTTTAGGGTTAGGGCATCAAGGTATGACCCCACAAGGACCAACCAAGGGTCCTTGAAGGAAACCCAAAATAGTCCCTAAATTCTACCTAAAAAGGGCCCACTACAGTTGGGACTCACGTCCCGTGGGAAGGAGTCATGGGTCAAGACCCCATTTTTGGAGTTTCAAGCCACCACCTACGAAGGTTCAGCACACCCCGTACCCACGGTCCATGGGTCAGGGTCTCATGGGTAGGGCAGTTTAGTCATTAGGTCGGTTTAAGTGATGGGTTAGTGGAAGGTTCTAGAATTAATTAGTTATTAGGTAGGTCATTTTATTAGTAATTAGACCACCTATATAAACCTAATAGAACCTTAATTAGATGATTCCAAATCATTATTTTCAATTCACAAAGAAACCCAAATTCCCTCAAGAAATTCTCTCTCTAGAAAGTGAAGAAGAAGAAGAGAAGGAAGCTAGGTCAAATTCCTCCATTGTTGCAAGATTTTGTGAGGGCTTTGAATCAAGGTATGTTAGCTTATTCATATATGGATTCTTTCATCCATAGATCCCCCTAGATTTTCC
The DNA here is from genome assembly GCF_019186545.1 of Solanum stenotomum. Lineage (NCBI taxonomy): Eukaryota > Viridiplantae > Streptophyta > Magnoliopsida > Solanales > Solanaceae > Solanum > Solanum stenotomum. The sequence goes on from NC_064290.1 coordinate 23,143,587, forward strand.
CCAATTGTGAAGACAAAACCCAAATCTAGCTAGGGTTTCTTCCTACATTTTTTGGAGTGTTGAGTATGATTCCAATTGAGTGGATAGTACTTGTTTATGATTGATTTAGTATTGAATTATGATATTATGGTGAATTTATGTTTTTACCATGGTTAACCCTAGTCTAATTAATGAAATTGATATTATGTGGGTTTATGCCATGAAAGGTGAAAGTGAAGACTTAGAGATGATCTTCTAGAATTGATGTTATTAGTACTAATTGTTCAAGAATAGGAACATATAGACATGAATTGAATTATATTATAGTGCATATGATGGATCATGACTAGTAAAGTTGAAATTGAACCTTTATGATGAATCATGACTAGAATCACCTATTAATGAAGAATGTGATTAGAATGCCTTGAAATCTAGGTATGAATGATGATTTTAATAAGTAGAGCTTTGAGAGTAAGGCTTGAAGTCATGAATGTTAGGGCTTTCAGAGTAAAGCAAATTTGATGTGAACTTGTTGTGTATTGTTGAAAACATATTCTCACTTACACACTTAGGCATAAATATGCTAGGAGATGCAAGTTTCTCTCATATAGAATGATTCTAGGTTCAAAGGCTTAATAACCTAAAATGAATCAAAGAATGTTAGACTATAATAACTTGAATTTGTGACATATGATCCCTTCATGTATAACTTGACTTGGTAAGACAAGACCAAGATTGGTAGCTTAGGATGGAGGAACTATACTCTCTTAAGGGTAGGTTGAATTAGCATTTTAGGATGAATTTCATGGTAGCTTAAGTTAGTGGTAGTCATGGTAGCCTAGGATTGAGGTCACATACTCTCCTAAGGGTAGCTTGAACTAGCATCATAGAATGCTTGCATGGTAGCATGGCTTGGTTATACCAAGACCATTTCATGGTAGCTTAGGATTGAGGAATCATACTCTCTTAAGGGTAGCTTAGGATTGAGAAATCATACTCTCCTAAGGGTAGCTTACATTAGCTTCATAGTGTGCTTGTAAAGGTAGCATGGCTTAGTTGGTATAAGACTATTTCATGGTAGCTAGGATGGAACACTTGTACCTTTCCTAGGATAGCTTGGACTTGTATGATTCATGTAGTTTCCATGGTTGCTTGGTCTAGCCTAATAGGGTGCTATTCCATCGTAGTCTAGAATGATAAATAGTAATCATTGAAGTATGATAGCCTAAAGGAGTACTTGTCATGTGTAGGATTATGCGGCCTTATTCATGCATTGCACAAGTATAACTTGAAGATACTAATGAAGTATGTCTCTTATATGTTGGATGCTTAGCTTGGGGTTGAGTAATAGTACTTTTCCTTGGTAGCCTTGAATAGGTGGATTATGACCATTCATGCGTAATGACTTGTCTTGGACTAGTAAATAAGTACTCTTCCATGACTATTATGAGTAGGAGGGACAAGTCCCTAATCTAGGTAGCATGTATATGATGGAACTAGATTATTTCAACGAAGTATTGTAAACATGTCCCAATATGATATTTTCCTATGTGATATATGCTTAGCCTGAAATATTGCCATAGTTGCCTTTCCTTGATATGTTGACTAAAGGTGAAGATTCCCTTGTCTATATGAAGTAAGCTAAGAATGAGACCAAATGAGGGTAAGTATGATCATGATGACTTCAAGGTTATGCTTAGTGTGAATGGAATTATGGGGTTTCATTCATGCATTGCACAAGTATGCTTTGAGGTTACTTAGGAGTATAGTCCTCTTATGATATGAAAGCCTAAGACTTGACTATGGATATAGACTATGTTTATGATGACCAAAAATGGATACTTAGCTTGTATGGGATTATGGGGTCTTATTCATGCATTGCACAAGTGCTTTGAGGTTACTTGAGAAGTAGTTCTCTTATGATATGAAAGACTAAGGGTTGAATAATGCTTATATGATGTTTATGTTGGAGACTTAGCTTATGATTATGATATTGTTTCTTATGCTTATAGTTTATGTTTATGAAGGATTTCTTCTGCTTATGGATTATGTCTTATGTTGACTAACCCTTATGTTATGCTCTTATGATGTTATGCTAGCTAACATATTTAGTACATTTTGCACTAACGCATACTTTGCCTACATTCTAATCAAATGTAGGGTTCAGAGATTTGAGTCCTATTCTTGGAGATAGATTTCTAGAAGTGCTAGGAGTTGAAGACTTGGCGAGTCCTCATAGCTTTGAGGATAAAGACACCACTACCTTTATGTGTTTTCTCTATGTTTTAGGCTATTGTATGGGCTGCGTCCCAAAGGTTTTAATCAATGTTAAGTTTAGATGGTTTGAGACAAAGTGTAGTAAAGATTTCCGCTTGCTTTTATAAAAGTATTCGATTGTATGGATAAAGTTTTTAAAATTTTCGTACTTTTCTATTATCTTATGTTATGATATTCTAAGGGATTGTACGAGACCCCTTCGGGGTCAAGTACGCCATTTTATGTCTAGGGTGTACCCTTGGGTCGTGACACTTTAATAACAACTAAAAAATGAACTTAACAAGTCAAGCTGATTCTAGTACTATGTCTGAAAAGCCTCTACTGACTAAAGTTGAGTTGCTAGGACATGCCCCCAGCTAACTCTAACAAAACTGAAACTAAAATGTAATGATTGAAATGAAAGCATGTCTATTTTCCTCGAAGTAAGAGGACTAACCACTAAAGCTGCTGAATGCGGATCGAGGATTGATCTAACTGCAATTTGAATGCTGGGTAACTGAACCTAGCTACATCATAAAAGGATGTAGCGCAGAGTATGCATTAGTCATTTGAATGTACTGAGCATGCAGGATATAGATACTAAGCTGAACAAACATATGAAAGTTGAACAAATCATAACTGAGCAATACTGAAAATACTTAAAAGATAACTGAAAAGCTAAACTGAATACAATGACCAAGTACTAATCATGAACATGATATGCTGAACTGAATACTGAAAATATGTACTAAAAACCTGGTCAAATGCACTAAGAGTCTGACTATGGGAGCTACTACTAACTGACATAGAACCACGTGAGCTAAACGTGGAGTCAGATGTATACACCCCATCGAGAGGACCCAATATACCTTGCCTGGGGTATTAAGGCATGACTGACGTGATCACTAATTCTTGTACTCGTAAGGGGCACATAGTTTTAGGGCTATAAGGGTACGCTGAACCCTAGTCCAACTCGGTGTTAAGTCTACTCCACACTGAATATGTATATGACTAAAATGTAACTGAAATATTGAATAGCTCAAATACTGACATGCAAATATGAGAATGCAATATTTAGATAATTCGATTATACATTTAACTGACCTAGCAAGTGCAATTCATGAACTAAGAGAATCGACACAACTAGGGTTCTGAGTTTCATACAAGGAATTAAGCAAACGTTCCAAGAAAACATGATAATTTGATTACGAATACTACAACAACTAAATCATAACAAAACTCAAAGGTTTTAGAAACCCTAGGTCTAAACAAGATATAGAGAATTAAGAATCTGACCGAGTTCTAGAGACCTAGTGGACGAAAGGAACCCATATACCTGGTGACGAAATTCACGAAGAAATCCTTTGGAGTTCAGGGTTAAACTGAAGAGAATCTCTTGCTTGTTGTTGAGGGGTTAGTCAACTCTTTCTCCTTTTTTTCGCTCTAAGTTCTGGTGAATTTTGGTTAATTGTCACTTAGGGTAATATCTAACTAGAATATTAGGCTATAACTGACCAACACGACGTAGTGTAGTGATAAAATAATTACGAAAAAACCCAACTACCCCTAAGTTGAAATTCAACTGCAGACCTACGGACCCTGACCAACGGACCGTGGTCTGACCGATGGTCCATCCTATCAGTTCATCTTCTGGCTTCAAAGTGGGGGAAGTGGGACCTAGAATTACGGACCTGGATCACATACCATGGTCCCACCGACGGTCCGTAGGTCCCGTCGTTTTTCTGGATTTTTTGGAAATCTTTTGAGAGATGCTGAGGTGACCAACCACGGACCACACCTACGGTCCGTAGCTCAACCTATGGTCCGTAGGAGGCTTCCATCGGTGGCTGATGAGTCCACAAATTGGACTCATTTAAGGCTATATTTTGATAGTATTTGTGTCCTCAAATGCTTATTTTATCTCAATATCTGATGAAAACCCTTACATTTCAGGTATTTGAAGTATGAAGGAAAGCATGGACACTACGTCGCAAAAAAGAATGAAAAGACTAAAAAGAACGAAGAAATGAAGGCCCGAGGATCGCTGAGTCCACTTGGCGAGTCACCGAAGGGTCATACTTCGCCTTTTTTTCCAGTGTGCTGAGCCCTGCAGGAAAGGATCAAGTCTGTGGAAAAAGGGAGCAGTCGGCGCATCGCCAAGAAGTTCCGCGAAGTAGTACCATGTCACCCAATGACCCAGAGCATGACGATGCTGAAGGCTGGTGCAAGACGACGATGAACTACACCAAAGGGCGAATCGCCGAGTTGATCGACAATTTCGACTAACGATGCCGAATGATCCGCTGCAGCACAAATCCGTGAAAACTATAAATTCTAGTTAGAGTTGTAGTTTTAAGAGTCTAACAATTATTATAATTTTCAGATAGAATAGTACTTTTTAATATTTTTTCTCTAAGCTTGAAAGGGTTTTGAAGACTTGAAGATCCAAAGGGTTTCATTTTCAAGATTTGGGTTTTGGTCTCTTGGATTCTTCAATTTTGTCCTGTATCTAGACTTAAATTTTCATACCCAGTTGAATGCAAGCTCAATTTGGTATAAATTTCTATCTCATATACATGTGTCGCTAAAAACTCCAATTCTTGGGGTGTTATTTAGCGAATATGGGTTAAGATAATTGTTGGGTCTTGCTTGCTGATAGTTTAATTGTGATTTCGTTTAGTAGTTGTGGATGAATTTAATGAATTTGTAGTTGCAAATACAAGTTTATTTATGTGTTTTAAGCTTTGCTCGAGAGAGAGGTCGTAAAACTAAGACTACTAAATTGATAGCCAGTGTGAGTGGGTCGACATGTGGTTCAGCTCGAGAGAGTGAACCCTAGTCCTATGTCCACACACTCAGCTCGAGAGAGTGAGTGGGTTAGGGCGTAGGCTGGTCTTCATGCGGCAAGTGGGTGTCCGAGAGGAATGCATTTGAAACGGGGTAAGTTGCTCGAGAGAGAGCTTATCCCCCTTTAAGTCTAGCCTAGTCACAATTATTCTATGAAACTTCTATCGAAAGCATGTACCGAATAATCTAGCTTAACCCGTATTCCCATCACATCCCAAGGATCCCCTCTTATTACTTAGAAACCCTTGTTTATTTTGTTGTTTTTACTTACTAGTGACAAAACTCCACCATTGTTAATTGACACTCTTGTGTCCCCCTTTAATTTATAATGTTTTTAATCATTAATGTCTTTAGCTACGACTAGTTAGAACTAAGCTTTTTTTCTATTAATTCTCAAAACCACTCTCTTGGGAACGATCCCAACCCTTTCTTTGGTTACTAAACTATTGTACGATCCTAGACACTTGCATCGGAAGTTGTGTCTTGATTACGCAAACATCAAAATGGCGCCGCTACCGGGGAGTGGTGTTATTTGAGAATTTTTAGATTAGTAGAATTTTTGTTTTTCTTAGTTGTAGTTTACTCACCTAACTTTTAGTTTGTTTTGTTTGCTTGTGTGAATATTTTAGAAAGCATGAGTGTTAACGGTAGCCAGGTGGGCCACCAGGACGATATCGGTAATCTCAACGATGTCCAAGAGTCTAACATCAATGACCCCCATATCATGGGAGGTGTTGGAACCATCCGTTTACCCCCAGCCGAGGGAAATACAGTGTTCCACATAACAAGCACCATGTTGAAACTCTTGCAACTAAAAGGACTTTTCAGTGGATTGGCTCATGAGGATCCTCACGAGCATCTTCGAAACTTCGTAGATGAATGCGGACCATTCTCGTTCAAAAACTTCTCTTAGGAGTTAGTCTAATTAAGGTTATTCCCTTTATTGTTAATGGGAGAGGCATGCAAATGGCTAGCCGAGTTGCCGTGAGAATTCATCACTTCTTGGGAGAAACTGGTAACCGCATTTCAAGTGTGATTTTTCCCTTCCTCGAAGATGATGTCATTTAGGGATACCATCCAGAGCTTTAAGTTTCTGGAAGGAGAGCCTCTGCACGAGACTTGGCTATGGTTCAAAAAGTTGGTGCTACAATGCCCAACCCATGGTTTGCCTGATAACATGCTACTTCAGTACTTCTACCGGAGTTTGGACTCGGTAAACAAAGGTGTCACCAACCAACTCTCGCCTGGAGGCTAAATGCAGTAGCCATATGCAGTAGCAGCCCAACTTTTAGATGGCATGAAAACCATCAACAGAGCACGGTATACTCGTGAGGACCAAGTCTCCCCTCTCACCTTCAAGCTATCCAAGGAGCAGATTGAAAAAGACAATGAGAGAGACCAGAACATGGCCAAAATCATGACGCAACTTGATATTTTATCCAAAAATGTCATGGGGGCTAGTGCCCGTGGTGTCAACGCTGTGGGGGTTGAGTGTGCTAATCCTGAGAAGATAAAGTTTGAAGCTTTGTATAACGAGAAGGTAAATTTTCTAGCCAACCAAGGCGGTGACTACCGCTCAAATTACCCAAGGCAGGGTGGTAACCAAGGTTGGGCTAGAGACGAAGGATGAAAGGATCGAGATCGTGAATGGAGGAACCGTAATCCGAATTGGAAAGATGGGGAGAAGGATAGATATGTGCCTCCCCATGAGCGCCAGAAATCTAAGGATTCAGAAGGTGGTAGGTCTGATGATATGCTCTCACGTATCCTCAACAAATTTGAAGGGTCAGTTAAAATGCTAAAAGGCATGAAAGAAAATATATCTACCCTTAGCCAGACCGTCACCTCCCATTCAGTTTCAATCAAGCAGTTAGAAACCTAGATGGGTCATATCTCGTCTCACCTAAATCTGAGACAGCAAGGGGGTTTGCCGAGTGATACTATGGCTAACCCCAAGAATGAGGTTTGAAGGTGGACTTACGTCGTTCCACGCGTTAACTAAGGTGCTGTTTGGGAGGCAACCCAAAACCTTCTTATTGTTTTACATTGGTTTTAGAAATAATGGTGCGTTGATTGTGCAGGATGAAGGGTGAGAAGCATTTGGAAAGAAGGAGATGGGCGAGAGAAATGTTCGGTTGGCAAGTCACCGATTAGATCGGTGACCCCACTTTATATCACCATTTGGATTCCCAAATTGACTAGGGGATTCTGTAAAACTCAGCGAAGAATGTGACTACACGGCATGACGCCGAATGGTTCGGCGCTCTGGACAAATGTTTCAAGCCAAAGGTTTAAAAGTTTGAATCTCCTATGCTTTCCCTCATTTTCAAACGTTGCAAGCTTACACCTAGTCTTATTTTTTAATATCACTGCATCTCTATTGTATTTTGGTTGATTGATTTGTGCGTGGAGTTGGAGTTCATTGCTTCCTAGCATCCCAATAGCACAAAATACATGGCCAGACCAAAATTTGCAGGAAGAAGCATGCCACCCAGACACATAAGAGCACAAAAATTCAGAAGAACTGCAAGGAGCGAGAACAAGTCAACTTGTTCGAGGAGAAGGATTCCCATCACCCTAATGACCCTTCATGGGCTCGAGGGTTCAGCAATGCGATACACGCCTTTGTGGCAGCTTACAAGTTGGACAATATGATCGAGGCTAATATCGCTGCAGAGGTTGAAATAGAGCGAAAAGAAAAAGAGAACCAGAAGCAGGCTAACACATCGGGTACTGATGCCCAGATAGATGGAGCGACTATGTAGACAGGATTCCTCTTTACCTCCCTCTCTGTCTTTCTTTATTTTAAATTGTGGATATTTTGTTATTTGCATTTGTGGACAAATGTTTTTGTTTGTGGTGGGGTGAGGCCCACACATTTTCTGTGCTACTTTTTTTTGTGTTTTGTGTATATATTTGGGCTGTTCTGTTTAAAATTGTGTTAATACTGCTTTTCTATGGATGTTTGAGCTTGCGACTCCTTTTATTTTTAAATTGCAAAATGATTTTGACCCTTTCGAAAATTATTGAATTTTTTGCACATTTTTCCCACCCTTTATATGCTGTTGAATGTGGCTGTTCCTTGGAAAATTTGAGTCTCAGTTTCGATCAATATCGATAACTTGAATAGTGCCTACAATCGAATGAACATGAATGTACGGCTACGATAAGACAAATGAAGTTGCATAGACAACACCTAGAACTTACCCTATTGGTCCCGTTGACTAAGACAAACTTTCTCTTGATATGATCTTAGGCAACTTCGAAGAGTGTGAACCAATTTGACATATACCTCTTTTGTGACCTACCTTGTAAGCATGTGATTCTCTCTTGAACACCCTTTGAGCCTTACCTTTCTATGGACAAAACTTGTTGAAAACTAGACCTTTTTTAATCCATTACCTATAATCTTCTTGAATTTTGGTTTATTGAATAGACAACTTAGGCCAAAAGCCTAAGTTGTGGGTGTGGTGAAAAAGAAAAGAGAAAAGTCAAGAAGTGCAAGGAAAGTTTCCTTTAACCCATGGTGTTGAGAAAAATGGAACCCTTCCATAAAAAAAAAATAAAAAAAAGAGAGTTGTGGAATAAAGTACCAAAGAAATAGGGTTCCGAACAACCCATGGGAGGCGAATAATAGGATGACCTATGATGCACTAATGAAAATGATGAAGGAAAAATAAAAGAAGTATTGAGAGCACCACATTTAATGAGGATAAAAGTCACTGAGCCTAAATGACCATACCTTTGCACTCAGCCCTGTTACAAGCCGTGTTAAGAACTTTGTGATCTTGAGAAAGTCGAAACAAATGTTGATTGGAAAATACAGGCAAACCTATAGGTGAAAGCATGCATCGTGTTCATCTTTGTGAGTGTGAGTGTTGTATCTGATTCCTGAACTTTAAATTGATTATACCTTTGAGTGTGAAAATGGAATCATCATTTGTGTGAGGGCATTTGAAGGCTTTTGTTGAGGTTGAACTTGCATTTGAAGCAAGTATTGCGAGCTTCAAAATCTTTGGTAATTGTGTGTCACAATTTGAATCTTTGAGTACACAATTGATCCTTGCATAAGTAAATTGAGTCTTGTTGTGTACATTCATAATTGAGTCTTGTGTAGTACTGTTTGAGACATCCTTGTTGAACTAGTGAACTTGAGGACAAGCAAACCTTTAAGTTGGAGGGGTAGATGAGTCCACAAATTGGACTCATTTAGGGCTATATTTTGATAGAAATTGTGTCCTCAAATGCTTATTTTATCTCAATATCTGATGAAAACCCTTAAGTCTCAGGTATTTGAAGTTTGAAGAAAAGCATGGATACTATGTTGCAAAAAGGAACGAAAAGGCTGAAAAGAACGAAGAAATGAAGGCCTGAGAATCACCGAGTCCACTTGGTGAGTCGCCGAAGGGTCTTACTTCGCCTTTTGTTCCTGTGTTCTGAGCCCTGAAGGAAAGGATCAAGTCAGCGGAAAAAAGGAGCAGTCGGCGCATCACCGAGAAGTTCTGTGAAACAGTACCATGTCACCTAATGACCTAGAGCACGACGATGATGAAGGCTGGTGCAAGACGGAGATGAACTACACCAAAGGGCGAATCGCTGAGTTGATCGGCGATTCTAACTAACGACGCCGAATGATCCGCTGCTGCCCAAATCTGTGAAAAGTATAAATACTAGTTAGAGTTGTAGTTGTAAGAGTCGAACAATTATTATAATTTTCAGATAGAATAGTACTTTTAATATTTTTTCTCTAAGCTTGAGAAGGTTTTAAAGATTTGAAGATCCAAAGGGTTTCATCTTCAAGATTTGGGTTTGGGTCTCTTGGATTCTTCTATTTTGGCCTGTATCAAGACTTAAATTTTCATGCCCAGTTGAATGCAAGATCAATTTGGTATAAATTTCTATCTCTTATAAATGTGTGGCTAAAAACCACAATTCTTGGGGTGTGATTTAGCGAATATGGGTCAAGATAATTATTAGGTCTTGCTTGCTGATAGTTTAGTCGTAGCTTAATTATGATTTCGTTTAGTAGTTGTGGCTGAATTTAATGAATTTGTATTTGCAAATACAAGTTAATTTATGTGTTTTCAGCTTGCTCAAGAGAGAGTTCGTAAAACTAAGACTACTAAATTGATGGCCAGTGCGAGTGGGTCGACATGAGGTTCAACTCGAGAGAGTGAACCCTAGTCCCATGTCCACACACTCAGCTCGAGAGAGTGAGTGGGTAAAGGCATAGCTGGTCTTCATGCGGCAAGTGGGTGTCTGAGAGGAACGGATTTGAAACGGGGTGAGTTGCTCGAGAGAGAGAGCTTATCCCCTTAAAGTCTTGCCTAGTCACAATTATTCTATGAATCTTCTATCGAAAGCATGTACCGAATAATCTAGCTTAACCCGTATTCCCGTCACATCCCAAGGATCCCCTCTCATTACTTAGAAACCCTTGTTTATTTTGTTGTTTTTACTTACTAGTGACAAAACCACCCATTGTTAATTGACACTCTTGTGTCCCCCTTTAATTTACAATGTTTTTAATTGTTAATGTCTTTAGGTACGACTAGTTAGAACTAAGTTTTATTTTTCTATTAATTCTCAAAACCACTCTCTTGGGAACGATCCCAACCCTTTGTTGGGTTACTAAACTATTGTACGATCGTAAACACTTGCATCGAAAGTTGTGTCTTTATTACGGAAACATCAGTGGCACCTGCAACTTCTGAAAATCTGCATTTTTTTGTCTTTCTCGAGTCTGGGGTGTTACATTTTCTCCCCTTTGGGAATATTCGTCATCGAATGAAGTTTAAACTAGCTGAGTATGGAGGGAAGGAGCTGCAATCCCTACCACTAAGTACTAGAACTGAAAATCTAACTGAACTGAGTTCCAAGAATCATGAAAATATACTAAAATGCAAGAACAACCAAAGGAATAAGATACTGAGACTGAATTAACGCAATAGTACACTAAGTGATTGGAGAGGAACTATTACCTCAAGCTGAAACAGAATCAAAATCAGAAGTAAAAAGTTGAGATACTTGGCCTTCATAGCTGCTTTTGCTTCCCAAGTAGGTCGGGCTTTCTTCCTAAAGCCAAAGTCCAGCCTCTTCCAAGTGCTTTCCTTTCCTGCATTCCTTCCTAAAGGCAGGACTGGGTGGGTTAAGTTGCTCCCTCTACGAACTGACTTCTCCACGAAACCCTCACTGAAGTGGCTTCTTTATTCCTCAACCTACGAACCTGACAATCAAAAATCTCTACTGGCACCTCTTTATAAGTGAGACTATCCTTCACAGCCACACTCTCTAACGGTATTATGTATGCTGGATCACCAACACACTTCTTCAATAAGGAAATGTGAAAGACTGGATGTATAGCTGCTAGTTCTGCTGGCAACTGTAACTCATTAGCCACATTACCAACCCTTTCCAGGATTCTGTAAGGACCTAAATATCTAGGACTCAACTTCCCTTTCTTTCCAAATCTCATCACCCCCTTCATAGGTGACACCTTCAGGAAAACGCAATCATCAATTTTGAACTCTAAGTCCCTTCTCCTCACATCTGCATAGGACTTCTGACGACTTTGGGTTGTCTTAAGTCTATCTCTGATGAGCTGAACTTTTCCATAGCCTCAAGAACTGAATCATGCCCAATCAATGCTACTTGACCTACTTCAAACCAACCAATCGGAGATATACATCTACGCCCATATAGTGCCTCATACGAGGCGATCTTAATGTTGGAATGAAAGCTGTTATTATAGGCGAACTCAACGAGTAGGTGATTATCCCAAATACCCTTGAAATCGATCACGAAAGCTCTCAAAATGTCCTCTAAGGTCTGAATGGTACGTTCTTCCTGACCATCTGTCTATGGATGAAATGTTGTACTAAGATTTACTTGAGTACCAAGACCTTTCTGAAACGATTTCCAGAAATGAGAGGTAAACTGAGGACCTCTATCTTAGATGATAGACAAGGGAACCCCATGCAACTTAACTATCCCATTGATGTAGAGTTTGGAGTAGTCCTCCACTGAATCTGTACTTTTGATAGCCAAGAAGTGAGCGAACTTAGTAACTTTGTCCACTATCACCCAAATGTGATGTAGTCATGTTGTCTGCGAGTACGAGGTAAACTCGTAATGAAGTCCATGTTTATCACTTTCTACTTCCATGTAGGAAAGTTAATCTCTTGAGTTATTCCTCCTGGTTTCTGATGTTCTACCTTAACCTATTGACAATTAGGACATTTAGCCACAAAATCTGCTATTTCTCTCTTTATGCCGTTCCACTAAAAGACTTCTCGCAGATCACGATACATCTTAGTGGCACCTGGGTGAATAGAATATCTAAAATTATGGGCTTCTATAAGGATCTGCTGCCTCAACTCACCCACATTAGGAACACATAAGTGACCCTAATAACGAAGCACACCATCTCCCCCTTGAGGGAAAACCTCTTCTTTCTACTAATGAACTGCACCTTTCAACTGAAGTAATATAGTATCACTATCCTGTTTTTCCTTAACCTCTGCTACCAATGAAGATTCAGATCTATTCTAAACTATCACACCACCATTTGATATGTCCGTAAGACCAACTCCTAAGCGAGCAAGTCAATGAACATCTTTTGCTAATTCCTTCTATTCTTCCTCAACATGTGCTACACTACCCATAAATAGTCTATTGAGAGCATCAACCACTATATTGGCCTTACCAGGATGGTAAAGCACATTCATATCATAGTCCTTGAGGAATTCAAGCCATCTCCTCTGACGAAGATTCAAATATTTCTGGGTGAACACATACTGAAGGCTGTTATGATCTGTGAACACATCTACGTGAACACCATACAAGTAATGTCTACACATCTTTAGGGAAAATACTACAGCTACAAGCTCGAGGTCATGAGTCGGGTATTTCTTCTCATGGACCTTAAGCTGTCTAGAAGCATAAGCTGTGACCTTACCTCGCTGCATCAACACATAACCTAGGCCGACCGTGGATACATCATAATAAATTACATACTCGTCTGAACCATCTGGTAGAGTCATCATAAGAATTATAGTCAACCCAATCTTCAGTTCTGAGAAGCTTTTCTCACACTCATTTGACCACTGAAACTTGGCCTTCTTCTGAGTCAACTTGGTCAATGGGGAAGCTATGGATGAAAATCCTTCAACAAATCTCCTATAATAACCAGCCAAACCCAGAAACTTCTGATATCTGTTGGAGAGATGGTATGGCCAGTGCTGTAGTGCCTCCATTTTTTGGGAATCCACTTGGATCCCTTCGCTGGATACCACATGACCAAGGAAAGCGATGGATTGTAACCATAATTCACATTAGCTGATCTTAGCGAATAACTGGTGATCTTTCAGAGTTTGCAGAACAACTCTCAGATGAGTCACATGCTCCATCTCAGTTCGAGAATAAATGAGGATATCATCAATAAAGACGATGACAAACAAATTCATATACTGTTTGAACACCCTGTTCATTAAGTCCATGAAAGCTGCAAAAGAATATGTTAGTCCAAAAGACATAACTACAAATTAATAATGACCATATGGAGTCCTGAAGGCTGTCTTTGGAAACTCTGAGCTGATGATAGACAGATCTGAGGTCTATCTTAGAAAAGCAATTACCACCTTGGAGTTAGTCGAACAAGTCATCAATCCAGGGGATGTGATAATTATTCTTGATGGTGACTTTTTTCAACTAACGATAGTCAATGCACATTCTGAGTGAACCATCTTTCTTTTACACGAACAACACTGGAGAACCCTATGGAGAGATACTAGGTCTGAGGAAGCCCTTCTCTAGAAGGTCTTTCAACTACTCTTTTAATTCCTTAAGCTTGGATGAAGCCATTCTGTAAGGAGGAATCGAAATGGGCTGCATATCCGGAAGCATATCTATTCCGAAGTTGATTTCCCTTTCAGGAGGAACTCCGAGAAGATTTTCCGGAAATACTTCTGGAAACTCATTTACTATTGGGATTGACTCAAGAGTTGGGGTTTCAGAGTTTGAATCCATAACCCGAACAAGATGATAAATATACCCCTTGGAAATTATTTTTCTGCCCTTAAGGTAAGAGATAAATCAACCCATAGCCACTGAGCTACTACTCTTCCATTCTAAGATTGGCTCGTTTGGAAACTGAAACTAAACAATTATAGTTCTACAATCGACAGTGGCTTAACAGGAATGTAACCAATCCATGCCTTGAATGATATCAAAATCCACCATTTCTAACTCTACAAGATTTGCTGTGGTGACTTCCTGAGAGACTGTGATAGGGTAATTTCTGTATACTCGTCTAGCTATAACTGGAGTAGAGATTGAGAAGGGTTCTGAAAGGGTTTCTGGACATGTATTAATATCACAAGATTCCTTCCACTGCTGGTACCAAGTGTAGGCCACTCCCTTTAACTAATATGTTGCCAAATCTGCATTCTCGACGTGAGTGACACCCAATTTTTTTTTACATTTTAGATGTCGTCGAGAAACTCTTGTGGATCTTATTCTGACTTAGACCCATGAAATTCTATAGGGTTTATCCAAGTAAAGTCTTGGATTCTTGCTGTAGCAGTATTAGTCTGTGGCAGAGCTCGGACCACAACCTACTGATTTACCTAGGTAGTCATGGCTTGACTAAGTACTTGGTAAGCAGCCCCGAACTTGGCATGCATGACTTGCTCCTTCAATGGGTCTGCTGGTATTTTCCGAAATGCGAAGGGGAGGAGTTAGAATGACATTGAATAGAGTTCATACTCACGCATGATAAGAATAACAAAGAAAGTGAAGTTTTTCTTAAAAACACTTCGTAGCCTCCCTCTCATAGATGTGGTGCACTTCACACCCATGAAAGAGACTCTACTTAGTGCAGCTTTCAGACATCCTAGGACTCTTGAACCTAATTCTCTGATACTAAGTTTGTCCCGCCCCAAGGCTACCGCCTTGACGTAACACGGGACGTAGGATCACGAGTGATCCCAAGTTAACCCCAAAGCTGGCACATCATAAGCATATTGAAAGATATCTAAATGAAAACATGAACTAATACGAAAGCTAATTCAATTAATAAATAAAAGTGAGGAATACCCAACTTGTTTGAATGTATAAAACATACTAAGAGTTTAATAACAACTGAAAGATGAACTTAACAAGTCAAGATGATTCTAGTACTATGTCTGAAAAGCCTCTACTGACTAAAGTTGAGTTGCTGGGACATGCCCCCCAGCTAACTCTAACAAAAGTGAAACTACAATGTAAAGATTGAAATGAAAGCATGTCTATTGTCCTCGAAGTGTGAGGACTCACCACTGAAGTTATTGAATGCGGATTGGTGATCGATCTAAGCGTAGTTTGAAGGCTGAGTACCTTAACCTACATCATAAAAAGATGTAACGCAGAGTATGCATCAGTACTTTGAATGTAGTGATCATGCATGATATAGATACTAAGCTGAACAAACAGATGAAAGCTGAACAAACAGATGAAAGCTGAACAAAGCATAAGTGAGCAATACTGTAAATACTAAAAAGACAACTGAAAAGATAAACTGAATACAATGACTAAGTACTGATCATGAACATGACATGTTGAACTAAATACTGAAATATGTACTGAAAACCTGGTCAAATGCACCAAGAGTCTGACCGTGGGAGCTACTATTAACCGACATAAAACCACGTGAGCTAAATGTGGAGTACGATGTGTACCTCCCATCGAGTGGACCCACTATACCTTGCTAGGTGTATAAAGGCATGACTGGCGTGATCACTAATTTTGATGCCCACAGAGGGGACTTGTACTCCTACGGGGGCACGTAGTTCTGGGACTATAAGGGTACGCTGAACCCTAATAGCTCAAATTGTGACATGCAAATCTGGAATATTACATTTACATAATGATAATGTAACATTCAAAACTGGAGAATGATTATATGTTTAACTAACCTAGTAAGTGAAATTCATAAGCAAAGAGAATCTACACAACTAGGGTTCTAAGTTTCATACAAGGAATTAAGCAAACATTCCAAGAAAACATGATAATTTGATTACGAATACTACAAAAGCTAAATTGCAACAAAACTCCAAGGTTTTAGAGACCCTAGGTCTAAACAAGATATAGAGAATACAGAATCTGAGTGATTTCTAGGGACCTAGTGGATGAAAGGAACCTTATTGTGAAATCCAAAATACCTGGTGACAAATTTCATAGAGAAATCCTTTAGATATCGGGGATGAACTGAAGAGAATCTCCTGCTTGTTCTTGTGGGGTTGATCGATGATACACTCAAATTACAATTCCATAAAGAAGCATACGCGATCGTTATCAAGTAAAGAACCCAACATGTAGGTTGGGGTCGATCCCACGAGGAAAATGGTTTAGACTTTGCTTTAACCAACAATTATATTCAATTAGTCAAATTACTTCCAGAAACAAGTAATTAAAGGGGTTTTTTTTTTGTGGAACAAATCGTAAGAATTCAATAAGTAATAAGTAATCAAAAGTCAATTTTTGGTTGTTATCAAGAGGAAAGAAATAACTAGGGTATACGTGTTCCCCACAAGCTCATAACGCATTAATCCTAATAATAGCAATCCTTTCCTAGTGTACTACATGCAAAGTGATAAGTTAGGTATCTCTAAATCCTTGTCCGACATCTTGAGAATTTCACCCCGCACCTTGGTCCGGCTACGTGTGTATAATTTACTAACCCTTACCTTTACCTCATATTAGACATCATAATCGATGTTTGGCTCAGTAATTACTTCGCACCAATTGACACTAGCCTATTAGATAGTATCACACCAAATCTATGTTGATAATTCTTTTCTTGCTGATTACCTCCTTGGTCCGGCAAGTAGCAACAAGGCGAGTTCTAATGCGTGCACTCGTTAAAAAGACGTCTAAAAGAAAAAATTATCAATGCACGCAGAACACTATTCAAGAATTGCTTATTTACTATTCATACTTTGTTAATCGCTCATGGTTCTCACAACCCTAGTTGTAGGGTTTAGTTTCCCATAATCATATGAACACAATTCATTGTTATAGATGAAAGAATTATGAACTTACTTAAGAAGAATAATAAACCCAGAAATTCAACTTGAATTGCAGCACACAAATCTTCAAAACGAACTTAGGAAATTAGTAATTGCTAGGTTTGCAAGAATAATCTCCCAAGTCACAAAATAGAACTAAAGTAATAATGTCTAACCCCCAAAAATGAGGTTTACATGCCCTATTTATAGTAAACAAGTCCTAAATTAAAAGGGAAACAAAATAAGGAAATTTTGTTGAGGGACGCGTCTTCATTCCACGGGACTGACTCACGGACCGTCAATGGATCTACAGTCCGTGAGTCCCTTCCGTCAGCCAGGACTTGGAGAATATTTCATCTTCCAAAAATCATCTTGTCTGAAGCAAACAACGGAACTGCAGCACTGACTGTAGATCGATCTACGGTCCGTCAATTCCCTTCCGTAGCTCCACACTTGGAATCTTCAAAAATCAGGTATTGGGACTCTCGCAGTATCAATCTACGGATGAATAGTACAATCCGTAGATCCATCTACGGACCGTCAATGGCAACCGTGGTTGCACACTTGGCCAGATTTCCTGATTTGCCTTCCATGCCTTGCCTGCTGATCTACAATCACCATCTACAGTGTGTCAATGGACCTACGGTCCGTAGATCACCTCCGTAGATGCCCTTTTGTTGCATTTCTTTCCGCTGCCTCTTTATTTCCTCGCCTGTACATCTTTCCTGGAAAATATGATAAAAACACATAAAAACCAATACAAAAAGGGCCTAGACACACACAACTTGTAAGTGAAATGTATTAGAAATACCGTAAACTCATGGTATATCAACACCCTCAATTTAAATTCGTTGTTTGCTCTCAAGCGACGCACTAGGAGTCTAAACGATACTTGTATAGAAGCAAGCATTTCAAGCACAAACAATCACATGGCTCTCTATTCCACTCACTTTCCGGGTGCAAACTTTGTTCTCTTGGACTTGACAAACTAATTCATGCGGATCAAACCATGACAACGATCGACCAACCAACACACAACATACACTGTTTCACTATCCCCAAAGTACCAACTTTTCGACAACGTAACTAGTGCCCTCACTTCAAACGAAATTCCTTTTCTTTCACACAATGACTATGAATTTTGAGTACAAGGATTCATTCAACACTCACACTCAGAAGTAAGTTCAAGTACAGTTAGTGCTCAGTACCATAGGTTTGCCCTTATTTTCACTTCTTAGACTCTCCAAACTAGATTCTAGGATCATTATAGGACTTGCTTGGCTTGTAACGTAGGCTCAGGGTCAGGTGTGGTACATTTGGCTACTTCTTAGTGACTTTATGCCCTCCTTGACATTGCACTAGGCTTTCAACCTCTTTTTGCCCTATTTTTTCCATCCTACCGTTTTGCCTTCTTTCCCTTGATTTTCTTCAACCACGAATGTGACTTTAAACCTTTTAGCTTTTTTTAATTCTTTAATTTCTTTTTATTTTTTATTATAATAATGCTTTTCTTTAGCTTTCAACAAGTCGCATCCTTTCCTCTCTTTTTCAACATCAAACTCTTTTCATACCCACAATTCTTTCGGTTTCCTCTTTCATAGCCACCCTCAACTTATGGATTTTCCATTAGTTGAGGTGCACAATACCCGATGTCGGGTCAGGGCCAAGATTGAAATTAATTTTTACATTAGCCACCCTCAACTTAGGCTTTTGGCCTAAGTCAAGGTGCACATGTCCAAGGAGGGACCGAGGCCAACATAGTCGATTATGGGAAGGTGAGTTCGGGGATTAGAAAGAAATGGTCTAATTTTAGGCTCAAAGCATTTGGATCAAAGGGAGCATTTATTTTATTTGGTTGGATCCTTCTTTTAGTCAATTTGTGGACTTATCAGAACAATGGCCTATGATTACTTCCTAACCTCTAGATTGAATTGTCTTAGCAGAACTAACCGGGTAATTTCTAGTTTTGCATAAAAACTGTTTGAACAATCAACTATTCTCACACACTCTTTGCACATAGTTTCATTATCAGATTATCAGATTACCAGTTTAAGTTTCAGCTTAAGTCATGCCATCAAGTTGATTCATTATCATGTCATACTCAGAGCCAAAACATTCAACTTGTCTTAGCCTACCAATTCTAGCACACATAAGCAAATTGGACAGGTATATTTTTTATAGGCCATCATCCTTCATTCTTTTTCATGCTTCTACACATACGATCCTAACACATGCCAGTTCAACATAAATTAAATAGTCTCTTGGGGAAAAAGAACATAGGCAAGAAAACCCCAAAGAGAGGATGCATGAGTTGGGTTATTCAGACTTCACCCTACCACTCACAATCTATTTACTCCACCCCCAACAAAAATAGATGCGATTGTCCCCAATGCATATAAAAATAGTAAAAGATAATGGATTGGGTGAAGCAAACCTGTGGCGCATTGCGCTGAAGAATCATAAACAAGCGGGTGGGTCCGGTTTCCCGGAGCCCGCTGGAACCATAGTTGGGTCACCCTTAGTAGTGCCCACATCAACCATCATAGCACCCTTAGTAGTGCTCTCGGTCACTCTAGCCGCACCATCAGTGGTGCTCACAACGTCCCTCACGACAAGCGGGACCTCTACAACTGGGGCAGAACTCGATGCCCTTGCAATACTCTCATGCACCCTCTATTGGCGCAACTCTTCATCTAAAATCGAAGCCTTTCTAGCCTCCTTCTCCTGCGTATGCTATCTCTTTTGGGATTTTTTTCTCCTCGGTGCGACTAGAACGGTGCCTCTTGCCTTTGGTATGTGTAGGCTCAGGCCCCTCTTCGGTGGTCCCACTGAATAAAGTATCCAGCACCGTATCATTAGCCAACGCAATAGGTGCAGCCGGAGACTCAATAGTAGGGGTGTCAAGAATGGCATCAATGTCGGCCCAGAGACTGGCTAACTCGGACTGAAAAGAGGATAGATCTATGGTCGGGTCTGGTCGCTCAAGGACTCTCAATTCAAAGGCATCGAGACGCTTATTAACGACCTGGATCTTCCTGTCCATCATGCCCTCCATCCTTCGCTCCATTCTGGCCTCAGACTCGGCTATTGACTTTTTCATCCAAAGCTAGATGTGATGCAGCAGTGTGGCCATCTGAGCCTCTAATTTCTGTACTCTGGCCAACTGGACAACAACTGCTCCTAATGGTGGTGTGGATCGGGATGAGCTAGGAGCCCCACTAGCAGCCTGTGAAGAGGAGGCCGGGATAGTATCGATGTGATCTGGTATAATGGGGTCACCGCCTTGTGCCTGCCCCACCGTGTCTGCAAGATCTGCACCCAAGGGAGGTATCTCAACCTGGGCTCTCTGCGAGGTACCACCACATTTGCCTCATCTTGAATGAGGCCTATATCTAAAGTCCCTGTAGGGTGGATTAACCTGTCACAATGCCAGATCGGCACTCCAGAGTCCCTGCACAATTGGAAAATCAAACATGGAAAGGGGTAAGTAGTGGAGGTCTTGAATGCCCTCTCGTGAATCTCTGCCAGCAGCATGCAGGCAAAGTCAATCTCCACTCCTGCTACCAATACTGTAACCATGACCGCTCTGTCCCATGTGAGTTGGTTGTCAGCTTTTGTAGGCGACACCCTGTTACGCACCACCAAACAGAAGAACTTGGGCACAAAATTTAATGTGGCCTTTCGGATACCCAACCGTGGTGTGGCGACCAACTCCGCACACTCACCGTCTGCAGCAATGTATTTAGCTAACCACAGTATAACAGCCTTTCGCTACTCAACATTCCTCTGGAAAGCGCCGCTCTACACGATGTCCATCTGGAATCAAACTCTGCTGTATTTAGTGACCAAGAGTGACTCGTGTTAGGTCCATAGAGAAAGCGACTGATGGTGGCATGTGATATGTCCACTGGACAACCTCGGACCATAGTGGAAGTGAGAGGGTCCTGAGCTATGGGCTTTGACCGCTTGGAGATCGAACCACGGAGAGTGGCAGCATAGGAGGCGTAGAACTCCCGTACAATCTCCTCACTATAAGTACCTGGGTCTCAAGCCATCCAGTCACACTTGTGAAGGTTAAAAAGCCGGTAGATGTCGGGGACGGTGTGCGAGCTCCCTATGAGGACTCTAGTTCCTCTGTAACAATTCGGGCCATCTTTTCTTTGTCATTAATCATCTTGGAATCTTGATAGATTTGCCATTGGCCCTCAACACACCATTTGTTTGGCTCACTAGCCACTGGAGTAGGGTTCTCATTCCTTAGTATGGTTACTGACTCTGAGCTAGTGGCCTCATTAGATGAGGCTGCTTGTTCATTCTGGCTGGCCCTGTGGCTGACTTGGCATTGGACCTCGAAGCATGGGCAGACTCGGACCGTGAAGCATGGCTGGACTCAGAGACCGAAGCATGGGTAGACTCGGAGCCACACACATACCAGTAGCGGAATTGGAAGCAGCCCCAGTTGGTGACCCGATCTGTGTGTGCTCCTCATCAAACTGGGAGACAGTGACTATGTCAGGAATCAATTTTAGGGGGGTGCCTCTAGTGGCTCGGGGTGCAGTGGGAGAAGTCCTTGTGTTGGAAGGAACGTATGCTAGATCTTTTTTCGTGTTTGTGTCCTCATCGAGTAACCTGAAGCTAGGAGCAACAGATTTTGACTTGCCCTATTTTGAGTAAGTGACTAGCTTCTTGGGTGCCATCGTACTTGTGGAAGCAATATTAGTGCCAAAACTAACCATAAATAAACAAACAAAAAATTTTAGAACTATAAACGAACAGTAACAAAGTCCCATGAAAATTTCAGACAGAGGCTACAGTGGTCATCCACGAAGGAGACCTACGGTCCGTAGACTGATCTACGGTCCGTGGAACCCTTCCATGGATCAGAGGACCAACAATATTGGTCGCAGATGGAAACCACGAATGTACAGAACGGTCCACAGATTGATCTATGCACCGTAGTCCACATTCGTGGTTTCACACTTGGTGAAATTTCAAGTTCATCCAACCACGAATCTAGTCTACGGTCCGTAGATCGATCTATGGTCCGTAGACGGGGTATCGTGGATGTGATCTGTGCCAGATTTCAGCCATTCTTTAATTTCAAGTCCACATCTTAGACCATTTTCAACAATATCCTAGTCTAACCATGTATTTCAACATTAAATCATACTAGTTTGTTATTCTCAGGATTCTGATTAATCATTTTAACCAAGTATTTAAGTCAAACTTTGGAACCCTAAGTCGAAACTTACATTTAGACTTATAATAATATACAATAAGGCAACACAATCACTATCTCTTGTTCCAAGGGTATTGTAACTTCCAATTTTATCAGGCAACTACATCTAACAATTACCCAAGGTCAAGACCCGACTCCCAACTTTCTATATTCAATCTATGAACCGAAATTCAAAGTGAGGGGAAAGTCTATTACCTTACAAGTAACGAGGAGTGGGGTGATTGTGTAACGACACTAAGCTTTGCAAGACCAAAGAATTAGCTCTTCGTTACTAACCCGAACACCGGACCTTGTGGAATTGTTTGGAGAGGAAAGGGAATTTAGGGGTTTGGGGAAAAGGAGGGGAAGATTAATTAGGGAGTGATGGAGTGATTATTGAGTGATTTAAGGAGTTTGGGAAGTTATGAAACGATTTGGGAGTAAATGGAGGGAAGTGGAATGATTTAAAATTAGGGGGATTTTAAATAGGATGGGTCCGGGTCGGGTCAGGCAGTATTAGGGTTCTGGACCCACGAGACCCCGTCTACGGTTCGTGGGTCGATCTACGGTCCGTAGATTGGGACCGTAGATCACTATTACACTTGGACAAGTTGTAGAGACTTACCTGGGATCTACGCACACCATCCACGGTCCGTGGATGGATCGACGGACAGTCGATGGGGTCCATAGACCTCTGCACCAGACCATTTTCTATAGAATTTTCATAGTGTACCTGCACATGTAGCAATCATTAGGCTATTTTTTTTTCATTTTCTAGACACCTTTTAGAGACGGACCCTAAAAAACCAAAACACCTACTAAATTAATACAGAGAATAAACTAAACACAAAAACTGCTAGATGGAAAACAAAATGGCTAGATTGTACATCTTGGGTTGCCTCCCAAGCAGCGCTTGATTTAACGTCACAGCACGACGCATGCCTTTTGATTACTCAGACTTCATCAAGATGATAGGCCTCAATCACTTCTTGCACACTTTCAGCATTTCCTAGATAGATCTTGATCCTTTGCCCGTTTACCATGAACCTAGTTCCTTCACTATTTTCAAGCTCAACCGCTCCATAGGGGAGAACTTTTGTG
Organism: Solanum stenotomum; assembly: GCF_019186545.1. NCBI lineage: Eukaryota > Viridiplantae > Streptophyta > Magnoliopsida > Solanales > Solanaceae > Solanum > Solanum stenotomum. The sequence goes on from NC_064290.1 coordinate 23,167,032, forward strand.
AGCAAAAGTGGCCTAATCCATTTGGACTTGAGTTTGCCTGGAAATAAGCGCAACCTAGAGTTGAATAGAAGCACAAGATCACCAACCACAAATTCTTGCTTTTCAATTCTTTGATCATGATACCTCTTCATCTTCTCTTTGTACAAGGCTGAACTTTCATAAGCTTTTAGGCGAAACTCATCAAGCATATTCAAGTCATTCATTCTTTGATTAGATGCGGCACCCCAATCCAAATTTAGCTTCTTCATTGCCCACATCGCCTTATGTTCTAGTTCTACCGGTAAATGACAAGACTTCCATATACAAGTTGGTAAGGAGACATACCTATGGGGGTCTTGTATGTAGTGCGATAGGCCCATAGAGCATCATCAAACTTCCTTGATCAATTCGTTCTATTAGCATTCACAGTCTTCGCCAAAATTTGTTTGATCTCTCTGTTGGACACTTCAACTTGTCCGCTAGTTTGTGGATGGTAGGGAGTGACTACATTGTGGCGGACACCATACTTCTCAAGTAGCGCCTTGAACAACTTATTACAAAAGTGGGAACCTCCATCACTGATGATCGCCCTCGGGGTACCAAATCTGGAGAAGATATTATTTTTCAAAAATGCAGTGACACATTTGCCTTCATTGTTGGATAGCGCAACTGCTTCTACCCACTTTGATACATAATCAACCACAACAAGAATATACTTCATCCCATGTGAACTCACAAATGGACCCATAAAATCAATGCCCCATACATCAAACAACTCCATCACCAATATAGGATTCATAGGAAGCTCTTGCCTTTTTGAAATTCCTCCTTCTCTTTGGGAACAATCACAAGACTTGGCGAAATCATGAGCATCTTGGTGGATGGTAGGACAGTAGTACGCACACTGCAAAATCTTATGCGCAGTCTGAATATCGCTATGATGCCCACCAACAAGCGATGAATGACATGCTTCAAGTACACTCAACATCTCGACCTCGGGCACACAGTGACAAATAATCCCATCAACACAACTACGATACAAGTAAGACTCATCCCAAAAGAATTTCTTCACTCCATGCATAAACTTTTTCCTTTGGTGAAAAGACAAATCCGGGGGCACAATATCGCTTGCCAAATAATTAGCAAAGTCAGCGAACCAAGGAATCAGATCATGAGAAACAACCAATACATGTTCATCTGGAAAAAGCATCATTAATTTCAGCCCTATCACCAAGCTTTAGCATATCCTCTTCCTCTAATCTGGACAAGTGATCAACAACTTGATTTTCGGTCCCATTTCTATCTTTTACCACAAAATCAAACTCTTGCAGCAATAATACCCATCTAATCAACCTCGACTTTGCATCCTTATTTGCCATCAAATATCTTAATGTAGAGTGGTCAGTGTGTACTATGACCTTGGTACCAAGCATTTAGGATCGAAATTTTTCAAATGCAAAAATCCCTGCAAGAAGCTCTTGTTCACTCACAGTATAATTCTTCTGGGCCATATTTAGAGCCTTGCTAGCGTAGTAAATAGGGTGAAGAATTTTTTCTCTCCTCTGTCCCAATACCACACCAAGCGCCACGCCACTTGCATCACACATTACCTCAAATGGTTGTCCCCAATTCGGTGAAATAATGATAGGGGCAATAACTAACTTCTCTTTCAACTCTCCAAATGCTCTAAGACAAGCATCATCAAAGTAGAACTAACACTCTTCTCAAGCAGTTTGCACAAAGGATGTGCAATTTTTGAGAAATCTTTGATGAATCTCCTGTAGAAACCTGCATGCCCAAAAAAACTCCTCACACCTTTTACAAAGATAGGTGGGGGAAGTTTTTCTATTACTTCAACTTTTGCTTTATCTACCTCAATGCCCTTTTCAGAAAATCTATGACCTAGAACTATCCCTTCTTTCACCATAAAGTGGCACTTCTCCCAATTCAGCACCAGGTTGCAATCTTCACACCTTTTAAGTACCTTAGCCAAATGATTCAGACATAGATCAAAAGAGTCCCCTACCACAGAGAAATCATCCATAAATACCTCAATAGTGTCCTCCACCATATCAGAGAATATCGACATCATACAACGCTGGAAGGTTGTTGGAGCATTGCACAACCCAAAAGGCATCCTTTTGGAGGCGAAAGTCCCATAAGGGCAAGTGAAGATGGTCTTCTCTTGGTCCTCCGGAGCTATAGAAATCTGATTGTAGCCCGAATAACCATCAAGAAAATAATACCAACCCTTACCAACAAGTCTATCTAACAGCGGATCCATGAATGGCATAGGGAAATGGTCCTTTTCTCTCCAAGCATTTAGCTTCCGGTAGTCCATGCAGACTCTCCATCCAGTCACGGGCCGCATCGGAACAAACTCGTTTCTCTCATTAGGAACCACAGTAATCCCACCTTTCTTGGGCACACATTGAACAGGGCATACCCAACTACTATCTGCATTGGGATAGATAACTCCAGCATCCAACCACTTGATGATCTGCTTTTTAACTACCTCTTGCATAGGTGGATTTAATCTTCTTTGGTGCTCAATACTAGGTTTGTGATCCGACATGAGTTGTATTTTGTGGGAACAAATACCGGGAGGAATCCAAATAATATCCACAATAGTCCACTCAATAGCTCGCTTGAACCTCTTTAATACAGTCACCAAACACTCTACTTGTCTCATATTTAGATCTGCCGCAATGATGACCGACAAAGTGTTATCTCTGCCCAAGAATACATACTTCAAATGTGGTGGCAGAGCCTTAAGCTCCAAGTTCAATGCCTCACAATAGATGGTCTCGCTGGTGGAGACTCACGATTCTTCATGTCTAACTCATACTTCTTTTGTTTTGACCGATATTCACACCTCTCGATTGCAGCTACCAACTCATCGTACTCTTCAAAACCATCACTATTGAAATTCATCATAACTGCTGCTAGTGCCCCAACACCGAGTCGCTCTTCAATTTGTACTTCTACTTCACTCTTAACGCTGTAAGTTATAGCAAATACCGTTTGGAGCTCACCACTCTGCTTCATGGACCTATAAATATTGAAAGTTGTTTCTTTATTGTTCAGTCTGAACTTCTTCCTTCTCCATATCAACCAATGCACAACCTGTGGCAAGGAATGGTCTCCCAAAGATGATGGGAACATCAAAATCAACCTCACAGTCAAAAATCACAAAATCCACTGGAAAGATGAATGACTCCACTTTTACTAGTACATCATGGAGTACACCAATGGGCCTTTTTACGGTACGATCGGCCACAAGTAGCCGCATCATAGTAGGCTTTGGATCCCCTAGACACGACTTCTTATAAATAGACAATAGCATGAGGTTGATTCTAGCACAAAGATCACACAATGCCTTAGCAAAGTGTAACAACTCTATAGTATATGGGATTGTGAAAGCACCAGGGTCTTCCTTGTTTTGCACAAGAGATCTTGTAGCAATAGCGCTACAATGCTGCAATCTATCATCATCTTCAAAACTCACAGACCTTTTCTTTGTCACCATATCTTTCATGAACTTCGCATACCTAGGCATTTGCTCCAAAGCTTCAATCAAAAGAACATTGATGGAAAGTTGCTTCAACATAATAATAAACCTGCGATATTTACCATCTTCAGTCTTCTTCACTAACCTCTATGGAAAAGGTGGTGGAGGTCTAGGTATGGGGACCACTTTCTGAGATATCTCTGCTTCTTTCTCTGTCGCAGTCTCAGACTCTTCTCTAACCTCTACCACATCATCTTATTTTCTAATCTCAACATCCACCACATACGGCATAGGTGGATCTATGGTTTCCTTACCCCCTCGAGTAGTAACTGTCATACAATGAACGTCGTTCTTTGGATTCTGGATGGTGTTGCTAGGAAGAGTACCAGGTTGACATGGGTTCCTGTAGTAGACAACTAGGTCATCGGCTGCTCTAGGTGCTTTATTGACACTGCATGGGCATCAACCTTTTGACCAATACCAGATAAGTCATTTCTCATCTCCTTCACATTCTCATCAGTTACATAAAACCTTTTCATCATCTTCTGCATCATATCTTCAATACGCGCCATATTGCCTCCAGCTTCCCTAGTACCAAATTCCTGATTTTGAGGGGGAGCATAAGGTCCAACCTGATCATTTCTATTGCCATAGTTGTTCATGTTTTAGGTGTTGTTGCGATTGAAGTTCCCATCCCAGACATATTGACCCTCTCGGTTGTAGTTGCTATAGTTCCGACCTTGGTTTCCTTGACCTTGGCGCCAATTTTCCGCGTTGGATCTTTGGGCGTTTGTTTGGAAACCCCCCGTCTGATCATTCACTGCATAAGCATCCTCTTCATAGTAAACTCTTCAACAGGGTGGCGTTCTAGTCAAGTAATTCATAACATTTACCTTCTCTGCACCTCCACTCACATGCTTCAATACCTACCCCAACTCGATCCTCATCTGAGCCATCTCCTCACGAATCACATCGCAGACTGGGTGTTTGTATTCTGAATGGAAAATGTGTTTCTCCCAGTATCTGACCTCCTAGTGCTCCATGCTTTATTGTTGTGAGAGATATTCTCCAGTTTTTCAAAAATCTGTGCATATATGCAGTTGCCATATGAAATTCCTGCAATAGTATCAAGCACTGCTTTATTGTTGTCATCCTGACCTCGATAGAAATATTTCTTTAGTGACTCATCATCAATACGGTGATTTGGGATACCTCTTACGAATGCAGTGAATCTATCCCAAGAGCTACTCACAGACTCTCCAGTTAATGCTACAAAATTGTTGACCCTATCATTGTGATTGAGCTTCTTGGACACTAGTTAGTACCTTGCTTGGAACACATCCGTCAGTTGGTTCCATGTAAAGATTGAGTTATAAGGATGCTCAGTGAACCATATTGCAACATCGCCTGTCAGTGATAGAGGGAACACTCATAATCCGATAACATCCATAACCAAGTCTGGTCTACTGACACAACTTTTGCAAACCACCCCTAGCTTGGCTAAGTGAGCATGTGGGTCCTCCGATGGCAATCCTTAGAATAAGCCCATTGCTGTAAGAATCTGCATCAAGCTACTAGTCACCACAAATGTGTGCCCTGGAGGTAGAAGGGGCAAGACAATAGGTCCATCAGAGTCTGCCATATTGACATTGCCCCGATAGTTGTCATGTTGTCGCTGGCCTGGTGGATCTTGCACCCTCAATGTATCTCCTAATTGATTGTCAGCTGGAGCCTGGTTGTCCCTACCAACTACCCTCAGCTGTTGTAACTCAACAGCATCACCTGGATTTCCTCCGATAGGATTAACTGATCTCCTGAATTGTTTATTCTTCGCAAAGTGCGGTTCAACTCTGGATCGTAATGAGTAAGCGGTTCACCCTGGCTCCGTGTACTTGGCATACACTAGAGTCAGAACTTGAGAGAGACAAAAACAAAGAGAAAAAGTAAAATTAGGAAATATTTGACTAACGTTCAATAATGTAGTTAAAATAAATCTAAAAGCCAAATGTCCCCGACAGCGGCGCAAAAATTTGATACGCTCAAATTACACTTCCTTAAAGAAGCGTAAGCGATCGTTATCAAGTAAAGAACCTAACTTGTAGGTTGGGGTCGATCCCACGAGGAAAATGGTTTAGACTTTGCTTTAACCAACAATTATATTCAATTAGTCAAATTACTTCCAGAAACAAGTAATTAAAGGTTTTTTTTTTGTGTGAAACAAATCGTAAGAATTCAATAAGTAATAAGTAACCAAAAGTCAATTTTTGGTTGTTATCAAGATGAAAGAAATAACTAGGGTACACGTGTTCCCCACAAGCTCATAACGCAGTAATCCTAATAATAACAATCCTTTCCTAGTGTACTACATGCAAAGTGATAAGTTAGGTATCTCTAAATCCTTGGTCCGGCATCTAGAGAATTTCACCCCGCACTTTGGTCCGGCTACGCATGTATAATTTACTAACCCTTACCTTTACCTCATATTAGACATCATAATTGATGTTTGGCTTAGTTATTACTTTGCACCAATCGACACTAGCCTATTAGATAGTATCACACTAAATCTATGTTGATAATTCTTTTCTTGTTGATTATCTCCTTGGTTCGGCAAGTAGCAACAAGGCGAGTTCTAACGTGTGAACTCGTTAAAAAGACTTCTAAATGAATAAATTATCAATGCTTGCAGAACACTATTCAAGAATTGCTTATTTACTATTCATACTTTGTTAATCGCTCATTGTTCCCACAACCCTAGTTGTGGGGTTTAGTTACCCATAGTCATATGAACACAATTCATTGTTATAGATGAAAGAATTATGAACTTAAGAAGAATAATAAACCTAGAAATTCAACTTGAATTGCAACACACAAATCTTCAAAACGAACTTAGAAAATTAATAATTGCTAGGTTTGCAAGAATAATCTCCCAAGTCACAAAATAGAACTAAAGTAATAATGTCTAACCCCCCAAAAACGAGGTTTACATGCCCTATTTATAGTAAACAAGTCCTAAATTAAAAGGAAACAAAATAAGGGAAGTTTGTTTAGGGACGCGTCTTCATTCCACGGGGCTGACTCGTGGACCGTCAATAGATCTACGGTTCGTGAGTCCCTTCCATCAGCCAGGACTTAGAGAATATTTCAGCTTCCAAAAATCAGCTTCTCTGAAGCAAACGACGGAACTGCAATACGGACCATAGATCGATCGACGGTCCGTCAATCCCCTTCCGTAGCTCCACACTTAGAATCTTCAAAAATTAGGTACTGGAACCCTCGCAGTATCAACCTACAGATCAACAGTACGGTCCGTAGATCCATCTACGGACCGTCAATGGCCACCGTGGTTCCACACTTGGTCAAATTTCCCTGATTTGCCTTCCATGCCTTGCCTGCTGATCTACGACCATCATCTACGGAGCGTCAATAGACCTACGGTCTATAGATCACCTCCGTAGATGTCTTTTTTCTGCATTTCTTTCACCTGTCTCTTTACTTCCGCGCCTGAACATCTTTCCGGCAAAATATGATAAAAACACATAAAAACCAATACAAAAAGGCCCTGGACACACACAACTTGGAAGTGAAATGTATTAGAAATACCGTAAACTCATGGTATATCAAACTAGAATATTAGGCTAAAACTGACCAAAATAACATAGTTGAGAGATAAAATAATTAGGAAAAGACCTAACTACCCCTAAGTTGAAAGTTGAAAGTCGACTGTCGACTTATGGACTCTGACTGACGGACCGTGGTCTGATCGACGGTCGGTCTTGTCAGTCCATTGTCTTGTTTCAGAGAGGGCGAACTGGGACCTTGAACCACGGATAGTGGTTCCACCTACTGTCTATAAGTCCCATCGTGGTTTTGGATATTTTGGAAAATTTCTTGGAGGTGTTTAAGTGACTAACCACAGACCACACCTATGGTCCGTGGTTTAACCTACGTTCCGTAGGTGGATTCAATCGGTGGCACTTACAACTTTTGAAACGCTGCATTTTTTTATCTTTCTTGAATATGGGGTGTTACAATATCTATGCTGAAGTCTATTTCTCTCTCAGGAAGGACTCAAGAAAGATCATCTAAAAAGACCATTGGAGACTCACTCACAATTGGAACTGACTAAATAAGCGATGTCTCAACGCTAGAGTCATTAACTCAGACTAAGTGATGGATGAACCCCCCTAGAGACTAACTTTCTGGCCATAAGGTATGAAATGAAATGACCCTTAGGCACTGTTGGACTATTCCTCCACTTTAAAATAGGCTCATTAGGAAATTGAAACTGGACTACTCAAGTTCTACAATCAATTGAGGCATAACAAGTATGAAGACAGTCCATACCTGGAATGACATCACATTTCACTAAGTCCGCGATGGTATCCTTCTGATTTAAAAAGATGGTACAATAACGATAAACTTTTTCAACTAGAATAGAATCACCAATAGGGGTGGAAACACTGAAAGGCTCAAGAAATTGTTGCAGAGAAATTTCAAACCTCGTGGCTATATGAGGAGTCACAAAATACTGACTCACACTAGGTTCAATTAAGACACAAACATTGAATGTAAAGACTTTAAGCATCCCAGTGACAACATCTAGTAAGTTCTCCTGATCTTGACAACTAGTTATAGCATACACACGGTTTGCTCCTCTGCCTGTCCCCGATGTAGCTCCTTTTGGAGCAGCTCTGTCTGCCAGAGCAGCAGAGGAAGATTGGGCTTTATTTGCCCCATTACCCTACCTCTTCTTAGGGAATTCCCTAGAAAAATGACCCGTCTTCCCACACTTGTAGCAACCTTTAGTAACAACATGACATTCTCAAGGATGAAGCTTAACACACTTTCCATAGAGTGGGTTGCGAGTGAACCCTTGTGCTACACTGCCCTTCGACTAAGAACCTTGAGCCCTGAAATTTTGGGAGTTCTACTTTCTATAATCATTTCTTCCCCTCGGTGCAGGCACACTGGTTATGATGGGGCAGGTCCAGATGACCTCTGCTGGAAGGGTGATCAATTTGCATTCCCTATTTTATAGGACTCATGACTTGATGTCTTAAACCTCTTACTATGGAATTCCTCCCTGCCTTTGAACTTGTCTTAATGAATCTGCCGTACATGAATCATAAGCCTGGCTATATCCATGTCTCCTATCCACGTAGTTGTGTTGCCTTCATTACTTGAAAAGCGGGATAATCCAGACACAAACAAACTCATCATGCTCCTCATATCACCCACCAACTCTGGAGCATTAAGGGATATTTGAGTAAACTTGAGGCTATACTCTTCCACACTCATAGATTTATGTTTCAGATTCAAAAATTCTCTTACCTTTGCTTCCCTTAGCTTGTGGGGAAAAAGCAACCAAAGAAGATATCATCAAACGCAACCCAAGTCAACTATGGTGGCCCCTCGACTTTATTCTTCTTCCACTAATCAAACCATATCCTAGCAATTCCTTTGAGCTGGTATGCGACCAACTCCACACACTCAGCACCAACAACACATATGACCTCAAACACCTTCTGAAGTTCATCCACAAGTTTTCTAGATCCTCATTGAAATTTGACCTAGTGAACTCCAGGGGACTCTTTCTTAGAAATTCTCGGACTCTAGATGCATAATTTCCATCATGATGGCCGGGTCCTTGGCAACCAACTTGTGGTGTCACCACTTGAGTCAACATCTGAATTGCATTCCTGAACTCAACATTGTTGACATCTCCCTGAGGTGGTTTCACTTCTTGTGCATCGGGAACCTCTTGACCTTGAGGATTCACATTCCTCCAAGCAGAACATCCTCAAATAACTCTTAGTGGAGGCATGGTCTGAAAAGATACGTGTAAGCATGAATTAGAATGAACTTTCAGAGAATTGAACTTTATCGCATGAAAAAGAGTAAGAAGAAAGTGAAATATTTCCTAAATTTTGTAGCCTCCTATTTATAGATGCGGCACGCTTCACATTGATAAAACAGACTCTACCGATATGGTTTCATAGACATCCCAGGACACTTGAACATTGTGCTCTGATATCAAGTTTGTCACAAGCCAAGCTTACACCCTGGACGTGACCGGCACCAAAGAACCATTTCTGATTCCAAGGGAACCTTTGGCCTGGGTACATGACTTACATGACTCTAAAAAATACACGGAAGCTTAACAATAAATGAACATTTAGACATTTCAAGAAGGTCTTAAAATATTGTCACGCCCCGAGGCTACCCCTTGACGTAAACACAACACCTAGGATCATGAGTGACCCCAAGATAACCCTGAGTTGGCATATGTAGCGCAGAGTATGCGTCAGTAGTTGAAGGGTATTGAGCATGCATAATAGGATAAAGCTGAACAATATATACATAACTGAATAAAGCATTCTGATCAATAATATAATCTCAACATGATGGAAATACTGAAATCTACTGAAATGAACTAAACTGAATGCAATGACCTTGTACATAACATGCTGAAACTGAATACTGAAATGTAACTAGGAACCTGGTCAATGTACTAGAATCTGACTGTGGGAGTTATTATTAACCAACCTAAAACCACATGAGCTAAATGTGGAGTCCGATGTATACGCCCCATCGAGAGGACCCAATATACCTTGCCAAGGGTATAGAGACATGACTGGCGTGATCACTAATTATGATACCCTCATAGGGAACTTACAACCTACGGGGGCATGTAGATCTGGGACTATGAGGGTGACTGACCCTAGTCCAACTCGGTGTTAAGCCTACTCCCAACTGATTATGCATATGACACAGTATGATTGAAATATTAAAATGCTGGATAGCTCAATTACTGTCATGAAAACTCTGAGAATGTAACAATTATAGCTGTTAATGTGACATTCATAAACTGAAGCATGTATATCTGTTATCTGCCCTAGCTAGTGTAATTCATGAACTAAACGAATCTACACAACTAGGGTTCTGAATTTCATGCAAAGAGCTAAGCAATAATGTTACAACAATATGAAAATATGATTAGGAATATTCTAACAACTAAATCACAATGATTTCTAACGTTCAAGAAACCCTAGGTCTAAATAATATGAAGGGAATCAAGAATCTGACTGAATTCTAGGGACCTAGTGGAAAAAAGGAATCCACTAGTGAAATCCCACATACCTTGTGACGAATTCCACAGAGAAATCTATCGATTTTGGGGCTGGAACTGAGGAAACCTTGATGATTTCTTGGAGAGGGTTTGGTCGACTGCTTTCTCTTCTTTTTCTCTAGTTTCATCAATTTCTTTTAGAATGAATTGGTTAGGGTAATTTCTAATTAAGTTTATAGGCTAAACTGACCAAAACTACGTAGTTGAGGTGTCCAACGGATAGGGGAAAAGACCAAATGACCCTAACTTAAAAGCTATCAGGGACACTGATGGGCTTGACCGATGGACCGTTGACTGACCTATGGTCCGTCCTGGTCAGCCGTTGTTTGGCGTCTGGGACTGGAAGTTGAGGGTCTGACTCACGGCCCTAGACCACGGACCGTGGTCTGACCTACGGTCCGTAGGTGCTGGCGTAGGTTGACCATTGGCTTAATTGTTCTGGGGTTCTGGGGAGGGAGTTGCAGTTGGTGACCATGGACCCCACTTACGATCCGTGGGCCACCTTTTGGTTCGTAGGTGGCATTCGTCAGTGGCACCTGCAACTTCTGAAAAGTCTGCTAGTTGGTGTTTCTAGGATACGGGGTGTTACATTATCTTCCCCTTGGGAACATTAGTCCTCAAATGAAGACTAAACTAGCTGAATATGGAGGGAAAGAGCTGCAAACCTTACCACTAAGTTCTAGAAACTAAGATCTGACCGAACTAAGTTCCAGGAACATGCAAATATGTTGAAAATACAAATATAACTGAAGGAACATGCTACTAAGACTAAATTCATGCAAGAGTAAACTGAGAGACTGGAGAGGAACTATTACCTCAAGCTGAAGTGGAATCAGAAGGAAAGAGATGAGGATACTTGGCCTTCATGGCTACTTCTGCTTCCCAAGTAGTTCTCTCTCTACAGATTGACTCCTCCACAAAACCTTCACTGAATCGACTTCTTTATTTCTCAATCTTCGAACCTAAGGATAAAGAATTTCAACTGTCACCTCTTCATAAGTGAGACTATCCTTCACATCCACATTTTCTAATGGTACTATAGATGCTTGATCACCCACAGACTTCTTTAACAAGGAAATGTGAAAGACAGGATGGACTGCGACTAGTTCTGCTGGCAACTCTAACTCATAAGCCACTTTACCAACCCTTTTCAAGATTCTGTAAGGATCTACATATCTAGGACTGAGCTTCCCTTTCTTGCCAAATCTCATCACCTTTTTCATAGCTGACACTTTCAGGAAAATCCAATCATTAATTTTGAACTCCAAGTCCCTTCTTCTTACATCTGCATAGGACTTCTAGCAACTCTGGGCTGTCTTAAGTCTATCTCTAATGAGCTAAACTCTTTCCATAGCCTTATGAACCAAATTTGGCCCTATCAAGACTGCTTCACCTACTTCAAACCAACCAATTGGAGTTCTACATCTACTCCCATACAATTCCTTATAAGGGTCCATCTGAATACTGGAATGATAACTGTTATTATAGGCGATATCTATAAGAGAAATGTGATCATCTCAACTACCCTTAAAGTATATCACACAAGCTCTCAACATGTCCTCTATAATATGAATGGTACGCTCTGCCTGACCATCCATCTATGGATGAAATGTTGTGCTGAGATTAACTAGGGTACCAAGACATTTCTGAAATGGTTTCCAGAAATTAGAGGTAAACTGAGGACCTCTATCTGAGATGATAGAAAAAGGAACTGCATGCAACTTGACTATCTCATTAATGTAAAGCTTGGCGTAGTCCTCCGCCGAATCTGTAGTCTTAACTGCCAAAAAGTGAGAGGACTTAGTAACTCTGTCTACTATTACCCAAATGGAATCATGCTGTCTGCGAGTACATGGTACACCTGTAATGAAGTCCATGTTGATCACGTCCCACTTTCATGTAGGAATGTTAATCTCTTGAGTCATACCTGATGGTTTTTGATGTTCTACCTTCACTTCTTGACAATTAGGGCACTTAACCACAAAATCTTCTATATCCTTTTTCATGCCATTCCACTAGAAGACTTTCTGCAGACATCTTAGTGGCACCTGGATGAATAGAATACCTGGAACTATGGGCTTCTGTAAGGATCTTCTGTCTCAACTCAACTACCTTAGGAACACATAAACGACTCTGGTAATGAAGCACACCATTTCCCCCTATGGATAAAACCTCAACTTTTGCTGATGGACTGGACCATTCAATTGAAGCAATATAGGATCACTATCTTGTTTTTCCTTAACCTCTGCTACCAATGAAGGTTTTGACCCATTCTGAACTACTACTCCCTAATCTGACGAGTTTGTAAGACCAACTCCTAAGCGAGTAAACCGGTGAACATCTTTTGCTAATTCTTTCCTTTCTTCCTCAACATGCGCTACACTACCCATAGATAACCCGCTAACAGCATAAACTACTACATTGGCCTTACATGGATGGTAAAGCACATTCATATCATAGTCCTTGAGGAATTCAAGCCATATCATCTGGCGAAGATTCAACTCTTTCTGGGTGAAAACATACTGAAGGCTCGTATGGTCTATGAACACATCTACATGAACATCGTACAAGTAATGTCTCAAAATCTTTAGGGCATTTACTACAACCACAAGCTCGAGGTCATGAGTTGGATACTTCTTCTCATGTACCTTAAGCTGTCTAGAAGCATAAGATATAACCTTACCTCGTTGCATCAACAAAAAACCTAGGCCGACTCTGGATGCATCACAATATATCAAATAACCGTCTGAACCCTCTAGTATAGTCAAAACAGAAGTTGTAGTCAACCTAGTTTTCAGTTCTACAAAGCTCTTCTCACACTCAACTGACCACTGAAACTTACCCTTCTTCTGAGTCAACTTAGTCAATGGAGAAGATATGGATGAAAATCCTTTCACAAACCTTTTGTAATAACCAGCCAAAACCAAGAAACTTCTGATATCTGTAGGAGAGGTGGGTCTGGGCCATTACTTCACTGCCTCTATTTTCTAAGAATCCACTCGGATTCCTTCGCTAGACACTATATGACCAAGGAAAGCAACTGATTGTAACCAAAACTCGCATTTTCTAAACTTAGCGAATAACCGACTATCTTTGAGAGTTTGCAAGACAACCCTCAAATGAGTCGCATGTTCTTCCTCATTCCCTGAGTAAATGAGGATATCATCAATAAAGACGATAATGAACAAGTCCAAATACTGCTTAAACACCTTGTTCATCAAGTCCATAAAAGCTGCAGGAGCATTGGTTAGTTTGAAAGACATACCTACAAATTCATAATGACCATACCGAGTTCTGAAGGCTATTTTTGGGATGTCACTATCTTCAACTCTGAGATGATGATAACCGGATCTGAAGTCTATTTTTAAAAAATGACTAGCACCATTAAGTTGGTCAAACAAGTCATCAATCTTGGGGATAGGGTACTTATTTTTTATTGTGACTTTATTCAACTGCCGATAGTCAATGCATATCCTGAAAGAACCATCTTTCTTTGTCACGAATAACATTGGAGCACCCTATGGCAAAATACTAGGTCTGATGAAACCCTTATATAAAAGGTGTTTTGACTGCTCTTTCAATTCTTTAATGTGTGTTGATTTTGCAGGAGCTGGATCATGAGCGAGACAAAAGTGCTATTGGCGAGTCGCCAAACCCATTTGGCGAGCACAATTTGGTCCGCATTATGGACATAAAAAATGAGGTTTAGACTCTGGAATATTTGGCGGGTTACCTTCACCATTAGGTGGGTCGCCGATGTGCTTAGGTGACCCGACTTTTCTTACCCTTTTTCCTTCGACGTCGATAACGTTCCTCAAGGATCATTAAGTGATATTTTGAGTCCATTCTGCAAGTCGCCGAACTGTTCGGTGACCTCCTGCATCTTCGCCGATCTTCCCTTCTTTGAGACTGCAGCCTACTGGAACTAAGAGCAATCTGAAGAACATTAGGCGCATCGCCGAAGCATTCGACGACTGGTTCACTCTCTCGCCAACTTGACACTTGGTGAAGATTCCTCGTTACCCATTTTTACTTGTTTACACACTAGAAAGTTATCATTTCTTGTTAATCTTTCTTTATTATTCTTATTTTGTTTTACTTGCATGATTCCCGCTCTCTACCAACATTGAGGACAATGCTGACTGCTTTTGGTGGGGGTGGCAATTAGTTAGTGAACCCCCTCCTCTTTGTGCCACCTCTCTTGTTTGTGTTTGAATGTGGTTGTTCTCTTGCAAATTAGAGTATCGGTTTTGATCACTATCGATGACTTGAATAGTGCTCATAATGGAACAAAATTGAATGTGCAGCTACATGAGGCCAAATGAAGTTGCATATACAATATTTGAACTTTTTACATCTCGTTGTGACTAGCCAAGTATCGAATTGAGTCTCTTGTGATGAGCATTGAACACTATCAAAAGTGTGGAGTCTTGTTTGACATTGGTGTCAATGCCTTGCGTGAAGAGCTTACCGTGAACCATATATGATGACACATAGAATTTTCCCCATTGGCCTGGTTGACTAAGTGATGCAATCTCTTGATATGATCTTAGCCAAATTTTAAGAGTGTGCAACAATTTGACATTATACCTCTTTTGTGGCCTATCTTGTGAGTATGTGAACCCCATTTGAACACCCTTTGAGCCTTAGACTTTTCTAGGAAGAAACTTGAAGAAATTGTGACCTTTCTTGACCCATTACCCATAATCTTCATGATTTGTGGTTTGTTTGAATAACCAACTTAGGCCAAAAGCCTAAGTTGGGGTTGTGGTGAAAAGAGAAGGTAAATTAAGAAGTACAAGAAAGTCCCCTTTGAACCATGATGTTGAGAAAAATGGAACCCCTCCATATATAAAAAATAAAAAGGAGAAGAAGAAGAAAATAATGAAAAATAAAATGAATGAAAAAGTTTTGGAATGAAGTTGTGAAAGTGCAAAGAAAATGGGGTGTCCAAGCAATCCATGGAAGATGAATAATGGGGTGACTTTTGAGCACGAATAAGAATGATGAAGAAAAGGAAAGAAAGTGTTTTTGATTTTGAGTGAGGTGAAGCAAGTGTTGATTGGAAAATACAGGCAAACATATGGATGAAATCATGCATTGTGTTCATCTTTGTGAGTGTGAGCGTTGCATTTGATTCCGGAGCTTTAAATTGTGAACCATTGTGTGTGAATATGGAATCACTCTTTGTGTGGGGGCAGTTGAGTACCTTTGTTGAGCTTGAACTTGCATATGAAGCAAGTATTCTGAACTTGAGAAACTTTGATAGTGGTGAGCCACAACTGGAATCTTTGAGTGCACAATTGATCCTTGAAAGAGTTTGTTGAGTCGTTTTGTGTGCATTCATGATTGAGTCTTGTGTAGCACTATTTGACACATCCCTTTTGAACTGCTGAACTTGAGTTTTACTTGAGGACAAGCAATATTTTAAGTTGGGGGTGTTGATGAGTTCACGCTTTGGACTCATTTAGGGCTTTATTTTAATAGATTTAGTGTCCTCAAATGCATTTTTTTGTGCTAATGAATGATGTAAAATCCCTGTTTCTCAGGTATTTGGATTTATGAACGATGCATTGACACTAATGTGCAGAAAGGAACAAAGCAAGCTAAAGGAACGAAAGCATGAATACTTGATGATCGCCGATGTCATTCGGCGAATCGCCAAATTTCCACGATACCGCCTAAAGTTACAGAATGTTGGATCTAAAATGGGGATAATTTCAGCGAGCAGCAGTTCCATTTGGCATGTCGTTGATCTATTCGGTGAAGGACAACCAGGTTTCTAAAAGTGCTGAAGAAGATTCAAACAAGTACCGATGGGCGAGATAGAAGGAAAAAGGGCAAATTTGACGGAAAAACTAATCCCAGTGGGTTCAATACCGAACTTGTTGCAGTAAACATGCAACTCGACTTCAACACGCAGCACCAACTCAGACCCACTTCAAATTAATGCCATTATTTGCAATTCAACGACACCCACTTAGTAAAACTCTACAATTGGCTTCATAGTCAAAACCCCAAGAAGAGGGTTTTAGCCACTCATAGAAAAAATAAGAAAATCAACGTCTTCCATATTTTCTACAGCTGGGTAATTGAAATTCGAAAGTAAGAAATTACCAAAATCTTCTTTATTACAAAATCTCAACCAAGAATCTTACTAAAGACCCTTGAAAACCACAATGGTGATGTTTTTGCTCTCAATTTTCTATCTCTTCCGTTTTTTGAAAGACTTTCTCTCTCTAACCAAAACTAATTTAAATAAGTTTGATGTGTCACTGTTTAAGACCACTTGGCGAGGTAAGTCGGGCTTCACCGACAGATCGGCGACTGGCCGATTGTTCTTCATCTCACCTTCATTTTCCACCTATTCTTGGTCTTGCTACTGTAACTTTAGACGATCTACTTGCTAAAACAAAGAGATATAACAAATCTTCGAACTTGACGGAAAAACTAATCCCTGTGGGATTTGACCCCAACTCACTTAGTTGGGTTATATTACTACTTAGCGATCGTTGGCACTTAATATAACCCAACTAAGTGAGTTAGGGTCAAGTCCCAAAGGAGTGGTACGTATTTGAGAATCAATAGGGAAGCATGAATATGCTCAAGTCAATTATAGCTAAAACCATTTACGAGTAAAAGCATAGTTCTTGTTAGGGGCGACATAAGTGTCAAATATCAGGGGGATTTAGTTTCAACTATCAGATACAACAATAAATAATACGAAAATAGCAAGTATAAAGACGGATTCTTGGGATGTGATTGGATTATGGGCTAAGGTAGACAATTGGGTGATTGCAATTAATAGTGAATAGCTATAAAATAGTGAATAAGCTAGACTTTAATGGGGATAAATTTTCTCCCGAATAATTTACCCCAAATCAAATTGGTTTCTCTCGAACACCAATAAGAAGCAATTAAGAACAACCTACACTTTAGTCCATTCACTCTCTCGAGCTGAATGTATGGAAAAAGGTTTAGGGTTCACTCTCTCGAGCTGAACCCATGACAACCCAATACCCACAGACCATCAAATCAGTAACCTTGGTTTTAAAACCTCTCTCTCGAACTAGCCAAGAACACGATGGTAGAGTTGCATTTGCAACTACAACCCTTTAGAGTAAGCCACTATAACTGACTGAAATCACTTTTAAACAACATTTACACTATCAATTAACAATACCCAACAGCTAAATCAATCGATAATCACATAATCACACCCCAAGAATTGGCATTTTAGCTAGATATCATAAAAAGGTAAAAATCGTTACCAAATTGTGTTTCCATCAACTGGGTAAGATTGGTATTATCTTTATATAGGTCTTAGATGAAGAATCATTAACACCCACTTCCAATTTCTCAGAAATAGAAATCTTCAAAGCTAAGAAAATAGTGTCTCTAAATTCATTTCTAAGATAGAAAATTTGAAAACTGAATAATAATGAAACCTATTGAATACTAGATTGATAGATACTAAACTAAGAATTTTAAAATATATTTATAGTTGCCAAAAATGTGCTGCGAAGGGCCATTCGGCGCAATAAGTCGGGATCGCCGATCCACTCGGCAATCCGCCCTTTGGTCAGTTTCATCGCCTTTTTGCTTTGGCCTTCAGCAACTTCAAGCTCTGTAATTTTGGGCGATATAGCACTGCATCGCGGAACCATTCGGCGACTCGCCGACTGCTCCTTTCTATCGTCAACTTGATTTTTTCCTTCATCGCTTGGCCCACTGGAACAATAGGCGAAACCATAGCCATTCGGCGACTGGCCCAATGGTTTAAGAGATCCTCAGGTTTTCTTTTCTTCATTGTTTCAGTTGCGTTGTTCCTTTTTGCTCAATAGTGTCCATGCTTTGTTCCTCAATCCAAATACCTGAAAATCAAGGATTTACATCAGTCATTGGCACAAAATATGCAATTGAGGACACTAAATCTATTAAAATGAAGCCCTAAATGAGTCCAAATCGTGGACTCATCAATGTATCAGGACACTTCATCCAATACCAAGTACCAACGATCGTTAAGTAGTAATATAACCCAACTAAGTGAGTTGGGGTCGAATCCCACAGGGAGTAGTTTTTCCTATAAATTTGAAGATGAAGATATGACAACAATCTCTTCCTTTTAGCAAGTATTTTATCTTTCGGGTTTTAGTTTCAAATAGCTAGATCTTATTATTACTCCAATTTCACACTTCAACAAGAAACGATCAAATAGTAAAATAAAACTTGGGGCAATGACAAACCAATTGCTGAATTTTAACTTAGTGGGTGAATATCAATGCTCACAATAGGATAATTTGTCGTAGGTAGATCGGAAAATATGTAAAGTAACTTTCTCTCGAAAAATTACTTTTTCTATGTCGAATTCTCACGAACTTCGACACTAATCGGAAGATGCCCAACCCTTGGTTCTCATCAAATCCACTCTCTCGAGCTGGATACAAAGGATAGATCCTATGTTTCACTCTCTCGAGCTGAAATCATGGTGACCCACTGCTAAGGATACTAAGATTTCTACTTTGGATTTGCACCTCTCTCTCTCGCAAACGCACAACACCGAACTTGTTACACTAAACATACAACTCGACTTCAAATTAACGCAACACCAACTCAGACCCACTTCAAATTAACGCCATTATTTGCAATTCAATGACACCCACTTAGTAAAAATGAACAATAGGCTTCATTGTCAACACCCCCAACATAAAATTTTGCTTGTCCTTAAGTACAAGTCAAGTTCAGCAGTTCAAAAGGGATGTCTCAAATAGTGCTACACAAGACTCAATCATGAATGCACACATAAAGACTCAACTTCCTCATGCAAAGATCAATTGTGCACTCAAAGATTCAAGTTGTGACTTACCAATATCAAAGAATCTCAAGCTCACAATACTTTGTTCAAATGCAAGTTCAAGTTCAACAAAGGTACTCAAATCCCCTCACATAAATAATGATTCCATACTCACATACAATGGTTCACAATTTTAAAGCTCTGGAATCAAATGCAACGCTTACACTCACAAAGGTGAATACAATGCATGACTCTACCTATATAGGTTTGCCCGTATTTTCCAATCAACTCTTGTTTCAGCTCACTCAAGATCAAAAAGGTCTTTTCAAGGCTTGCAACAAGGCTGAGTGCAAAGGTATGGTCATTTAGGCTCAATGTATGTTATCCTCATGACATGTAGTGTGAACAACACTTTCTTTCCTTTTCTTCGTCATTCTCATTCGTGCTCAAAATTCACCCCATTATTCTTTTTCAATGGATTTCTTGGACGCCCCATTTTCCTTGCACTTTGACAACTTTATTCCACAACTTTTTCATTCTTTTTTCTTTTTTCTTTCTTTTCTTCTTTTACTCTTTTTTTTATATATATAAGGAGGGTTCCATTTTTCTCAAAACCATGGGTCAAAGGGGACTTTCTTGCACTTCTTGATTTACCTTCTATTTTCCCCACACCCCCAACTTAAGCTTTTGGTCTACGTTGGCCATTCAAACAAACCAGAAATCATGAGGATTATGGGTAATGGGTTAAGAAAGGTCACAATTTCATCATGTTTGTTCTAAGAAAAGGGTAAGACTCAAAGGGTGTTTAAATGGGGTTCACACACTCACAAGGTAGACCAAAAAAGAGGTGTAATGTCAAATTGTTTCACACTCTTCAAAGTTGCCTAAGATCATATCAAGAGATTACATCACTTAGTCAACCGGACCAACGGGGTAAATTCTAGATGTCATCATACATGGTTCACGGTAAGTTCATCACACAAGGCATTGACACCAATGTCAAACAAGACTCCACACTTTCGCTAGTGTGCAATGCTCATCACAAGAGACTCAATTCGATACTTGGCTAGTCATAACGAGATGCAAAAAGTTCACATATTTTCTATGCAACTTCATTTGGCCTCATCGTAGCCTCACATTTATTTTTGTTCGATTATGAGTACTATTCAAGCCATCAGTACTGATCAAAATCGATACTCAAATTTGCAAGAGAACAGCCACATTCAAACACAAACAAGAGAGGTGGCACAAAGAGAAGGGGGTTCACTAACCAATTGCCACCCTCCACCAAAAGCATTCAACATTGTCCTTAATGTGGGTAGAGAGCGGGAATCACCACAAGTAAAACAAAATAAGTAATAAATAAAGATTAACAAGAAATGATAACATTCTATTGTGTAAACAAGTTGAATAGGGTAACAAGGAATCTTCACTAAGCGTCCAATTGGCGAGTGAGTGAACTAATCGCCGAATGCTTTGGCGATGAGCCCAATGTTCTACAGATCGCTCTTAGTTCTAGTGGGCTGCACTCTCAGAGAAGGGCAGATCGGCGAAGATGCAGGAGGTCGCCAAACAATTCGACGACTCACAGAATGGACTCAAAATATTGTCGGATGATCCTTGAGGAATGTTATCAACGTCGAAGGAAAAAGGGCGAGGAAAGTCGGGTCGCCTAAGCACATCGGCGACCCATCGAATGGTAAAGGTATCCCACCAAATATTCCATAGTCTCAGCCTTTTTTTTTAGGTCCATAAGCCGAACCAAATTGGGCTTGCCGAACGGGTTCGGCAACTCGCCAATAATACTTTTGTCTCGCTCATGATCCAACCCCTCCAAAATCAACACACATTATGTAAGAAAAAAAAACAAAGGAGATACTATCAAGATTGGGCTGAGTAAAATGATTATTGGAAAAGGGAAAATGATCATGATGAGAACCATACTTACTCGAGCCAGAGCCCAAAATCAAAAAGGAAGTGTAAGTAGTCCCCTGGTGAATGACTTGTTGTAACGCATCCTTGATAAAAATGAAGGTTCAGATGATTAGTTGAAAGGGATGAATGATGAGTTTTCATTATTGAACAGTAAAGTGAACTCTCATGCCGATGCCATCAAGATACTTGAAGGACAATTGAGTTTATTATTAGCACAATTGAAAGCAAATATGACGATGGAAAATGATGATAGAGGGTTGGTTGTGGTTACTCGTAGCGGAAAGGTGGCAATAGGTAATGTGATGGGAAATGAAGATGCTTAAAAGCATGAAGAAGATAAAGGCATGAAGGAACAAGAGTTACTTAGCCATCAAAGCATTGCCAAAGAACCACAAAAGGAGGTGGAACAACACGTTCAAATTCCAAAAGTCATGCAACCTTTACCCAAAATACCTCCCCCATTTCCCCAACGGTTAAACAAGTAGAATAAATATGAGAAGTTCAAGAAGTTCTTGTCGGTGTTTAAGACATTATCAATTAATCTCCCCCTATAGAGGCATTGTTAGAAATGCTGAGATATGCCAAGTTCATGAAATAGTAAGTCACAAAGAAAAGGATCTTGGATTTTGAGACAATTGAAGTTTCCCATAGTTGCAGTGCAATTATGACTAAGGAACTGATAAAAATGAGAGAAAATCCCGGGGCATTAACCATTCCTTGCACCAATGGCATGCTCCAATTCGCTAAAGCTTTATGCGATTTAGGGGCAAGCATCAACTTGATGCTCTATGCGATATACAAACAACTAGGGTTGGGTGAACCAAAAGCAACTACAATGAGACTCTTAATGGCTGACCGTTCAATCAAACATCCCGTGGGGATACTTTATGACATCTTGGTGTAGGTTGATCGGTTCATTTTCCCCGGCAGAGGCTCCATTTTGATTAACGTATCAGGATACTTCATCCAATACTAAGTGCCAACGATCGTTAAGTTGTAATATAACCCAACTAAGTGAGTTGGGGTCGAATCCCACAGTGAGTAGTTTTCCTTCAATTTCGAAAATGAAGATATGACATCTATCTCTTCCTTTTAGCAAGTATTTTACCTTTTTGATTTTAGTTTCAAATATTTGGATCCTATTATCACTCCAATTTCACACTTCAACACGAAACGATCAAATAGTAAAATAAAACTTGGAGTAATGACCTACCAATTGTAGAATTTTAACTTAGTGGGTGAATATCAATGCTCACAATAGGATAATTTGTCATGAGCAGGTCGGACCATATGTAAAGTAACTTTCTCTCGAATAATGACCTTTTCTATGTCGAATTCTCTAGAACTTCGACACTAATCGGAAGATGCCTAGACCTTGGTCTTCATCAAATCCACTCTCTCGAGCTGAATACAAAGGTTAGATCCCATGTTTCACTCTCTCAACCTGAAATCATGGTGACCCACTACTAAGGATGCTAATATTTCTACTTTGGCTCTGCACCTCTCTCTCTCACAAGCGCACAACACCGAACTTGTTACACTTAACATGCAACTCGATTTCAAAATACAACAGCAACTCAGACCCACTTCAAATTAATGCCATTATTTGCAATTCAACGACACCCACTTAGTAAAACTCAACAATTGGCTTCATAGTCAAAACGTCAAGAAGAGGGTTTTAGCCACTCATAGCAAAAATAAGAAAATCAACTCCTACCATATTTTTTACAACTGGGTAATAGAAATTCGAAAGTTAGAAATCACCAAAATCTTCTCTATTACAAAGTCTCAACCAAGAATCTAGCTAAAGACCCTTGAAAACCACAATGGTGATGTTCTTGCTCTCAATTATCTATCTCTTCCATTTTTTGAATGACTTCTCTCTCTAGCACAAACTAATTTAAACAAGTTTGGTGTGTCACTGTTTAAGACCACTCGGCGAAGTAAGTCGGGCTTTGCCGACAAATTGGTGACTCGCTGATTGTTCTTCATCTCGCCTTGATTTTTCACTTCTTCTTGGTCTGGCTACTGTAACTTTAGGCGATCCAGATCGGGATCGCCAAATAACTCCGTGATTCTCCCTTTTTCCTTCTATCTCGCCCATTAGCACTTGTTTAAATCTTCTTCAGCAATTTTGGCGAACTGGTTGTCCTTCGCCGAATAGATCGGTGACACACCGAATGGAACTACTGCTCGCTGAAATTACCCCCATTTAAGCTCCAGCATTTTGTAACTTTAGGTGGTATCGTGGCAATTTGGCAATTCGCCGAATAACATATATCGGTGATCATCAGGTCTTCACTTCTTCATTCCTTTAGCTTAGTTTGTTCCTTTATGCTTATTAGTGTCCAAGCATTGTTCATAAATCCAAATACCTGAGAATCAGGGCTTTTACATCTTTCATTAGCACAAAACATGCATTTGAGGATACTAAATTTATTAAAATGAATCCCTAAATGAATCCCAATCGTGGACTCATCAACACCCCCAAGTTAAAAATTTGCTTGTCCTCAAGTAGAACTCTAGTTCAGCAGTTCAAAAGGAGTGTCTCAAATAGTGCTACACAAGACTCAATCATGAATGCACACAAAAAGACTTAACTTCCTAATGCGAAGATCAATTGTGCACTCAAAGATTCAAGTTGTGACTTACCAATATCAAAGAATCTCAAGCTCACAATACTTGCTACAAATGCAAGTTCAAGCTCAACAAAGGTACTCAAATGCACTCACACAAAGAATGATTCCATATTCACACACAATGGTTCACAATTTTAAAGCTCCGGAATCAAATGCAACGCTCACACTCACAAAGATGAACACAATGCATGACTCCACCTATAAGTTTGCATGTATTTTCCAATCAACCCTTGTTTCAGCTCACTCAAGATCAAAAATGTTATTTCAAGGCTTGTAACAAGGCTGAGTTCAAAGGTATGATCATTTAAGCTCTATAGTTGTAATTCTCATGACATGTGGTGTGAACAACACTTTCTTTCCTTTTCTTCATCATTCTCATTCTTGTTCAAAAGTCACCCCATTATTCATCTTCCATGGATTTCTTGGATACCCCATTTTCTTTGCACCTTCACAACTTTATTGCACAACTTTTTCATTTTTTTCTTCTTTTACTCTTTTTTATATATATAAGGAGGGGTTCTATTTTTCTCAAAATAATGGGTCAAAGGGGACTTTCTTGAACTTCTTGATTTACCTTCTCTTTTCACCATATCCCTAACTTAGGCTTTTCACCTAAGTTGTCTATTCAAACAAACCACAAATCATGAGGATTATGGGTAATGGGTCAAGAAAGGTCACAATTTCATCAAGTTTCTTCCAAGAAAAGGCTAAGGCTCAAAGGGTGTTCAAACGGGGTTCACACACTCACAATGTAGGCCAAAAAAGAGGTATAATGTCAAATTATTTCACACTCTTCAAAGTTGCCTAAGATCATATCAAGAGATTTCATCACTTAGTCAACCGGACCAACGGAGCAAATTCTAGGGTTCATCTTACATGGTTCACGGTAAGTTCATCACACAAGGAATTAACACCAATGTCAAAAAAGACTCCACACTTTTACTATTGTGGAATGATCATCACAAGAGACTCAATTCGATACTTGGCTAGTCTCAACTATAGACACGTAATTTTTGACCGAACTTAAGTGTTACACCCTTTTTAGATCTTAAATATTTTACAAAAATATAAATTAAATATTTTGACTTTTACCTTATTTTACTAACTTTAGTTTAAAAGATTTGAAAAAAACAAAAATAGAATTGCGATTTTAGATAAAATTGTATTTTTTTCAGTGGTTTAAAAAGAAATGAAAATTTACAAAAAATTATGTGTTCTTTTAATTTAGATTAATAAATAAACTAGTATTATCTCTTTCAAATTGGTTATTTAACTTTTTAGTTCAAACTATTTAATTTGAATTTTATATATATTTAATTTATAAAATAAAATAAAAAATAACCTAAACTACCCATATCCCACCCCTTAAACCTCTCTTCCGCTCTCCACTCCTCCATATCCCACACCTCTAAACACACCCACAAACCCCACTTGCCCCAGTTCCAATATTACATTACATACACTACTACATGCATATACACACGGAGGGGAGGGGGGGACATGGACACTTAGAAAAAAAAAGAAAGCAATCAAAAAAACACTCCACACACACGTACATCACCACTATATACCTACACACTACTACTACTCCTATACATATACACAGACACACGCACAGAAAAGAGGGAAAAAGAAAAAAAGAAAAATTAGCATACTTACACGGATAGACAAGAAAAACAAAAAAAATAGGAAAAAATTTCAGCTATAGACTTCCTCCTCCACGCACACACAACATACATATTCGTCCTCTTATTATACATTTTTTTTCTCAAAAACAAAGGTTGAGTTTGAGGTTTGCTTGTGGGGTTTCGAGTTCGTGGTTCTCTGTTAGGATTGCTCTCTTTACGTGAGTTTGAGTTTCACAAGAGGTACTATTTAACATTTATTTTTAATTTAATTTTCATAATTATACAGTACTTAATTCCAATGTTATGAATTAGCTCAAATTTTATTTTTGTTCAACTTTTTCAATATAATATTGAAATATGGTAAACAGGTGTATTGTTAAATTTAGAATAAATTTTATATAATATCGTATTTTGATCTTTATGTCTATTATTCGGCGATATCGTTCTTGCTCCTATTTTACAGCACAAATTCATATTCTGTTTTTTTTACTTATTTTTAAAAAAAAATTATTTGTGAATCTTAGCATGAATAAACTTATTATTGAATTAATATGTAAAGTTATTTATTTATGTGAGGATCTTATCATGAGTTGTATATTTAGTGTATTCGAACACTTATGTATTTGAGCATAGAGTTGAGGCTTCTAGGTTATTAATATCATAGGAATAAATTTGCTTTAGTGTTATAACGAATAGTACATCTAAATGTTGTCTTCATATTATAATGCAAGTTGTTTGTCAATTTTATTCATTTTCCTTAATATGTAGATGGTATCTTTAACATGATAGGTGTGCGTTTGTTTGTTATTTTTATCATCACTTGTTCAATAAATATAAACAATAAAAAATAATTGGATTAAACATGATAAATGATATATTTGTTGTAAAACTTTAAATTTATTTTTTATTTTATTTTTGTTAAAGATCGTATAGATTTGTTAAAATTTTTAGTCAAGCTTTAGGATATGTCGAACTATAAACGAGTTAAGACACATAGTACAGAGAATTCCAATAAAAAATGTGATTCCACATCTTTATGGAAATATTTAAAGATGAGCATAATAATAATAATAATAATAATAATAACGGTAGTAATAATAATAATAATAATAATAAGTTTCAATTAATAATGTGGTTACACATCTTTTTTTGAAACGCTTAAAAGAAATCTAAGGATGCAGTTATGCACCTTGAACAAATTATTTTAATCGTCAAATTTATTAAATTTAAACTAAAATTTGTAAACTGAGAATATTAGGTGGTGCACTCGAGAGGGGAAGACAATTATGTCTCTAACTGTCAAGATAGGGAATGCAGTTATGCATCCGGTTTAAGACTAATAAAAAATTAATAATTAAAAAATAAGCAAACCAAGGCATATAGACACAAATTATCCAAAAATATATCAAGATAAGTACAAGTCAATAAAAGCAACTGTGCTAGAACCACGGGACTTGAGGGATGCCTAATACCTTCCCTTCGATCAACAGAATTCCTTACCCGAATTTCTGGTTCACAGACCAAAACTAAAGAGTCATTTCCTATTGATTAGGGAAACAAAAAGGTGACTTGCAACACCACAATTCAATTCCAAGCGGCGACTCTGAAAAAAATAAAAAATAATCTCTTAATCAATAACGTCACTTTAATTGGAAAAACCCTTACCGTCATGCGCAAAAAAGGGTGTGACATATCTGGCGACTCTGCTGGGGAATAACCAGAATTCGAGTTTTTATCTATTGACTTCTACTTGATTTTATTATATTATTTCATTGGATATATTGTTTTGATGACCTAATGTGCTACTTTTTGATCATTTATTGCTTTGATATTGTTGAATTGAATATAATTATCTTCTCGCACACCATCTGAGTCTCTAAATATAGGGTAGTACGAAATGCAGTTATGCATCCCACTTTCTTTTGAGATAAAGCTGGAGTGTCTGAACACCTAGTGAAGGATTTTAGTCACCCATGTTAGGCAGGGTTGGACCAACAATGAATTCGGAATAGCGCTGCTATCGATAAGTTGCCCCTCCCTAGCTCGAGTTGTCCACTCGAGTAAGCCAGTATAGATACCTATCTCCTTCATTTTAGTGTGACTAGTGAATAAAAATGATCTTTATGAAAAAAATAAATAAATAAATAAATAAATAATATATATATTGTTTTAGAAGATATTATACATTTCTAGAAAATGAAATGAAAGATTTTTCACTACTTAATCAAAATTTCAAAAAAAAAAATTTAACAAAAAAAATAATTCTTTGTATACAGTTAATAAAAAAAAATTGAAATATTTTACTTTCATAATACTTTAAAAATTGCGTTTTTGTCAGAATTTTTTTTAATATGTCAAAGTTGGTTTTTTTTTCTTCTGTCCAATTTGGACGAACTACGCACACCTGATTCTCACCTCAATGAGATACGTAGGCAACCCTCTTTGGGTTCGGTGATCTTTATTCAAAAATAAAAAATAAAAAATCATTTTTCAAAAGTTCAAAAAAAAAATAAAAATGGAAAACAAGAAGCTTTAATCTTTATTAAAAAAAAAGTTTTTATTAATTTTCTTTTAATAATTCAAATAAAAAAAAACTAAAGAATTTTATCTCAAAGCTCTAAAAAAGAAAAACTTAGTTATTGAGTTTTTGAAAAAATATGCAAAGATCTTTGCAAGCGTGTTACGTATGCAATCTCAAACGGATTTGATCAATACATTATTAAAAAAAAAATTATAACTGAAGAAGGTCTAACCTTAACAAACATTATTATCTATGCACAGTTAAATTAAGGTGGTTGATTTGTGGTTAAGCTGACATCCCATCCCTATAATACAAGGTCAAAAGGGAAAAAGAAAAAACGACTCACAAAGACGGAAATGAGTCGGACAATGATGAGGTCCAGAACCAGATGATGTCACAAGAAACAGTGTCAACTGAAGAGATAAGGATACTAAAACAGCAAATGACGGAGATGTACGAAGCTTGGATGAGTGGACAAGCTCCACCGCCTTCAATCCGTGACTATCTAAATACAAATATTTCACCCCCTGTCCAAGTATCGATAAGTGATCCAATTTATCCACCTGGATTCGGTCCCGCATCCAATGTAGCTGGAAGTTCTACGGCGCACCCTTTGAATATGCCTATGACAAGTAATCCACTGTTCATTCCAACTGCGCCGACTAATGTCGTTCAACAACCTATAATAGAGCCAAAATCCAACAACGATCCTCTACCCAAAGTTCAATATGATCGAGATTATACTCCTGAATTGATTTTTAAAATTCCAAGCTCTTACCCTCACACTCATCAGTATAGTTCCCATGTTGAAGCTGAAAAAGTTGTTAAGAACGAGGAACATGAAGAAATGGCTAGAAAAATGAAAAGTTTGGAATAGAGTGTAAGAGATATGCAAGGATTAGGAGGTCACAAAAGTGTCTCATTCAATGATTTGTGCATGTTTCCCCACATTCATCTGCCCATTGATTTTAAAACTCCAAAGTTCGAGAAATATGATGGACATGGAGATCCTGTAGCTCATTTAAAGAGATATTGTAATCAATTGAGAGGGGCTGGAAGCAAAAAAGAATTGCTCATGGATTATTTTGGGGAAAGTTTGATGGGAATTGCCTCAGAATGGTTCATAGACCAAGATACTTCTAACTGGCATAATGGGATGATTTGGCTCGATGTTTTGTTCAACAATTTCAATATAACATTGACATAGTTCCAGATCGCACTTCACTTGTCAACATGAGGAAGAAGACCACTGAAAATTTTCATGAATATGCTATTAGGTGGAGGGAGCAAGCTGCTAGGGTTAAGCCGCCAATGAAAGAGTCTGAAATGATCGATACTTTCCTTTAAGCGCAAGAACCAGATTACTTTCATTATTTACTTTTCGTTGTTGGAAAAACATTTGCTGAAGTTATTAAGATTGGTGAAATGGTGGAAAATGGCATCATGTCTGGAAAAATTGTAAGTCAAGCTGCCTTGAAAGCTACAACACATGTGATTAAAAATGGATCAGGAAATTTTGGGGGAAAGAAAATGAAGGAGAATGTAGCAAATGTTGTGTCAGACACACAAAAAGGTCTAAGGGGTCCACCTTATCAATCTGCACCACCTCAATACCATCACTATCTCCCTATGCAAGACACACAATATTCTGTTGTTCCACCTCAATATGCGGTTTACAATGCACAACAATATGCATACCCACCAAACTATCCTCAATGGCGAGCGCCAACATATCAAAATGTTCACCCTTCTTCTCAAAATTTTCGAGCACCTTATAATCTTTGTTCGAGACAGGGATTTGAAGGAGGTCAAAGGCCTAGAAATAATTTCACACCAATTGGAGAATCTTACACAAGTTTATTTAACAAGTTGAAACATTTGAAGATAATAGAGCCGATTCCTCAAAATTATGTGGATCCACATGCAAAGGGTTTCAATCCTACAGCATGATGTGCATACCATTCTGATGCTCCAGGGCAAAGTATTGAAGATTGTCGTAATTTTTAAAAAAAGGTGGAAGAGATGATTCAAACAAAAATGATTGTGGTTCAAAATGATGATCCACCAAATATTACTAAGAATCCTCTACCGGCGCATAGTGATGTACACTTTATCGAGATGATATGTGATGACAAAGAATATGACAATTTTGAAGAAAAGACAATTAAAATTGGTAGAGCTTTTACGAAGGCTAACGTGCAAAGCAGTGGCTAAGAAGTTCAGTTTGGTGATTGAGAGACACTCTTCTTTTCTCTAAAAAGAGTGTATAGATAGTTTATTTTGTCATCATTTCTGCTATGCAATCATTTTTATTTTTAATAAGTCAAATTTTTCTATCATTTCTCTTATGCGTTTGTTTGTTGAGTCTTGTCGTAGTTTGAGTTATTATAGAGTTGTGACCTAAATTTAGTTTGTTGTCTTGTCACCAAGTTTTTTTAATCTTTAATATAATCTTTATTCTGTGTCACTTTGATCCGTTCTATTTGGCATTCCACATATACATCTCTTTTCAGTTCAATTTTGTGACATGATATGCAAAAAGATTTGGTCAGATCTTAAGATTATATCTAATCATGAAATGAATACATCAAAGAAAAAAATAATTTGGAAATGAATAAAGGACTTAGACACCTTGATACCTCCTTTAGTAAAAAAAAAATAAAAAAAATTCATCTAACTTGACATGTCATTTGTTGTGAAGAAAGTATTACTCAAATGAAGATTCTCAGCTGACAAACATGCAACAAAATGATATACATATTCATCAATACATATGTTGCAAAGAAATATTGTATGATTTTCACTTCACATCTTAAAGAGAATTGCTTGTATTTGACATTTTTAATAATTGATATGATGAAGACATTTTTTTCTACTATCCAAACACCGTGTAATCCTTTGCTATTCCTTTTGAGCCTTAATTTTATTTTCTTTCATACCCCTCTTTTGGAATCAAAATACAGTAAAAAAAAAATCAAGAAAAGAGAAAAGTGAAAAAGAGAAAAAAAAAGAAAAGAAAAGAAAAGTTGGAGTGAAAAATAAAAATCCAATAACAACAAAAAACAAACTTTCTGAACTACGTTCGACCTGATTCTTGCTTGACAAGATACGTAGGTAGCCTTATTTTGAGGTTCGGTCCTAGCAAGAAAAAATCTAGAAAGCCCTCATCACAAAAACTGGGGCAAAAATAATAATAATAATAATAATAATAATAATAATAATAATAATAATAATAATAATAATATTATTATTATTATTATTATTATTATTTTATTTTATTATATTTTTGTAAAAAGAGTTGATTTCAAAAGTTGTAAGTCTTAACCCTGTTACGCAGTATCTTTGAGCTTTCATGCCAATCATTTCATTTTAACCCTATCCAAAAGTCACGTTACAATCCAAATAAAGACCTTCTGATCAATTTTTAACAATGACAAGTCAATCAAGCTTGCAGTGTTGATTATATAAGGAAAAATGTTATGCCACTCGCATAAAGAGTGAAAAATGAGGAAATCTTATCGATGAAAATCCTCAAAATCTCTATAGGGGATCATTTGAGTTGAGAGAAAGTAAAAAATGAGAGAGTCTTATTGGTGAAAATCCTCAGGGCACCGTAAGACGATAGTGAGTGAGAGATAATAAAAAAATAGACATGTTAGTGAAAACCTTTCGAGGCACCACCAGTCAAGTGTTAGTCTTAAATCTAGTGCAAAAATTGAATTATAGAAGTCTGACATCAAAGTTGAAAGTTTGACAAAGATAAAATTTAGATTGATTGGACAGACCAGACCATTTAATCCAAAATGCATGTCATGATCATTGGAATTGATCACCACTATCAATGGAATCCATTTATTTTTATTTATTTATTATTATTTTTTTCTTCTTAAAAGGATCAAATATTATTTCTTCTTATTTTGCGTCTCGCTCAATTCAATCTTGAGATAGTCTTCATTAAGCAGGCAGAAAATGATTTCAAAATTGCTACCATCTCTTCAATCGCACAAAACAAAGCTTGATTAGCCCATCAATCGTGACATGATTCAAGAAATAGTGATATGCATAGTAACTTGTCAGGAATTGACAATTTTTGAATACAAGGTTCAATTATTGGAGGGTGGAAACAGTATAACAAATTTGAAGTTGGAAGTTCTGAACAACTAGAGATGTTTTCAAGATTATCAAGGTGAGCTGACTAGCAAACGAAAGCAGTCAATTTCAAGCTAAAATTAACTTCAAACATGGCAATAACAGGAGCAACTATCCTCAAAGCCAATGCCACAAATCGGCTTCCATTTTAAAAAAAAAAATATATATATATATATAAACTTTCTTTTGTTTCTTTTCTAAAACAGGGAAATATTCCTTACGTAAAAGATATCTTGAAGACCCAAATTTGTTGCAAAAAAAAAAGAAAAAAAATAAAAACTATTGCATTGTTTCTCCTATGATAAACGTTTTCTAGTGTGAGATAGTTATTTTTATTTTATTTTTTATTTCTTTTTCTAGGATAAACTTTTCCTAATATAAGACATTTAAAAACTAAAAAAAAAAGGGATAAAATATTGTGGTGATTTAATTTGATGATTCTGTTAATTGAGATCTTCCTAAATACTGAGATTTAGTTTAGCAGGACCCTCCCACATAATGTGATTTAGATTAGCAGGACTCATCTACATAATGTGATTTAGATTAGCAGGACCCTTCTACATAATGGGATTAGCAGGACCCTCTTACATAATGGGATTAGTAGGACCCTCCTACATAATGGGATTAGCAGGACCCTCCTACATAATGGGATTTTGATTAGCAGGACCCTCATACATAATGGGATTAGCAGGACCCTCCTACATAATAGAATTAGCAGGACCCTCCTACATAATAAGATTTAGATTAGCAGGACCCTCCTACATAATGGGATTAGCAAGACCCTACTACATAATGAGATTAGCAGGACCCTACTACATAATGGGATTTAGATTAGCAGGACCCTCCTACATAATGTGATTTAGATTAGCAGGACCCTCCTAAATACTGAGATTTAGATTAGCAGGACCCTCCTACTTAATGGGATTAGCAGGACCCTCCTACATAATGAGATTTAGATTAGCAGGACCCTCTTACATAATGGGATTAGCAGGACCCACCTACAGAATGGGATTAGTAGGATCCTCCTACATAATGTGATTTAGATTAGCAGGACCCTCCTACATAATAGGATTTAGATTAGCAGGACCCTTCTACAAAATGGGATTAGCAGGACCCTCTTACATAATGGAATTCGCAGGACCCTCCTACATAATGGGATTTAGATTAGCAGGACTCTCCTACCTAATGAGATTTAGATTTGCAGGACCCTCCTACATAATGGGATTAACAGGACCCTCCTACATAATGGTATTAACAGGACCCTCCTACATAATGGGATTAGAAGGACCCTCCTACATAATGGGATTAGCAGGACCCTCCCACATAATGAGATTTAGATTAACAGGAACCTCCTACATAATGGGATTAGCAGGACCCTCCTACATAATGGAATTAGCAGGACCCTCCTACATAATGGGATTTAGATTAGCAGGACCCTCATACATAATGAGATTTAGATTAGCAGGACCCTCCTACATAATGGGATTAACAGGACTCTCCCACATAATGAGATTTAGATTAGCAGGACCCTCATACATAATGAGATTTAGATTAGCAGGACCCTCCTATATAATGAGATTTAGATTAGCAGGACTCTCCTACATAATGGGATTAGCAGGATTCTCCTACATAATGAGATTCAGATTAGCAGGACCCTCCTACAATGGGATTAGTAGGACCCTCTTACATAATAAAATTTAGTTATTTTCTCCTAGGTAAACACTTCTTACTTGCAGACGTTTTTTTTTTATTTTTTCTCCTAGGATAAGCGCTTCCTAGTCTGAGTTTATTTTTGAAAATTTACATTTGCTAATAACTCACAAAATTTTTCCAATGAAAACTGGGGCAAAAATTTTGTTTATTTCTTTTGTTTGTGATGGTTTTCAGGGTTTTTCAAGCGAAACATGGATTGGAAATTCAAGAACAAAGTTTTAACTCTTTTTCGGAATGATCAATTTCATGATAGTCAGAATCAGCTTCTTCAATGCATATAACAACATGACTTCCTGACATCTATTTCTATTCAGCTTCTGATCAAGAAAATATGCAGTCATTCAAGAACATATTCAAATTGTCATTTTGAAGAGTGCCAAAAGCTCACTCTAAGCGGCAAGTTAAGCCTCAATCCAATTCAAGATCAAGATACTCACCCAAAAATCAAGGTGATATCTGAAAGTAAAGATACAAGTGAAGATTCAAGAGAAGTTGTATAGATAGGAACTTGTACTTTTATTTTCCTTTTGACTATTAGCTTTCATTATTTCTATGTAAGGATAAGAGTTGTGACCTAGAGCCTCGATGGAACCTCACTTAGCTTCAAACTCATCACCTCATCTTCTTGAACTACACGTGACCTGATTCCCTTATAACACAGGATATGTTGGATGTCCAAAGACAAAACTCGGTTGCACAATTTTATTTTATTTTCTTTTCAAATAAGAGTCTGGTCAAAATTTGTCGCATTGTCTACTTCTTTGTCTGAAAACTCTTGTGTTTCCAGTCAAAGAGGGGCAAACTGTAGACACGTAATTTTTGACCGAACTTAAGTGTTACACCCTTTTTAGAGCTTAAATATTTTACAAAAATATAAATTAAATATTTTGACTTTTACCTTATTTTACTAACTTAATTTTAAAAGATTTGAAAACAACAAAAATAGAATTGCGATTTTAGATAAAATTTTATTTTTTTCAGTGGTATAAAAAGAAATGAAAATTTACAAAAAATTATGTGTTCTTTTAATTTAGATTAATAAATAAACTAGTATTATCTCTTTCAAATTGGTTATTTAACTTTTTAGTTCAAACTATTTAATTTGAATTTTATATATATTTAATTTATAAAATAAAATAAAATATAACCTAAACTACCCATATCCCACCCCTTAAACCTCTCTTCCGCTCTCCACTCCTCCATATCCCACACCTCTAAACACACCCACAAACCCCACTACCCCCACTTCCAATATTACATTATATACACTACTACATGCATATACACACGGCGGGGGGGGGGGGGGACATGGACACTTAGAACAAAAAAGAAAGCAATCAAATAAACACTCCACACACACACGTACATCACCACTATATACCTACACACTACTACTACTCCTATATATATACACAGACACACGCACAGAAAAGAGGGAAAAAGAAAAAAAGAAAAATTAGCATACTTACACGGACAGACGAGAAAAACAAAAAAAATAGGAAAAAATTTCAGCAATAGACTTCCTTCTCCACGCACACACAACATACATATTCGTCCTCTTATTATACATTTTTTTTTCTCACAAACAAAGGTTGAGTTTGAGGTTTGCTTGTGGGGTTTCGAGTTCGTGGTTCCCTGTTAGGATTGCTCTCTTTACGTGAGTTTGAGTTTCGCAAGAGGTACTGTTTAAGATTTATTTTCAATTTAATTTTCATGATTATATAGTACTTAATTCCAATGTTATGAATTGGCTCAAATTTTATGTTTGTTCAACTTTTTCATTATAATATTGAAATATGGTGAACATGTGTATTGTTAAATTTAGAATAAATTTGATATAATATCGTATTTTGATCTTTATGTCTATTATTCGGTGATATCGTTGTTGCTTCTATTTTACCGCACAAATTCATATTCTGTTTTTTTTTTACTTATTTTTAAAAAAAAATTATTTGTGAATCCAAGCATGAATAAAGTTATTATTGAATTAATATGTAAAGTTATTTATTTATGTGAGGATCTTATCATGAGTTGTATATTTAGTGTATTCGAACACTTATGTATTTGAGCATAGAGTTGAGGCTTCTAGGTTATTAATATCGTAAGAATAAATTTGCTTTAGTGTTATAACGAATAGTACATCTAAATGTTGTCTTCATATTATAATGCAAGTTGTTTGTTAATTTTATTCATTTTCCTTAATATGTAGATGGTATCTTTAACATGATAGGTGTGCGTTTGTTTGTTATTTTTATCATCACTTGTTCAATAAATATAAACAATAAAGAAGAATTGGATTAAACATGATAAAGGATATATTTGTTGTAAAACTTTAAATTTATTTTTTATTTTATTTTTGTTAAAGATCGTATAGCTTTGTTAAAAATTTTACTCAAGCTTTAAGATGTGTTGAACTACAAACGAGTTAAGACACATAGTACAGTGAATTCCAATAAAAAATGTGATTCCACATCTTTATGGAAATATTTAAAGATGAGCATAATAATAATAATAATAATAATGGTAGTAATAATAATAATAATAAGTTTCAATTAAGGATGTGGTTACACATCTTTTTTTGAAACGCTTAAAAGAAATCTAAGGATGCAGTTATGCACCTTGGACAATTTATTTTAATCGTCAAATTTATTAAATTTAAACTAAAATTTGTAAACGGAGAATATTAGGTGGTGCACTCGAGAGGGGAAGACAGTTATGTCTCTAACTGTCAAGATCGGGAATGCAGTTATGCATCCGATTTAAGACTAATAAAAAATCAACAATTAAAAAATAAGCAAACCAAGGCATATAGACACAAATTATCCAAATATATATCAAGATAAGTACAAGTCAATAAAAGCAACCGTGCTAGAACCACGGGACTTGAGGGATGCCTAATACCTTCCCCTCGGTCAACAAAATTCCTTACCGAAATTTCTGGTTCGCAGACCAAAACTAAAGAGTCATTTCCTATTGATTAGGGAAACAAAAAGGTGACTTGAAACACCACAACTCAATTCCAAGTGGCGACTGTAAAAAAAAATAAAAAATAATCTCTTAATCAATAGCGTCACTTTAATTGGAAAAACCCTTACCGTCGTGCGCGAAAAGGGGTGTGACAACAACGAGATGCAAAAAGTTCACATATTGTCTATACAACTTCATTTGGCCTCATCGTAGCTGCATATTCATTTTTGTTCGATTATGAGCACTTTTCAAGTCATCAATGTTGATCAAAACTGATACTCAAATTTGAAAAAGAAAAACCACATTTAAACACAAACAAGGGAGGTGGCACAAAGAGGAGGGGGTTCACTAACCAATTGCCACCCCCTAGCAAAAGCAATCAAGAGCGGGCATCACCGCAAGAAAAACAAAATAAGAATAATAAAGAAAGATTAACAAGAAATGATAACATTCTAGTGTGTAAACCAGTAGAATATGTAATGAGGAATCTTCACTAAGCGTCCAGTTGTGGAGAGGGTGAACCAGTCGCAGAATGCTTCGGCGATGCATCCAATGTTCTTCAGATCGCTCGTAGTTCCAATGGGCTGCACTCTCAGAGAAGGGCAGAGCCGCAAATATGCAGGAGGTCGCCAAACAATTTGGTGACTCGCAGAATGGACTCATAATATCGTCGGATGATCCTTGAGGAATGTTATCAACGTCGAAGAAAAATGGCGAGGAAAGTCGGGTCGCTTAAGCACATTGGCGACCCGCTGAATGGTGAAGGTATCCCGCCAAATATTCCAGAGTCTCTGCCCCATTTTTGAATTCCTTAAGGCGGACCAAATTGTGCTCATCGAACGAGTTTGGTGACTCACGAATAGCACTTTTGTCTCATTCTTGATCCAACTCCTGCAAAATCAACACACATTATGTAAAAAAAAAACAAAGGAGATACTATAAAGATTAGGCTGAGCAAAATGATTATTTGAAAAGGGAAGATGATCATGATGAGAACCATACTCACTCGAGTGAGAGCCCAAAATCAAAAGACAGTGCAAGCAGTCCCCGGGTGAATGACTTACTGTCACGCATACTTGATAAAGTTGAAGGTTTAGTTGATTTGTTGTAAGGGATGAAAGATGACTTTTCATTATTGAACAGTAAAGTGAACTCTCATGATGATGCCATCAAGATACTTGAAGGACAATTGAGTTTATTATCAACTCAATTGAAACCAAATATGACAATGGAAGATGACGATAGAGGGTTGGCTGTGGTTATTCCTAGCGGAAAGGTGGCAATAGGTAATGTGATGGGAAATGAAGATGCTCAAAAGCATGAAGAAGATAAAGACATGGAGGAACAAGAGTTACTTACCCATCAAAGCATTGCAAAAGAACTACAAAAGGAGGTGGAACAACACGTTCAAATTCCAAAATTCATGCAACCTTTACCCAAAATATCTCTCCCATTTCCCCAACACTTAAAGAAGAAGAAAGAAGATGTGAAGTTTAAGATGTTCTTGTCAGTGTTTAAGACATTATCAATTAATCTCCCCCTTGTGGAGGCATTGTTAGAAATGTCGGGATATGCCAAGTTTTAAAAGAGTTAGTCACAAAGAAAAGAATCTTGGATTTTGAGACAATTGAAGTTTCCCCTATTTGCAGTGCAATTATGACTAAGGAGCTGATAAAAAAGAGATAAGATCCCGGGGCATTCCCCATTCCTTGCACCATTGTCATGCTCCAATTTGCTAAAGCTTTATGCGATTTGGGGGCAAACATCAACCTGATGCCCTATGCGATATACAAACAACTAGGGTTGGGTGAACAAAAAGCAACTACAGTGAGACTCGTAATGGTTGACTGTTCAATCAAACATCCCGTGGGAATACTTTACGATATCTTGGTGAAGGTTTATCGTTTCATTTTCCCCAGCAGTGGCGCCATTTTGATTAATGTATTAGGGCACTTCATCCAATACTAAATGCCAACGATTGTTAAGTAGTAAAAGAACCCAACTAAGTGAGTTGGGTCGAATCCCACATAGAGTAGTTTTTCCTTCAAATTCGAAGATGAAGATATGAGAGCAATCTCTTCCTTTTAGCGAGTATTTTACCTTTTTTTGTTTTAGTTTCAATTATCTGGATCCTATTATCACTCCAATTTCACAATTCAACATGAAACGATCAATTAGTAAAATAAAACTTGGGGTAATGACCAACCAATTGCCGAATTTTAACTTAGTGGGTGAATATCAATGCTCGCAATAGGATAATTTGTCGTGGGTAGGTCAGACCATATGTAAAGTAACTTTCTCTCGAGCAATTACCTTTTCTATGTCGAATTCTCTCAAACTTCAACACTAACCGGAAGATGCCCAGACCTTGGTCCTCATCAAATCCACTCTCTCGAGCTGGATAAAAACGATAGATCCCATGTTTCACTCTCTCGAGCTAAAATCACAGTGACCCACTACTAAGGATGCTAAGATTTCTACTTTGGCTCTACAACTCTCTCTCGAGCAAGCGCACAACACCGAACTTGTTACACTGACCATGCAACGCGACTTCAAAATACAAAAGCAACTCAGACCCACTTCAAATTAACGCCATTATTTGCAATTCAATGATACCCATTTTGTAAAATTCAACAATTGGCTTCATAGTCTAAACCCCAAGAAGAGGGTTTTAGCCACTCATAGCAAAAGTAAGAAAATCAACGTCTACCATATTTTCTACAGCTGGATAATTGAAGTTTGAAAGTTAGAAATTACCAAATTTTTCTCTATTACAAAATCTCAACCAAGAATCTTTCTAAAGACCCTTGAAAACCACAACGGTGATGTTTTCGCTACGAATTTTCTATTTCTTCTGTTTTCTGAATGACTTTCTCTCTCTAAACAAAACTAATTTAAACAAGTTTGGTGTGTCACTGTATAAGACAATTCGGCGAGGTAAGTCGGGCTTTGCCGACAGATTGGCGACTCACCGATTGTTCTTCATCTCGCATTCATTTTTCACTTCTTCTTGGTCTACCTACTGTAACTTTAGGCTATCTAGATTGGGATCACCGAATAACTCTTTGATTCACCCTTTTTTCTTCTATCTCGCCCATCAACATTTGCTTGAATCTTCTTCAACACTTTTGGCTACCTGGTTGTCCTCCACCGAATAGATCGGCGACACACTGAATGGAACTATTGCTCGCCGAAATTACCCTCATTTTTGCTCCAGCATTCTGTAACTTTAGGCGGTATGGTGGCAATTTGGCGATTCGCCGAATGACATCAGCGATCATCTGGTCTTCACTTCTTCATTCTTTTAGCTTCCTTTGTTCCTTTCTGCACATTAGTGTCCATGCATCGTTCATAAATCCAAATACCTCAGAATGAGGGATTTTACATCATTCATTAGCACAAAACATGCATTTGAGGACACTAAATCTGTTAAAATAAAGCCCTAAATGAGTCAAAAGCGTGGAATCATCAACACCCCCAACTTAAATTTTTTCTTGTCCTTAAGTAAAACTCAAGTTCAGCAGTTCAAAAGTGATGTCTCGAACAGTGCTACACAAGACTCAACCGCGAATACACATAAAAAGACTCAACCTACTCACGCAAGGATCAATTGTGCACTCAAAGATTCTCAGTTTCACAATAATTGCTTCAAATGCAAGTTCAAGCTCAACAAAGGTACTCAACCGCCCTCACACAGAGAATGATTCCATATTCACAAACAATGGTTTACAATTTAAATCTTTGGATTAAAAATGCAACGCTCACACTCAGAAAGATGATAACAATGCATAATTTCATCCATACATTGGGATCGCCGATCCACTCGGTGTCCACCCTTTGCTCAATTCCATCGCCTTTTTGCTTTGGCCTTCAACAACTTCAAGCTCTGTAACTTTGGGCGATATAAAACTGCATCGCAGAACCGTTCAGCGACTCTCCAACTACTTCTTTCTATCGCTGACTTGATTTTCTCCTTCAAGGCTTGGCACACTGGAACATTAGGCGAGACCATAGCCATTCGGTGACTCACCCAATGGTTTAGGCGATCCTTAGGCCTTCTTTTCTTCATTCTTTTAGCTACCTTGTTACTTTTTGGTCATTCGTGTCCATGCTTTTTTCCTCAATCCAAATACCTGAAAATAAAGGATTTACATCAGTTATTGGCACAAAATATGTCATTGAGGACACTAAATCTATTAAAATGAAGCCCTAATTGAGTCCAAATCGTAGCCCTAACTAATGCACACAAGAAGACTCAACTTACTCATGCAAAAATCAATTGTGCACTCAAAGATTCAAGTTGTGACTTACCAATATCAAAGAATCTCAAGCTCACAATACTTGCTTCAAATGAAAGTTCAAACTCAACAAAGGTACTCAAATTTCCTCACACAAAGAATGATTCCATATTCACACAAAATGGTTCATAATTTTAAAGCTCCGAAATTAAATACAACGCTCACACTCACAAAGATGAACACAATGCATGACTCCACCTATAGGTTTGCCCGTATTTTCCAATCAACCCTTTTTTCAGCTCACTCAAGATCAAAAAGGTTTTTTCAAGGCTTGTAACGGGGCTGAGTGCAGAGGTATAGTCATTTAGGCTCAATGGATGTATTCCTCATGACATGCGGTGTAAACAACACTTTCTTTCCTTTTCTTCATCATTCTCATTCGTGCTCAATAGTCACCCCATTATTCATCTTCCATGGATTTCTTGGACACCTCATTTTCTTTGCACTTTCACAACTTTATTCCACAATTTTTTCATTCTTTTTTTCTTTTTCTCCTTTTTTTTATATGGAGGGTTTCCATTTTTCTCAAAACCAGGGGTCAAAGGGGACTTTCTTGCACTTCTGATTTACCTTGTCTTTTCACTGCACCCCCAACTTAGGCTTTGGGCCTAAGTTGGCTATTCAAACAAACCACAAATCATGAGGGTTATGGGTAATGGGTCAAGAAAGGTCACAATTTCATCAAGTTTTTTCCAAGAAAAGGTTAAGGCTCAAAGGGTGTTCAAACGGGGTTCACACACTTACAAGGTAGGCCACAAAAGAGGTATAATGTCAAATTGTTTCACACTCTTCAAAGTTTCCTAAGATCATATCAAGAGATTGCATCAATTAGCCAACCGGACCAACAGGGCAAATTCTAGGTGTCATCATTCATGGTTAACAGTTAGCTCATCACACAAGGCATTGACGCTAATATCAAACAAGACTCTACACTTTTGCTAGTGTACAATGCTTATCACAAGAGATCAATTTGATAGCTGGCTAGTCACAACGAGATGGAAATAGTTCACATATTGTCTGTACAACTTCATTTGCCCTCATCATAGTCGCCTATTTATTTTTGTTCGATTATGAGCACTATTCAAGTCATCAGTATTGATCAAGACCGATACTCAAATTTGCAAGAGAACAACCACATTCAAACACAAACAAGAGGTGGCATAAATTTTTTCGGAAGGGTCCAAATATCATTTACAATAAAAAAGAAGGAGCCACAAGCTCAATCATCCACAAAAACAATGTAACAAGCAATTATAGCTCAAAACCCAAATATATTCACAAAACAAGAGAGTCACAAAAGGTGGGCCTCACCCCACAACAAATTAACTCATTTGTCTTCAAATGCAAACAAAAATATCCACAAGTTATAATAAAGTAAGAAAGAGAGGGAGTTAAAGAAGGGATCTTATCTACTCAGTCACTCTATCTGTCTGGGCATCAGTGCCCGGAGTCACTTCAAAGGAACAGTAGCTGCATTAGGATCAGCCAAGGGTGTATCCGCCAAAGAAGCTTCCACAACTGCATCTACCATGGCCTCTTCGGTCTCAGTAAGACCCTCATACGAAGCTTCCTTAGCAACTTCAAGCATCTCCTCATCCGTCTCAACCTCAGACTCAGGATTAACTGCCTGATCCACTTGAATCTCATCTCTGGTGGTAGCCGGAGGCATATCGGGTACATCTAGGATCTCCACCGTCCCAAAAATCATGGACATGTCGATGGACTTCAGCTGATCCACATCGCTCCTCAACACAACAATAGCGGCCTTTAAAGCCGTCACCTCTTCGGTGGCCCATTGGCCATACTCACACACCGCTATCCTAGTTGCAAGGGAGTCAATGGTAGCGCTCAATAGTGTCACAACATCAGCCAAGGCTGTCTGAATCATACCCAAAATGGAGGCCTTGAGTCTGGCAGCCTAACGATCGATAGAATGGGCAAGTTGCCCTATCCGGAGTAATGCAGCCTGAGTAAATGGGGTCCGGGTGACAACAACAACATGTTTAGGAAGCAGTGCAGCAGTAGAAGAACTAGGGATGTCAGAAGGTACATCACAAGAAGTACCCGAATGCCCAGGGGGCCGTGTAGGCAAAACTGCCTCTGCAGATAGTGAGTCTGTGTCCACAACCAGGGAAACATCCACCGGAGCTACCTTCTTCTTCTTCTTCTCTGCCTCATCTTTAAAATATTATGCCTCAATCCTCCGGATATCAGTAGAGGATATGGGAATCACTTCCACATCCTTCGTTGCATCTCTCAAAACTCGAGCCCATTTGCATAGTTTGGTGATCAACACCAAGATGGGAAGTGAGATCTGGTGCTGCTTGGCCCTTATGACAATCTCTTGTGCTATAACCATCCCTAGATTGAGCCTCGTCCCATGAATGATGCAACCCAGACAGGCTGCCTTGGCATGCCGGAGAATCAACTAGCTCTGGGATGGTATAATAGTAGTGCTAATGAAGCCAAACCAGAACCTTGCAGCTATGTTTAGATCCTTCTTCTCAATAGGTGCTCCAATTTCAAGCCATTTGGCAGAACCGTCTGATATGAGAGAAGCTAACCACTTTTTCATATTTTCTAATGTGGTAGTTCGGATCATGTGTTGGCAGTCCAGGACAGCATTAATAGCCTCACTATCACACTTGACCTTCTTTCCCCGAATCACTACATAATCAACCGATTTAAATGCAACTGCTTGCTTCTTTTGCTGAGGTATCAAGGCTCCATAAGTAGAATAGAACTCCTAGACCCATTTTGGAATGTAAGGGTCATGGGGCTTGGTGAAGATCTGGAATTTATGAGCCTTTAAATAGCTCATAATCTCTAGGTACCTGTCAATTACCCCATCAGTTGACAACTTCTTCTCCTCTATGATATTCCTCTGCCCCTTAGTCTTTAATATATTCATAGACTTGGGAGGACGACCCTGTACTGGTCCCTGTGCTGTAATTGGAGGAGAAATAGTGGTGGGCTGAGGAGTCCTGATCCTAGACGGATCATTCATCCTTTTTGACCGCAGCTCTGCCTTCTCTGCTGCTACCAGCTCATCATCATCAGAAGCTACAGTTTGAGGCTCCTGGTGCTCACCCTCAAAAATGGTGCAGTGAGTAGCATAGATGTCGTCACTGTTGGAGCTGGCCTCTGGTGACGCATGTGCCTCACCTTTGCCTTTTCC
Organism: Solanum stenotomum; assembly: GCF_019186545.1. Taxonomy (NCBI): domain Eukaryota; kingdom Viridiplantae; phylum Streptophyta; class Magnoliopsida; order Solanales; family Solanaceae; genus Solanum; species Solanum stenotomum. The sequence goes on from NC_064290.1 coordinate 23,211,473, forward strand.
TTTCCCACCAGTTGTGAGAAGTTTGGTCTAGCCATGTCTGCAAAACATCGAGAAGAAGTTATAAATATTTCAATTAAGAGCATAGAAAATTAATTACAGATAGACTCGCTGAACCGATAGGCAAGTCACCGAATCACATTGGTGAGCTAGATCGGGCTCGCCGAAAGGATTGACTCAAAATTCTCAGAAAAATTTGGTATGTCAGCGAGGGGAAGACCTTTTGGCGAATCAACGACAACATTCGGCGAGCAAGGATTAGCCCACCAAAAGTTACAGTGCAATTTAAGGCTCAGGAGTGCAGACAAAGGGCGATCAAGAAGACTTTCGGTGAGTCGTCGAGTGCCTTCAGCGACCTCAAGCTTCTCGCCGAAAGTTACAGAGTAAAACAACAAGTATAGCATGAATTTAAAGTTGAGATAGGGAACTTCGGAGAACCGCCGAGTGATTCCGCGAGCTCGACCCAACTCACCAAATGACCCAATGTGCCTACTTTCAACCCAACTTCTTGAATTCAACCCCGCAACCACTGAAAACAATATCAAAGCATGCACTACTCAAATTAAAGCAAGACCCATTACCCCGGGATACTCAGACTTTTCCCAAATTTGCCAAAATTAGCCATTTGATGACTTTTGCCCTTAAGAATGACGTCACCCACTCTATCATTAGGCAAATTACATTATTTGGAACAACTACGGGTTACTTAGACTTCACCCGACTAGACCCAACAATATGCAAGCACAACCCCACAAGATTTAACAAATTTTTAAGGCACAAAATTACGGGAATTCAACATTATAAACATTACGGGCAAGAATATCAAATTAAAACAAGCATTCAAACAAATGAACACTATCAGAGAGGCCCAACACACATCACTAAGATAAAATCATTGGAAATGAGTACAAAATTCTGAAAATAAACTCAAGGTTCGGAAAACCAAACTTAAATGCTGAATAATCAAGACTGAAATGCTAGGCGGCAAAGTAATCCACTCCAAACACAATTCCAACGACTAAAACACGGTAGGAATGCAAAAAGTATAGAAACTAAAGTGCGGATGTGAGTTTGTGAAGTTCAAACGTGAGGGAAAGTGAAGGAGTTGGAAGTTTAAACCTTTGGCCTTTTAAAAATTGTCCAGTTCTCGTCCATTCGATGACTTTAGTCGTGCTCACCGAACAACTCAGTGAAATGCCGAGTGGTCACTTACCTCGCCGAGTTTTATAAGACCTTCAGTTGATGTGGGGGTCCGAACGGTGGATTAGATCGCGATCGCCGACCTGGTCGGTGACTCGCCAATAATATTCTGGGCTCATTGAGTTTTACAGACTCCAATTTAAAGTTTTCTTGAGTCCAACGGCGGTCTAGGTCGGGGTCGCTAACCTATTCAACTATTCACCGACTGGACCTTTAGCTCGCCTAACTGCACTTTTAAAACACTTTCCACACTTTGACCTACACAATCAACACACTATTATTTCAAACTTAAAAAGAAAGAAAATAAAATTTTGGTTGCCTCCCAACCAGCGCCTTAGTTAACGTCATGGCACGCTGCAAGTCCACACTTAAATCTCATTCTTGGGATTGGCCATAGTATCACTAGGCAAACCCTCTTGCTGTCTCGGGTTCAAATGAGATGATACCTGACACATTTGGGTCTCCAACTACTTGATCGATACTGAAAGAGAGGTAACGGTCTGGCTAAGGGTTGACACATCTTCTTTGATTTCCTTTAAAATCTTGTCTAACCCCTCAACTTTGTTGAGGATACGAGAAAGCATATCCTCGGACCGGCCACCTGCCGAATCCTTTGGCTTTTGGTGCTCATGGGGAGGTACATACCTATCATTCTCCCCATCCTTCCTATTTGGATTTTGATCCCTCCAATCTTGATCACGATCCTTCCAACCTTCATCCCTATTCCAACCTTGGTTACCAACCTGCCTTAGGTAGTTTGAACGATAACCATCACATTGGCTGGCTAGGAAATTCACCTCTTCATTATACAAAGCCTCAAACTTAGACTCATCCGGATTAGTACACCCAACACCCACGACATTGACACTTCGAGCACCAGCTCCCATGACATTTTCAGAGAAAATCTCAAGTTGTTTCATCATCTTGGGACTCTCTTGATCTTCTCCATCTGCTCTTTGGTTAGTTTAAATGTTAGAGGGGAGACCTGGTCTTCATGGGTATACCACACCCTGTTTATGGTAGTCATGCCATCCAAGAGTTGAGGCGCTATCACATAAGGTTGCTGCATCAAATCTCCCGTAGAAAGTTGGTCAGCAACACCCTTATTTACCAAGTCAAGACTCTGGTAAAAATACTGCAGCAACATGTTATTAGGCAATCCATGGGTTGGGCATCGAAGCATCAACTTCTTGTATCGCAGCCAATTTCCATGAATTGGCTCGCCTTCTAGATGCTTGAAGCTCTAAATGTTGTCTCGAAGAGTCATCATATTCGAGGGAAGGAAAAATTGCACTTGAAATGCGGTGACCAACTCCTCCCAAGAAGTGATTGATTGACGTGGCAATTCAACCAACCACTTACATGCCTCCCCCATAAAAGAGAACAGAAACAACCTCAACCAGACAGACTCTTGACAGATGTTCTTTAGGGAGAATGGTCCGTAAACATCCACAAAGTTTCTAATATGCTCATGGGGATCCTCATGAGCCAAACCACTGAAAAGCCCCTTCAATTGCAAGAGTTGAAACATAGTGATATACCGTGAGTTTACGGTATCTCTAATACATTTCACTTACAAGTTGTGTGTATCTAGAGCCTTTTTGTATTGATTTTTATGTGTTTTTATCATATTTTGCAAGAAAGATGTTCAGGCGCGGAAGTAAAGAGAGAGCTGAAAGAAATGCAGAAAAAGTGCATTCACGGAAGTGATCTACAGACCGTAGGTCCATTGACGGTCTGTGGGTGATGGCCGTGAATCAGCAGGCAAGGCATGGAAGGAAAGTCAGGGAAATCTGACCAAGGGTGGAACCATGATGGCCATTGACGGTCCATAGATTGATCTACGGACCGTAATGTTGATTCGTAGATTGATACTGTAAGGGTTCTAGTACTTGATTTTTGAAGATTCGAAGTGTGGAGCTACAGAGGGGGATTAACGGATCGTAGATCGATCTACGGTCCATACTACAGTTCCGTCATTTGCTTCAGAGAAGCTGATTGGTGGAAGCTTAAATATTTTCCAATCCTGGCTGACGGAAGGGACTCATGGACCATAGATCCATTGACGGTCTGTGAGTCAGTCTCGTGGAATGAAGACGCATGCTTGAACAAACTTTCCTTAATCTGTTTCCTTTTGAACTTAGGACTTGTTTTTTATAAATAGGGTATGTAAACCTCGTTTTTGGGGGTTAGACATTATTATTCTTGTTTTACTCTGTGACTTAGGAGATTAATTTGCAAACCTAGCAATTATTGATTTTCTAAGATCGTTTTGAAGATTTTGGGTGTGCAATTGAAGTTGAATTTTTGGGTTTATTATTCTCCTTACGTAAGTTCATGAATTCTCCATCTAAAACTATGAATTGTGATCTTTCTAATATGGGTAACTAAATCCACAACTAGGGTTGTGGGAACAATGAGCGATTAACAAAGTATGAATAGTAAATAAGAAATTCTTGACTAGTACTTTGCATGCATTGATAATTCTTTCGTTTAGAAGTCTTTTTAACGGTGGCCAACATGAGAACTCGGCTTGTTACTACTTGCCGGACCAAGGAGGTAATTAACAAGAAAATAATTATCAACATAGATTTAGTGTGATACTATCTAATAGTCTAGTGTCGATTGGTACGAAATAAAAACTAAGTCAAACATCGATTATGATGGCTAATATGAGGTATAGGTAAGGGTTAGTAAATTATACACACGTAGCCAGACCAAGGTGCGGGGTGAAATTCTCTAGATGCCAGACCAAGGATTTAGAGATACATAACTTACCACTTTGCATGGGATCTACTAGGAAAGGATTGTTATTACTAGGATTACTCCGTTATGAGCATGTGGGGAACATGTATACCCTAGTTAATTCTCTCGTCTTGATAACAACAAAAATTGACTTTTGTGTATTGATCACTTATTGAATTTTTATAATTTGTTTCACAAATCCCCCTCATTTAATTACTTGTTTCTGGAAGTAATTTGACTAATTGAATATAATTGTTGGTTAAAGTATGGTCTAAACCATTTTCCTCATGGGATCGACCCCAACCTACAAGTTGAGTTCTTTACTTGATAACGATCGCTTAAGCTTCTTTAGGGAAGTGTAATTTGAGCGTATCAAATTTTGGCGCCACTGTCGGGGAATTCTGGCTTTTAGATTTATTTTAACTACATTATTGAACGTTAGTCAAATATTTCCTAATTTTATTTCAGGGTGAACCACTTACTCCTTACGATCCAAAGTTGAATCACACTTTGCGAAGAATGAACAATCCAGAGGACCCTGTTAATTCGATCGGAGGAAATCTAGATGATGCAGTTGAGTTACCACAATCGAGGGTAGTTGGTTGGGACGATCAAATCCTAGCTGACAATCAATTGGGAAATGCATTGAGGGTGCGAGAAACAACAGGTCAACGACAACATTACAACTATCGGGGCAACGACAATATAGCAGATTCAGATGGACCTATTGTCCTACCCTGTCTACCACCTGGGCACACATTTATGGTGACTAGTAGCTTGATGCAAATGCTTACACAAGGGCCTTATTCTTAGGATTGCCTTCAGAGGACCCACATGCTTACTTAGCCAGGCTAAGGGTGGTTTGAAAAAGTTGTGTAGGTAGACCAGACTTGGATATGGATGTCATCGGATTACGAGTGTTCCCTCTATCACTGACAGGCGATGTTGCATTATGGTTCACTGAACTTTCTTATAACTCAATCTTTACATGGAACCAACTGACGGATGTGTTCCGAGCAAGGTACTATCTAGTGTCCAAGAAGCTAAATCACAAAGATAGGGTCAACAATTTTGTAGCATTACCTGGAGAGTCTGTGAGTAGCTCTTGGGACAGATTCACTGCGTTTATAAGAGGTGTCCTAAATAACCATATTGATGATGAGTTGCTGAAGGAATATTTCTATCGAGGTCAGTATGACAACAATAAAGTAGTGCTTGATACTATTGCAAGAGGTTCATATAGAGACTGCACATATGCACTGATTTCTAAAAAACTGGAGAAGATCTCTCGCCACAATAAAACATGGATCATTAGGAGGTCAGATACAGGGAGAAACACATTTTCCATTCAAAATACAAACACCCAGTCTGCGGATGAGATTCGTGAGGAGATAGCTCAGATGAGGACCGAATTGGTGTTGGTATTGAAGCATGTGAGTGGAGGTGCAGAGAAGGTAAATGCTGTGAATTACTTGACTGGAACGCCACCACCAGATGAAGAGCGTTACTATGGAGAGGATGCTTATGCGATGAACGATCAGACGGGGAGTTTCCGACCAAACACCCAAAGATCCAACATGAAAAATTGGCGCCAAGGTCAAGGAAACCAAGGTCAGAACTATGGAAATTACAACCGAGAGGGTCAATATGTCTGAAATGTGAACTTCAATCGCGACAACTACAATCGGAACAACTATGGCAACATAAATGATCAGGTTGGACCTTATGTTCCCCCTTAAAATTGGGAATCTGGTACTAGGGAAGCTGGAGGCAATATGGTGCGCATTGAATATATGATGCAATAGATGATGATGCCTATGCAGTATCAATAAAACACCTAGAGCGGCAGATGACCCAGTTGTCTACTACAGTGAACCCACGTCAACTGGTACTCTTCCAAGCAACACCATCCAGAATCCAAAGAATGACGGTCATTGTCTGGTAGTTACTACTCGAGGGGATAAGCAAACCATAGATCCACCTAGGCCATCTCTTGTGGAAATAGAGATCAGAAAAGAAGATGATGTGGTTGAGGTTAGAGAAGAGTCTGAGAATGCGACATAGAAAGAAGCGGAGATATCTCAGAAAGTGGTCCCCATACCAAGACCTCCACCACCTTTTCCACAGAGGTTAGTGAAGAAGACTGAAGATGGTAAATATCGCAGGTTTATTACTATGTTGAAGCAACTTTCCATCAACGTTCCATTGATAGAAGCTTTGGATCAAATGCCTAGGTATGCAAAGTTTATGAAAGATATGATGACAAAGAAGAGGTCTGTAAGTTTTGAAGATGATGATAGATTGCAGCATTGTAGCGCTATTGCTACAAGGTCTCTTGTGTAAAAGAAAGAGGATCCTGATGCCTTCACGATTCCATGTACTATCGGGCTGTTACACTTTGCTAAAGCATTGTGTGACCTCGGTGCTAGCATCAACCTCATGCCATTGTCTATTTACAAGAAGTTGGGTCTAGGGGACCCAAAGCCCACTACCATGCGATTACTAATGGCTGATCGGACTATGAAGAGGCCCATTGGTGTACTCCATGATGTGCTAGTGACAGTGGAGTCTTTCATTTTTTCGGCGTATTTTGTGATTCTTGATTGTGAGGTTGATTTTGTGGTTCTCATCATCCTTGGGAGACCATTCCTTGCCACATGGTGTGCATTGGTTGATATGGAGAAGGGGCAGATGAAGTTTAGACTGAACAATAAAGAAGCAAATTTTAATATTTGTAGATCCATGAAGCAGAGTGGTGAGCTCCATACAGTATCTGCTATAACTTACAGAGTTGAGAGTGGAACAGAGGTGCAAATTGGAGAGCGACTAGGTGTTGAGGCATTAACAACAGTTATGATGAACTTCGAGAGTGATGGTATTGAAGAGTACGATGAGTTGCTAGATGCACTAGTTATATGCGAATATCGATCAAAACCAAAGAGGTATGAGCTAGACATGAAGAATCGTAAGTCCCCACCCGCGAGACCATCTATTGTGGAGGCACCAAAAGTGGAGCTTAAGGCTCTACCACCACATTTGATGTATGTATTTTTGGGTAGAGAAAATACTTTTCCGGTTATCATTGCGGCAGATTTAAATGCAAGACAAGTAGAGTGCTTAGTGATTGTGTTAAAGAGGTTCAAGCGAGCTATTGGGTGGACTATTGCGGATATTATTGGGATCCCTCCTAGTATTTGTTCTCACAAAATCCAACTCATGCCAGATTATAAGCCTAGTATCGAGAATCAAAGAAGACTAAATCCACCTATGCAAGAAGTAGTTAAAAAGGAGATCATCAAGTGGTTGGATGCCAGAGTTATTTAACCCATTGCAGATAGTAGTTGGGTGTGTCATGTTCAATGTGTGCCCAAGAAAGGTGGGATCACTGTGGTTCCTAATGAAAGAAATGAGCTTGTTCCGATGCAGCCCGTGACTGGATGGAGAGTCTGCATGGACTATAGGAAGCTAAATGCTTGGACAGAAAAGGATCATTTCCCCATGCCAGTCATGGATCAGATGTTGGATAGACTTGCTGGTAAGGGTTGGTACTATTTTCTTGATGGTTATTCGGGCTACAATCATATTTCTATAGCTCCAGAGGACCAAGAGAAGACCACCTTCACTTGCCCTTATGGAACTTTCGCCTTCAAAAGGATACCATTTGGTTTGTATAATGCTCCAGCGACATTCCAGCAGTGTATGATGTCAATATTTTCTGATATGATGGAGGACACTATTGACATGTTCATGGATGATTTCTCTGTGGTAGGTGACTCTTTTGACCGTTGTCTATATCATTTGGCTAAGGTGTTGAAAAGGTGTGAAGATTCCAATCTAGTGCTCAATTGGGAGAAGTGTCACTTTATGGTGAAAGAAGGAATCGTGTTAGGCCATCGGATTTCTGAGAAAGGTATCGAGGTTGATCGAGCAAAAGTTGAGGTAATAGAAAAACTTCCACCACCTATCTCTGTAAAATGTTTTAGAAGTTTTCTTGGGCATGCAGGTTTCTATAGGAGGTTCATCAAGGACTTCTCTAAAATTGCACATCCTTTGTGCAAACTGCTCGAAAAGGAGTCTAAGTTTGATTTTCATGATGCTTGTCTGAGAGCATTTGGAGAGTTGAAGGAGAAGTTGATTACTGCACCTATCATTATCTCACCAGATTGGGGACAACCGTTTGAGGTAATGTGTGATGCAAGTGGAGTAGCGCTTGGTGTGGTATTGGGACAGAAGCGAGAGAAAATACTCCATCATATTTATTATGCTAGCAAAGCTCTAAATGTGGCCCAAAAGAATTATAATGTGACTGAACAAGAGCTTCTTGCGGTGGTTTTCACATTCGAAAAATTTCAATCCTATTTGCTTGGCACTAAGATCATAGTGCATACTGACCATTCTGCATTGAGGTAACTGATGGTAAAGAAGGATGCAAAACCGAGGTTGATTAGATGGGTATTGTTGCTGCAACAGTTTGATTTTGTGGTAAAAGATAGAAAGGGGACCGAAAATCAAGTTGCCGATTACTTGTCCAGATTAGAGGAAGAAGCTATGCTAAAGCTTGGTGATGGGACTAAAATTAATGATAATTTTCCAGCTATGCAGGTTTTGGCTGCTTTTCATGATCTGATTCCTTGGTTTGCAGACTTTGCTAATTATTTGGCAAGTGATTTGGTGCCTCTGTATTTGTCTTTTCACCAAAGGAAGAAGTTTATGCATGACGTGAAGAAATTGTTTTGGGATGAGCCTTACTTGTATCGTAGTTGTGCATATGGGATTATTCGTCGCTGTGTGCCCGAGGTTGAGATGTTGAGTGTACTTGAAGCATGACATTCATCGCCTGTTGGGTGGGTATCATAGTGGTATTCAGACTGCATATAACATTTTGCAATGTGGGTACTATTGGCCTACCATCCACCAAGATGCTCATGATTTCGCAAAGTCGTGTGATCGTTGCCAAAAAGAAGGAGGGATTTCAAAGAGGCAAGAGCTTCCTATGAATCCAATATTGGTAATAGAGTTGTTTGATGTATGGGGCGTTGATTTTATGGGCCTATTTGCAAGTTCACATGGGATGAAATATATTCTTGTTGTGGTTGATTATGTACCAAAAAGGGTGGAAGCAGTTGTGCTCCCCAACAATGAAGGTAAAAGTGTCACCGCATTTTTGAAAAAGAATATTTTCTCCAGATTTGGTACACTAAGGGCAATAATCAGTGATGGAGGTTCCCACTTTTGTAATAAATTGTTCAAGGCACTACTTGAGAAATATGGTGTCCGCCACAATGTAGCCACTCCTTACCACCCGCAGACTAGTGGGCAAGTTGAAGTGTCCAACAGAGAGATTAAACAGATTCTGGCGAAGACTGTAAATACTAACAGAACGGATTGGTCAAGGAAGCTTGATGATGCTCTATGGGCCTATCGCACTGCCTACAAGACTCCCATATATATGTCTTCTTACCAACTTGTGTATGGGAAGTTTTGTCATTTACCAGTTGAGCTAGAGCATAAGGCAATGTGGGCAATGAAGAAACTAAATTTGGATTGGGGCGCCGCATCTAATCAGAGAATGAATGACTTGAATATGCTTGATGAGTTTCGCCTAAAAGCTTATGAAAGTTTAGCCTTGTACAAAGAGAAGATGAAGCCGTACCATGATCAAAGAATTGAAAAGCGAAAATTTGTGGTTGGTGATCTTGTGCTTCTATTTAACTCTAGGTTGCGCTTGTTTCCAGGAAAACTCAAGTCCAAATGGACTGGGCCATTTTTGCTCACAAAAGTGCTTCCCCATAGATCGGTTGAGCTTGGGAATAGGGAAGGAACAAGGTTCATGGTAAATGGGCAAAGGATCAAGATCTATCAAGGAAATGCTAAGAGTGTGCAAGAAGTGATTGAGGCCTACCATCTTGATGAAGTCTGAGTAACCAAGAAACCTGCGTCGTGCCGCGACGTTAAATCAAGCACTGCTTGGGAGGCAACCCAAGATGTACAATCTAGCCAACGATAGGTTTTTGTTTCCATATAGCAGTTATGTGTTTTAGTTGATTCTCTGTATTAAGTTAGATAGGTGTTTAAGTTTTTGGTTAGAATTAGCATAGGGTCCGTGTCTAAAAAGTGTCGAGAAAATGTTAAAAGAATAACCTAATGGTTGCTACACGTGCAGGGACGAAATGAGAAATCTGCAGAAAAATGTCTGGTGTAGAGATCTATGGGCCCCATTGACAGTCTGTGGTTCAATTCACGGACCGTAAATGGTGTCCGTAGATCCCAAGTATGTTCTAAAAAATTTTCAAATTAAAATGTCATCAACGGTCCCAATCTACGGACCGTAGACGGGGTCTCGTGGGTCCAAACTCTAAGGCTGCCTGATCCGACCCGGACCCTCCTAATTTTAAAAAAAAAACCCAATTTTAAATCATTCCACTGCCATCCATTTAATCCCACAACTGTTTCATAACCTCCCAAACTCCTTAAATTACTCAATAATCACTCCATCACTCCCCAAATTAATCTTCCCTTCCTTTCTTTTCAAACCCCTAAATTCCCTTTCCTCTACAAAAATTCCCACAAGGTCCGGTGTTTGGGTTAGTAACCAAGAGGTAATCCTTTGGTCTTGCAAAGCCTAGTGTCGTCACGCAATCACCCCACTCCTCGTTGCTTGTAAGGTAATAGACTTTCCCCTCAATTTGAATTTCGGTTCATAGATTGATTATAGAGAGTCGGGAATCGGGTCTTGACCATGGGTAATTGGTAGATGTAATTGCATGATAAAATTGGAAGTTAAAATACCCTTGGAACGATAGATAGTGATTGTGTTGTCTTATTGTGTGTGATTATAAGTCTAAATGTAAGTTTCGACTTAGGGTTCCAAAGTTTGTCTTAAATACTTGGCTAAAATGATTAATCAGAATCCTGAGATTGGCAAACTAGCATGATTCAATGTTGAAATACATAGCTAGACTAGGATATTGTTGAAAATAGTCTAAGATGTGAGCTTGACAAGCTGAAACCTGGCACAGTCCACATCCACGATAACCCATCTACGGACCGTGGACTAGATTCGTGGTTGGATGCATTAGTAAATTTCACCAAGTGTGAAACTATGGATGTAGACAACGGTCCGTAGATCAATCCACGGACCGTTCTGCACATCCGTGGTTTCTATCTATAACCAATAGTGTTGGTCCTCTGATCCACTGAAGGGCTCCACGGACCGTAGGTCTCCTCCGTGGATGACCACTGTAGCCTCTGTCTGAAATTTTTCATGGGACTTCATTACTGTTCGTTTATAGTTCTAATTTCTTTAGTGTGTTTATGGTTAGTTGTGGCACTAATATCGCTTCCACAGGTACAATGACACCGAAAAAGCTAGTCACCTACTCAAAACAGGGCAAGTCAAAATCAGTTGCCCCTAGCTTCAGGTTAATCGATGAGGACACGAACATAGACATGGAAAAGGATCCAGCATACGTTCCTCCCAACACAAAGACGTCTCCCACTTCACCCCGAGCCACCAGAGGCACCCCCCGGAAGGTGTTTCCCGACGTAGTCACTGTCTCCCAGTCTGATAAGGAGCACACAGTGATCGGGTCACCAACTGGGCTACTTCCAGTGCAGCTGAGGGGTCCACGTCTAGCTCTTAGTCTGGCCATGCATCGGGCTCTGAGTCTAGCCACGCTTCAGGGTCCAAATCTGCCCATTCTGCAGGTTCCAGTGCTAAATCAGCTACAGGGTCCGGTGAGGATGATCAAGCTGCCTCGTCTGATGAGGCCACTAGCTTAGATTTTGTACCTGTACCACGGAAGGATGATCCTACTCCAGTAGCTGGCGAGCTAAATAGATGGTGTGTAGAGGGCAAATGGCAAATTTATCGGGATGCTTAGATGATAAATGACAAACAGAGGATGGCCCGACTTATTACAGAGGAGCGCAGAGTCATCATGGGAAGCTTGCACACTGTCCCGGACATCCACCGGCTTTTTAACCTCCACAAGTGTGATTGGATGGCTCGAGACCCAGGGATGTATAGCGAGGAGATGGTGTGGGAATTTTACGCGTCTTATGCAGCCACTCTCCGTGGTTCAATTTCCATGCGGTCAAAACCCCTCGCCCAAGATCCTCTCACTTCCACTATGGTCCGAGAGTGTTCGGTGGACATATCACCTGCCACCGTCAGCATCTTTCTCTATGGTCCGACCACGGGTCACTCTTGGGCACTAAACACAGTAGAGTTTGATTACAGATGGGACAACGTGCGGAGTGGCACTTTCCAGAGGAGTGCTGAGCAGCGAGAGGCTGTTATACTATGGCTAGCTAAGTACATTGCTACAGATGGCGAGCATGCGGAATGGGTTCCCACTCCACGGTTGGGTATCCGAAAGGCCATATTAAATTTTGTGGCCAAGTTCTTCAGGCTGTTGGTGCATAACAGGGTGTCGCCACCAAAAGCTGACAACCAACTCACATGGGACAGAGCGGTCATGGTTGCAGCATTAGTAGCAAGACTGGAGATTGACTTTGCCACCATGCTTTTAGCAGAGATTCACGAGAGGGCATTCAAGACCTCCACTACATACCCCTTTCCATGTTTGATCTTCCAATTGTGCAGGGACTCTGGAATGTCGATCTGGCATTGTGATAGGTTGATTCACCTTATAGGGACTTTGAATATATGCCTCATTCATGATGAGGCAAACGTGGTGGCACCTCACAAAGAGCCCCAGATTGAGGTTCCTCTCTTGGCTGTTGATCTTGCAGACACGGTGGGCCAGGCACAGGGCGGTCACCCCAGTATACCAGATCACACCGATACTGTCCCGACCTCCTCTTCTCAGGCAGCTAGTATGGCTCCTAGCTCATCCCGGTCCACACCACAGTTTGTGGCTGCTGTTGTCCCATTGGCCAGAGTACATAAATTAGAGGCTCAGATGGTCACACTGTTGTATCACATCCAGCCTTGGATGCAAAAGTCAATAGCCGAGTCCGAGGTCAGAATCGTGCGAAAGATGGAGGGCATGATGGACCGGAAGGTCCAAGCCGTTAATACGTGTCTTGATGCCTTTGAATTGAGAGTCCTTGAGCGACCAGCCCTGACCATAGATCTATCTTCCACTACAAGAAAACTACTTATTAAAGACCAACATTTAGCGATGAGGTAATAGTCTGGTCCCAAATTGTATATATATAAAGACAAGATATTTTTCTGGTCCCTAATTTCCGCATTTATTTATTTTGTTAGCGAAGGGTTTAGATCTGGTTGCTAAACACATAAAAATCTCGTCCCGAATAATCTAGTTCAGCGGGAATTAAAGCCACTGACACAAGAACCACAAAAATAATTAAATAGCCCCCTACCCCACCTCACCCCACAAGAATTAAAACCATTTTCCCTCTAAAATCCCTAAAAATCAACTCTTCCAAATTTCTCTCTCAATGTCGGTCGACTCAAATTTCATCATGGGTGAGTTCACCGGTCTCCTATTTCAATAGTGCTTAGTATATCGACAATCATTGACTGCTAGCCCTTTCGTCCAGCCGATAACATGCTTGTCTTTTGTAAGCGGAAATGTGGCCGTTAAGTTAATCCAACAATTTCAAATATGTTCATGATTTCATTGTGAAGGTCAGAACTTTGTTTGTTTCGATTTAGGGTTTTTATTTTCTTTTCTAAATCATTCAATTTTTCCTATTTTGACTTATTAATTTAGCAATAATCTTGTATGTTTTTTTAGTCTTTGAATTAGGAAATTGATTTATGTGGTGTGAGTTTTATCATTTTTTGGGTTAGTGGGTGATTCAAACTATGTATTTTTTATTGAATGTGAATCACCAACATAAGCAAAGAATGTCAAAAGATAATTCATTTTTGTTTAATTTTGCGTGTTCTCTCACGTTGATATATAGGTTTTCTCTCACATTGTGATTGATTATTGATTGACGATTCTTATAGAATTTTAAGATTCCTTACTTAAACAAGGGCATAAGACGCCTAAATTATCATTTTATAACATCACTGCATGGGTTCTGTTGTGGTCCAATTCCTGACACATAAATCTTAGGGTAACTGTAGACTTGGAGTACTGAATGAGGTCTTTAACACCAGCCCACTGTTTAACTATTTGTGGATTACTTGAATCAATGGTCCTGAGATTTTCAACATTTTGATAAAGGCATGTGGATTTTTTTTCAGTTGCTACTTTCTGAAGGGGCATATTAATAGCTAAGGTCTAAAAAAATAATGGCTTAATGTAATATGCAACACAAAATACTTGCTTGTATGACCTTAATCATATTGTCATTTTAGCATGAGAGGTGAATTACTCGTAAAGACAGCTCAGTTGTTCCTTTAGAGATTTAAGAAGCCATTAATTTTTTTGTATATGTGCAGTGCAATGATAGTTTATTCTTTTCCCTCTATCAATTGATTGTTTTTATTCATTTTAGTGGGGATAGTTTGGAGACATTTTACTGGATTAAGCATATTTAATTGTGGCAGTCCTACTCATATTTTTAAAGTGTAGGAAATTTTGTTTGAACTGAAAAAATATTGTGTCCTTGTGTACCACTAAATTCAAATTGTGCTCTAATAAAGATTTCTATCATGGATTTGCAGCACATGTGAATTGTAGTAATATAACTTTTTTCAACATAATGAATTGGAAAATATGTGTTTAGTAAGTAAACGAGTGATATTCTTTCATAATGATTTGTTCTGGATTGCACCAAGCATATTATCCATAGCACACATGGAAAAAAATCAAGTTTAAATGAATGCTAAAGGCTATTACTGGGAAAAATAATAATGACTTTTGTGAACAGATTCAATCAGATAAACTAAACTAAACTAAGAAACGTATTGGCTCTAGTATATATTAAAATAATGATCATATGATGTAGACGAATATATTGAAATGATGTGGCCTTGATTTGTTATATGTGTGCATAAATACTAGGATAATAAGTTGAAAGGAAGGTATATGTTGATAGTATCTAAAGATGTGAGTCTTGATTCTTCATGCTTATACATTGTGACACCATTATCTGGGCAAGTGACTTTGTTCTGTTACTTGATTTTGTTTATCATTTTTTTCACTTTTTTCTTAATCCCAATGTATAATGGTGATAGTAACTTGCAATTTCAACTTTAGCAATCAGTTTATGGTAATAAATCCAGCATATCAGAATTTGTATGATATGTAGGATAATCTTATTTGTTCCATAGGTATCCATGTTGAATCTACATCCTTTTCTTTAGATAAATTACACTAATGTTCCGATTTACTTGTTTTATCCACTTAAATGAATTCAAAAATTATATTCCTACGAGTTGCACTCAAGTCTGTAGTAAAAGACAAGATTTGATGTCTTCATTGCACCAATAATGCTCCTAAAAAATCTATCAAGGATAGTATGTGTGGTCTTTCTTATGTGCATGTTGAAAACCATCCTAAGATGGCACTCTATCCTAACATTTGACAGACAAGAAATAACTCTTCGATTTGTGCAAAAATTACCCGATATCAGTGTCTCAAATACTTTTCTGAGTGCATATCAACACTATGGCTATTAGAGATAGTTTGATGGTTGTTGTTGATTTTCAAGAAGAGCTTATCTGTAAGGTACGATGATAATATTTATTTGAGCAGATGTGTACTTTTCCTTGAGTAATTCGTAGTAATATGATTTTAACTTGTGCGATATTTAAACAACTTAGAGTTACATTCTATACAACAATAAGTAATGAAAAGAATGCCTTAATTTATGTTGTGGATATTTGTTGTATACTGATGCAAGTCCCTGAAATTTATATTTGTAGCTTTTCATGAATTCAATATGGATATTGTGGAGTAGTAGTGCTTATATGGTTCTTTGTAGTAGCTCGATGAGGGTAATCACTACTATTATTGATTAGTAAGTCGATATTTTTGATGCGAAAAGATTTGCTTGCACCAATCGTTATCATTCCCTTAGTTTGTGAGTAACTGACTTTAATTTTCACTTTGAAGTTCCATAGTTTTTTTGTTTGCTTGTTGGCTCTATACACTTAATTTTTTTTGTTTCATTGCAGAACACCTTTGTTAGCCCCGATGGTAAATTACTTGTAGTCCTTGGTTATAATCCAGAATGTCTTTTTGTAGATGCTCAAAGTAGAAAGGTTAATCTCGTTTGTATATCTATAATTATCATTTAAGTATACTTGAAAAAATTATTTAATCAAAATTTGACCGATCTTCATATTTCTTTATGGGTAATGTATGTGTTTTTTTTCCACAGGTTTTGATGTTCGAAGATTTAAGTATAGAAGACCTTGTATAGACTATACAAAGTTGATTATCGTCATTGGTCAGACTTTTAGAGAATGTATTGCAATACATTCTATATGAATGTTAGGTGTGGGATTGTGCAAATGATGCTATGACTTTTATGTCATGATTGTACGACTACTGGGATGTAAATATATTTGTTTGTAATATATACATAAGTTATATTTATATTATTTTATTCATTTTATTCTCAATGTAAATTTTATAATAATTTTAATATATTAGACAAAGAAAATTATGAATTAGTGAGGGACCATAATTTATAGTCTATACAACGCAATATCAGGAAAATACATTTTTAGGACCAGTAGAATCTGGCCTCTAAGAGTCTATAGGGACCAAAAAAGCATGCTAGTATTCTTTAATTAGCGACCAGAAAAAGGGTCTCCAAAACAGTTATAGGGACCAAATTATTGTTGGTCGGTAACAGATTTAGGGACCAGTCGAAAATTCTCGTCGCTATTGACGTTTAGCGAAGAAGCCAATAAGGACGGGTGGCGACCAGATATTTCTAGTCACTAACGACCTTTAAGGACCAGAATTAGAGTTTTAGCGACCAGATTTCCCTACGTTAAAAGCCATTTTTCTTGTAGTGATATTTTCATCTGAGTTAGCCAGTCTCCGGGCCGACGTTCATGCCATTCTTGCTACCCCTACAGTTGAGCCTCAGGCTGCACCTACGGTGTTGGTTGATGACACGGTACTGAATGCTTTATTCAGTGGAACCGTCGAGAAGGAGCCTGAGCCTATACATACTAAAGGTAAGAGGCACCGTTCTAGTCGCACTGAGGAGGAAAAAGCCCAAAAGAGAAAGTGAAGGCAGGAGAAGGCGCCTAGGAAGGCTTCAATTTTAGATTAAAAGTTGCGCCAAATGAGGGTATGTGAGAGCGTTGCAGGGGCATCGAGCTCTGCCCTAGTTCTAGATGTTCCGCCTGTTATGAGGGATGTTGTGAGCACTACTAAGGGTGTTATGATGGATGATGTGAGCACTACTGAGGGTGTCCCAACTATTGTTCCAGCGGGCTCTGAGAAATCGGACCCACCCATTTTTTGATGATTTGCCGGTGCTATGCGCCACAGGTTTGCTTCACCCAAATCCATTTTCTTTTACTGCTTTTGTATGCATTGGGAAAATCACATCTATTTTTGTTGGGGGTGGGGTAAATGTATTGTGAGTGATAGGGTGAAGTCTGAGTAACCCAACTCATAAATCCTCTCATGGGGTTTTCTTGCCTGTGTTCTTTTTCCCCAAGAGACTGTTTAATTTCTGTTGAACCGCCATGTGTTAGGATCGTATGTGTAGAAGCATGAAAAAGAAAGAAGCATGATGGCTTGAAAAATGATACCCGTCAGCCATCAGATTTTGTGATGTATGCTAAAATTTGTAGGCTACGATTAGTTGAATGTGTTGGCTTTGAGTGTGACATGATAATGAATCAACTTGGTGGCATGACTTAGGCTGAAACTTGAACTGGGTAATCTGATAATCTGATAATGAAACTATGTGCCAAGAGGGTGTGAGAAAAGTTGAGTGTTCAAACAATTTTTGTGCAAAACTAGAACTTGCCCGGTTAGTCCTGCTAAGACAATTCAATATAGAGGTTAGGAAGTGATCATAGGCCATTGTTCTGATAAGTCCACAAATTGGCTAAAAGAAGGATCCAACCAAATGAAATAAATGCTCCCTTTGGTCCAAATACTTTGAGCCTAAAATTTAACCATTTCTTTCTAAACCCCAAACCCACCTTCCTATAATCAACTATGTTGGCCCCGGTCCCTCCTTGGACATGTGCACCTCGACTTAGGCCAAAAGCCTAAGTTGAGGGTGGCTAGTGAAAAAAAGTAACTTCAATCTTGGCCTTGACCCGACATTGAGTATTGTGCACCTCAACCAATGGAAAATCCATAAGTTGAGGGTGGCTATGAAAGAGGACACCAAAATAAAAATGGTTATGAAAAGAGTTTGATGTTGAAGAAGAGAAGAAAGTATTGTTGAAAGCTAAAAAAGATAAAATTAAATTAAAGTAAAAATAGCTACAAAGTCTAAAGTCACATCCGTGGTTTAAGAAGATCAAGGGAAAGAAGGTAAAACGGTAGGATGGCAAAAATAGAGCAAAAAGAGGTTGAAAGCCTAGTGTAATGTCAAGAGGGCAAAAAGTCACTAAGAAATACCCAAATGTACCACACCTGATCTTGAGCCTACGTTACAAGCCAAGAAAGTCCTATAATGATCCTAGAGTCTAGTTTGGAGAGTCTAAGCAGTGAAAATAAGGGCAAGCCTATGGTACTGAGCACTAACTGTACTTGAAGTTATTTCTGAGTGTGAGTGTTGAATGAATCCTTGTACTCAAATTCATAAGTCGTTGTGCGAAAAAAAAAGGGATTTCGTTTGAAGTAAGGGCACTTAGTACATTGTCGGAGAGTTGGTACCTTGGTGATAGTGAAATAGTGTATGTTGTGTATTGGTTGGTCAACCGTTGTCATGGTTTGATCCGCATGAATTAGCTTATCGAGTCTAAGAGAACAAACTTTTGTACCCACAAAGAGAGTGGGGTAGAAAGCCATGTGATTGCTTGTGCTTGAAATGCTTGCTTCTATACAAGTTTCGTTTAGAGTCTTAGTGTGTTGCTTGAGGACAAACAACGAATTTAAGTTGAGGGTGTTGATATACAGTGAGTTTACGGTATTTCTAATACATTTCACTTACAAGTTGTGTGTATCCAGGGCCTTTTTGTATTGGTTTTTATGTGTTTTTATCATATTTTGCAGAAAAGATGTTCAGGCGTGGAAGTAAAGAGACAGTTGAAAGAAATGCAGAAAAGGTGCATTCACGAAAGTGATCTACGGACCGTAGGTCCATTGACGATCTGTGGGTGATGGCCGTAAATCAGCAGGAAAGGCATGGAAGGCAAATCAAGGAAATCTGACCAAGGTGTGGAACCACGGTGGCCATTGACGGTCCGTAGATTGATCTACGGGGTTCCAGTACCTGATTTTTGAAGATCCCAAGTGTGGAGCTATGGAGGGGGATTGATGAACCGTAGATCAATCTACAGTCCGTACTGTAGCTCCGTCGTTTGCTTCAGAGAAGCTGATTGGTAGAAGCTGAAATATTTTCCAAGTTTCGGCTGACGGAAGGGACTCACGGACCGTAGATCCATTGACGGTCCGTGAGTCAGTCTCGTGGAATGAAGACGCATGCCTGAAGAAACTTTACTTAAACCTCGTTTTTGGGGGTTAGACATTATTATTCTAGTTTTACTTTGTGACTTGGGAGATTAATTTGCAAACCTAGCAATTATTGATTTTCTAAGCTCATTTTGAAGATTTTAGGTGTGCAATTCAAGTTGAATTTTTGGGTTTATTATTCTCCTTACGTAAGTTCATGAATTCTCCGTCTAAAACTATGAATTGTGTTCTTGCTAATATGGGTAACTAAATCCACAACTAGTGTCACGACCCAAGCCTAGGGCCTAGACGTGACATGGCGAATGAGGAACCCGAAGGAACCCCAAACAAGCCTCTCAAACTTGTCATCACACTTCATCGGTCGCGGAAGTACAATCAACATTAATTAACGGGAAATAGGGACTAAGGACAAACCATTTCAAAAAGACATCATAGAACAAGAGTCAAACTCATTTACAACATACTTGTCCAACGCACACCTCTACATACATAGATAGGACGGGGGCCATGACATACTACCGGCTCCCTTCATAGTCAAAATACAATTGCAAGCTAAAGTCTCAAAACATAGGAGTAGGAAACATAACATAGCCCTCGAATCATTGAGGACTCACCAACAAACTCGGATAAGCACCGTACTAGCCACGTGAATGGAGAGAAGGATCAAGAGTAGCTCCGGTCCCTACATGGTGACATCATGTAGGCAAAATATGCGTTAGTACTTGGAATGTACTAAGTATGCGGGGTGCAACACAACAATAGACAAGGACACAATCGAAATACAAGAAATAGTTTCATAGGCATTATGAATAACAATATGAGGATGCATGATCAAAGTGAAGTCAAAACATGTTTAAGTAAATCTATACTAATAGTAGATATCATATGTGTATGCATGATCCAACCAATCTATAACCCCAACTTAGGATGGGGGATGCCGTTCACACCCGGACACCCTGGTGGCAAGGTATAAACCCCTCACATGGTTGATGTTGGTCACACCCCAAGCATCCTAGGTGGTGAGATATAAACCTCTCACATGGTTGATGTTGGTCACACCCCAAGCATCCTAGGTGGTGAGATATAAACCTCTCACATGGTTGTCCGGTTCTTTTCCCCCGGACCGGGCATGGTCATGCAACACTTTATATAGGAAATTCCCATTAGGCTCTAATGCAATCTCACGTATGGAATGAACATATACACAAGCTTAGTTTGTCATCAACACATCTCTGGATTGCCATACATCTCATAACTCAAGCTTTAAAGCATCGATTCATCAATTCTCCATAGTTGGACATTTTGTCAAACACCTTGAAGGCATGTAATGGAATCAAAGAGCATGGAAAATAGGGTAGTAATTATGCAGCCAAACCAGTGAACAACCTACAACAACACCTTTTAACACCCACAATACCACATGAAAATCTCCACATCCATTCCAAATTTAGATTCAAGTTCTAGAGTCACAACATGCTCAAAACAATCACTTTTCATGTTTAAAATTCAATGTGCAGGAAATTATTACAAGGAACAAGACTAATTTATGAATCTTAACTTAAACCATAAATTAGTGAGTAGAATAGAGTCTACTCACTGGAAATTGCAGTTCCTGCCGGACAGAATTTACGAAAATGGGCATAACTTCTTCGTCCGAACTTTGAATGAGGTGAAACGAAGTTCGTTAGGTAGCTAACTCAAAGGGCTTTCCATGGATATGTTATGGGCCACCCAATTATTTGTGTTGTAGGAGATATGACCCTCCAAAGTAGACCCTCGAAAAAGGCTTCACTTGGAAATTTCGAATTTTGATACGGTTGCTCTAAAATTTGGGTTAGACCCATTTCCCACTCAATTTGACCCCCTAAACAAGAATATGAAGTCGTATTTTCGAAAAACAAAACGGAGTTTTTTTTATATAGCTAAACAAGTTTCCGGTAACTTCCGAAGCACATTTTTAAGAACCTTTTGGGTCATTTCAACTAGGGTTGTGGGAACCTTGTGCGATTAACAAAGTATGAATAGTAAATAAGAAATTCTTGACTAGTACTTTGCATGCATTGATAATTCTTTCGTTTTGAAGTCTTTTTAATGGTGGCCAACGTTAGAACTCACCTTGTTACTACTTGCCGGACCAAGGAGGTAATTAACAAGAAAAGAATTATCAACATAGATTTAGTGTGATACTATCTAATAATCTAGTGTCGATTGGTACGAAGTAATAACTTAGTCAAACATCGATTATGATGGCTAATATGAGGTATAGGTAAGGGTTAGTAAATTATACACACGTTGCCCGACCAAGGTGCGGGGTGAAATTCTCTAGATATCGGACCAAGGATTTAGAGATACATAACTTACCACTTTGCATGCGATCTACTAGGAAAGGATTGTTATTATTAGGATTACTGCGTTATGAGCTTGTGGGGAACACGTATACCCTAGTTAATTCTCTCATCTTGATAACAACAAAGATTGACTTTTGTGTATTGATCACTTATTGAATTTTTACAATTTGTTGCACAAATCCCCCCCCCCCCCTCCCCATTTAATTACTTGTTTCTGGAAGTAATTTGACTAATTGAATAAAATTATTGGTTAAAGTAAGGTCTAAACCATTTTTCTCGTAGGATCGACCCCAACCTACAAGTTGGGTTCTTTACTTGATAACGATCACTTATGCTTCTTTAGGAAAGTGTAATTTGAGCGTATCACATAGTACTTATGATGTGGAACACTGCATTCCCTTCAGCCGGAGGCAAGCAAATGGCACCTATACCCCCGTAAGATGGGGGTCATAAGCATTAGACTCGTTGATATCATTGAGATTTCCAATGTCATCTTGATGGCTTTACTTAGTTGCCATTGCTTTTATTCACACTCATACTTCCTGTTTCAACACACAAACAAGCAAAACAAAACTAAAATTAAGTAAGTATCACTTTAACTAACATGAACAAAATTCAACTTAGTTAAGAATTCTTAAGTAACACCACTCCCCGGCAGCAGCGCCATTTTGATTAACGTGTCAGGACACTTCATCCAATACTAAGCATCACCGATGGTTAAGTACTAATATAACCCAACTAGGTAAGTTGGGGTCGAGTCCCAAGGGAGTGGTACATATTTGAGAATCAACAGGAAAGCATGAATATGCTCAAGTCAATTATAGCTAAAAATATTTACGAGTAAAAGCATGGTTCAAGTTAGGGGCGACGCAAATGTCAAATATCAGGGGGATTTAGTTTCAACTATCAGCTACAACAACAAATAACACGAAAATAGCAAGTATAGAGACGGGTTCTTGGGATGTGATTGGATTATGGGCTAAGGTAGACAATTGGGTGATTGCAATTAATAGTGAATTGCTGTAAATTAGTGAATAAGCTAGACTTTAATAGGGATAATATTTCTCCCGAACAACTTACACCGAATCAAATTGGTTTCTCTTGAACACCAATAAAAAGCAATTAAGAATAGCCTACGCTTTAGTCCATTCACTCTCTCGAGCTGAATGTGTGGAAAAAGGTTTAGGGTTCACTCTCTCGAGCTGAACCCATTACAACCCAATACCCACAGACCATAAAATCAGTAATCTTGGTTTTAAAACCTCTCTCTTGAGCAAGCAAAAAACACGAAGGTAGAGTTGCATTTGCAACTACAACCCTTTAGATTAAGCCACCATTACTGAATGAAATCACTTTTAAACAACATTTACACTATAAACTAACAATACTCAACAGCTAAGTCAACCCATAATCATATAATCACACCCTAAGAATTGGGGTTTTAGCTAGAGATCATAAAAAGGTAACAATCGTTACCAAATTGTGTTTGCATCAACTCGGTAAGATTGATATTGTCTTTACAAAGGTCTAAGATAAAGAATCTTCAATACCCACTTCTAATATATCAGAAATGGAAATCTTAGAATCTTCAAAGCTAAGGAAATATTGTCTCTAAACTCAGTTCAAAGCTCTCAAAATTGAAAACTAAATAATAGTGAAAACTATTGAATACTATATTGATAGATACTAAACTAAGAATTTAAAAATGTATTTATAGTCACTAAAAATGTGATGCGAAGGACCATTCGACGCAATAAGTCGGGATCTCTAATCCACTCAGTGATCCGCCCTTTGGTCAATCCCATCGCCTTTCTGCTTTGGAGTTCAGCAACTTCAAGCTCTGTAACTTTGGGCGATATAACACTGCATCGTAGAACCATTTGGCGACTCGCCGACTGCTTGTTTCCATTGCTGACTTGATTTCCTTCTTCAAGGCTTGGCACACTAGAACATTAGGCGAGACCATATCCATTCAGTGACTCACCCAATGGTTTAGGTGATCCTCAAGGCTTCTTTTCTTCATTCTTTCAGCTGCCTTGTTCCTTTTTGCTCATTAGTGTCCATGTTTTGTTCCTCAATCCAAATAATTGAAAATCAAGGATTTACTTTAGTTATTGGCACAAAATATGCAATTGAGACACTAAATCTATTAAAATAAAGCCCTAAATGAATCCAAATTGTGCATTCATCAGGTATTTGGAAAGATATCAATTCCAAAGTCAATTTTTCTATCATGAGGAACTTTGGCAAGATCTTCTTGAAACACTTCTGGAAACTCATTTACTAGAGGAACTGACTCAAGAGTTGGGGTTTTAGAACTTGAATCCTTAATCCGAACTAGATGATAGATATACCCCTTGGAAATCATCTTTCTAGCCTTAAGGTATGAAATAAATTGACCCATAGGCACTGAGCTACTACCCTTCCATTCTAAGATTGGTTCGTTTAGAAACTAAAATAGATGAACCCTGGTTCTACAATCAACTGAGGCATGACATGAATGTAACCACTCCATGCCTAGAATGATATCAAGGTCTACCATTTTTAACTCTACAAGATCTACTGAGGTGACTTTCTGAGAGACTGTGACAGGGTAATTTCACTATACCCATCTAGCTATAACTGGGCACCAACTGGAGTAGAAACTGAGAAGGGTTCTGAAAGAGTTTTTGGACTGACACCGAAGTTGATTGCTATATATGGAGTCACAAAATAAAGAGTAGCCCATGTATCTAACAAAGCATGAACATCTAAGTGAAAGACTCATAACGTACCAGTGACCACATTAGGAGAATCTTTCAGATCCTGGCAAGCTTGAATAGCATACAACCTGTTTTGGCGCTGACCGCCACTTGTATCGGTTGAAGCACCATGCTAGAGTTTGGTGACCTGCTGGTGCTGCTGGAGCTATAGACTGAGCCCTAATATTGTTACCTCCCTAACCCTGTTTAGAAGAAGGGCAATCCCCTAACTTGTGACTAGTCTTACCATAGCCAAAACATCCTTCTTTTCCTGCAAGTCACTCGCACGGATGGTTCTTACCACACTTTGGACAAGTTGGGTAGGTTCTTGTACCTGAAACACTCCCTTGAGACTTAGAGTCTGATCATGTCGAAACCTGGAGGATGGAGCACTAACTGATAAAGGTGCTGGGGCTGAAGATTTCTACTGAAACTGTGAGCGATTCCCAACACCCGATTTCTGCTGAGAGTACTCATAGTTACTTTTCCTAGTCTTCTTGTTATCTTTAACCATTTCCCTAAGCTTATCTCCTTCAACCTGTTGAGCATGCGTCATGTGCCTATAGATATTCATTTCATCTAACAACATAGCATTCATACACTCTGTCTTCACTAAGTCGGACATACCATACAGAAACTTAGACATTTGTGCCCTCAAATAAGCAACCTTATGTGGATCATACCTGGAGAGTTGGGTGAACTTAAGTGCATACTCTTGGACTGACATAGAACCTTGCCTTAAATTCATGAATTCCTGGGCCTTAGCCTCCCTCAACCCTCTCGGGAAGAAACTATCCAGAAAAGCTCCAGTAAAGCATTCCCAAGTCACAAGAGCTGCATCAGTACCCTTGTTTTCCTTCCATTGAGTAAAACAAATGTGAGCTACATCCTTGAGATGGTAGGATGCCAACTCTACCCTATCTTTCCCAATTACGTACATCACTCAAAAGATCTTTTTGACCTCATAATTGAAACTCTGTGGGTCCTCACCAACTTGTGACCTTTGAAACTCTGGCGGGCTCATCCAAATGAAATCTCGAAGCCTGGCTGCTATTGATGCATTATTAGCTATAGTGGGAACTGGGGCCTATTGATTGTTCTTGTTAGTCACACTCTGAGCCAAAAACTGAATCGCATTCTGAAACTCTACATTTCAAACCTCTTGATCTTGGACGAAAGGAGTTGTGTTAGCATTCCTTGTGTTAACTCTACGAGGAGGAACAATCTGAAATGCATAACGATCATACCCACGCACGATAAGAATAGCAAGAAAGTGAAGTTTTCCAATAACACTTTGTAGCCTCCTTCTCATTAGATGTGGTAGACTTCACACCCATGTAAAGGACTCTACTTAGTGTGGCTTTTCAGACATTCTAGGACTCTTGAACCTAATTCTCTAATACCAAGTTTGTCACACCACGAGGCTACCTCCTTGACGCAAATATGAGACCTAGGATCACCAGTGACCCCAAGCTAACCCTGACCTAGCATATCCTAAGAAAAACTGACTACATCTATGAAAGATAAACTATTGCAGAAGCTAAATCATGGGATAACTGAATGACGGGGAATACCCAATACTGTCTGAATATATAAACCATGAGTCTAATAACACTGAACTATAACTCAAAACTAAAACTGAATCTAACTATATCTGAATAAAAGCCTCCAACTAACTAGAGATGCTGGGACATGCCCCAGCTAACTCTAGCAAACCTAAAACTGAGAGACTGAAAGTAATAGAAAGCTTGTCTATCGTCCTCAAAGAATGAGGACTCACCACTCATACTGCTGAACTGGAGATCGGTAACCGATCTATGCGTGATTGGAATGCTGAGGACCTGAACCTACATCACGAGAAGATGTAGCGCAGAGTATGCGTCAGTACTTGAAGAGTAGTGAGCATCCATAATAGGATAAAGTTGAACAGTATATACATAACTGAATAAACCATACTGATCAATAATATAATCTGAATATGATGGAAATACTAAAATATACTGAAATGAACTTGACTGAATGCAATGACCAAGTACATAACATGCTGAAACTGAATACTGGAATGTAACCGGAACCTGGTCAATGTACTAGAATCTGAATGTGGGAGCTCCTATTAACCGACATAAAACCACATGAGCTAAATGTGGAGTCCAATGTATACTCTCCATCGAGAGGACCCAATATACATTGCCAAGGGTATAGAGGCATGACTGGCGTGATCACAAATTATGATGCCCACAAAGGGGACTTACAACTTATGGGGCACGTAGTTCTGAGACTATGAGGTTGACTGACCCTAGTCCAACTCGGTGTTAAGCCTACTCCCAACTTATTATGCATATGACACATTATGACTGAAATATTGGATAACTCAATTACTGTCATGCAAAATTTGAGAATGTGCATTCGTAAATGGAAGCATGTATATATGTTATCTATCCTACCTAGTGTAATTCATGAACTAAACGAATCTAGACAACTAGGATTCTGAAATTCATGCAATGAGATAAGCAACAATGTTACAACAACATGAAAATCTGATTAGGAATATTCTAATAACTAAATCACAACGTTTTCTAACGTTTAAGAAACCCTAGGTCTAAATAATATGAAGGAAATCAAGAATGTGACTGAATTCTAGGGACCTAAATCCACTAGTGAAATCCCACATACTTGGTGACGAATTCCATGGAGAAATCTTTCAATTTTGGAGCTGGAACTAAGGAAAACTTCCTGCATTCTTGGAGAGGGTTTGGTCGACTGGTTACTCCTCTTTTTCTCTAGTTTCATCGATTTTTTTAGAATGAATTGGTTAGGGTAAGTTCTGATAAAGTTCCTAGGCCTAAACTGACAAAAACTACGTAGTTTAGGGGCTAAACAATGTAGTTTAGGTGTCCAACGCATAAGGGAAAAGATCAAACGACCCCTGACTTAAAAGCTATCAGGGCCATCGACGGACCGTTGACTGACATACAGTCCATCCTAGTCAGCCGTCGTCCGGCGTCTGACAGTGGAAGTTGAGGGTCTGACTCACATCCCTGGACCACAGACCGTGGTCTGACCTACGGTCTGTAGGTCCTGGCGTAGGTTGACCCTTGGCTAAATTGTTCTGGGGTTCTTGGGAGGGGGTTACAGGTGGCAAATACAGATCCCACCTATGGTTTGTAAGTCAACCTATGGGGTCCATGGGTGGAACCCGTCAATGGGACCTGCAACTTCTTAAAAGTCTATTGGGTTGTAATTCTAGGATATGAGGTGTTACAAATATTGTCTTGGAAAATGCTCAACATAAGTCATAAATTAAGTAAGCATCCTGAGATAACAATGGAACATCTAATTCTGTTAGTTTATGAAGCCTCTAATTGTTCTAGATAGATGTAGGGACAAGACCCACAATGCCTGAAATACTAATAAAATATAATGAAAATGGAGTGTCCTCACCAAATACTGTCTATGAATGTAAGATGATCTCAATGGTGTGCCTGTGGATGATCCTGAACATCATAAAAGATGCAGGTCGAATGATGTGTGTACATTGAATGTACGAGTATGGAATATAGCTGAGTAAAAACAAAAACTGCACTGAAAGATCGGAAACAACTCAACTGCATCAATACACAAGTAAGACATGAAAACCCCTTTAGCTTTACGATAAGATATGCAATAAAAGCAATAAGAAATTGACATACTTTACTTGTGGGAGTTTCTCTAACCGACAAACATTACTATGATCCTAGAAATGATACAACATTTCGCCCATGATGCAAAGGCCATCATATACCTTGCCGGGGTACAGAATTATATTGTTACTATGAACCTATCTAATAGGCCTTCTAAGAGGCAGTAAGGAGTCACATGAAGAACCAATCCTATTATATCCTACGCTAACTACATAGTTTTATGGGACTTCCGAGTTATAAAAGACTTCCACCCAATTCGGTGGTCGATAATACTCCCAAAATAATTAATATAACTTTTTGCTCAATTCACTCTTTACAAAGAAAAGACTTACTTTACTGAAGTGCCTTTCAAATGTTAGACATACTTACATTTTTTAAACATGCATTTATGAACTTATCTTTCAAAACCAAGATCGATATATATATATATAAACTGAAATCCCTTAAGTTTTTATGAAAATAGAGCTTTAAAACTTCCCTTTTAACTTACTTTAACTTTAGGTGAAATCAAAATTAAGACACGTCATTAGGACATGTAGTATATCTCAAGGATTAATAAAACCTTTAGGAGTTAACAAGAAGAAGAGAACGTAGTCACGATTCATAAGAACACGTCCAGAAACAAAGCACAGAAAGAAAAGAATCAGGCGACCCTATCGTACTAAGTGGCGCAGGGTGCTAGACCCTAAAGTATTGGCAGAAATTTAGGGCGCACTGCTAGCGCGGTACGCCAGGACCCAAACTACTGACTAGTAGTTTCGGTGCTATAGTGGCGCGTCGCTGATAAGTCGAGACTTTTGACCCATTTTGGGCTTGGTACTTCATGAATTAGTGTCCTCGATGCCTATTTTGTGTTCATAACTGATGTTAAATTGTGTATGTGCAGCAAATAATGTTTAACAACAAGGAAAGGACATTACATTGAGAAAATAAGCTCAAAAAACATAAAAAGTGGTTAGAGTCAAGGAAAAGTAAGGCTAGAGCTCGAAAAAGTCACTCGGCGACTCACCAAGTGAATGGTTAGATCGCCAAAATATCTAGCAAGTTTGGCTCATGGTCAAACTAACTCGGCGAACTCAAGAGCGAAAAGGCGCATCGCCGAGCGGAATGACGATATCGACTTTAGATCGCCTAAATGATCAGAATAACTCGACTTGAATATCATGTAAGGACCAATATACCAGGGACTAAGTGGCCCCTTCTTACCAAATCTCATATCACCCTTCATGGGTGAAACCTTCAAGTAGACCCAGTCATCAACCTCAAATTCTAAGTCTCTTCTTATACCATCCGTATAGGATTTCTGATGACTTTGTGCCGTTTTTAGCCCTTCCGGAATAATCTTCACTTTCTCCATGGCTTGATGAACCAAGTGTGGCCCTATCAATTCAACTTCACCAACCTCAAATCAACCAATAGGTGATCTACATCTTCGCCCATAAAGAGCCTCGTAGGGAGCCATTTGAATACAATAGTGATATCTATTATTATAAGCGAATTCTATGAGAGGGAAGTGGTCATCCTAATTACCTTTGAAATCCAAGATGTATGCCCTCAACATATCCTCTAGGGTCTGAATTATGCGTTCTACTTGTCCATCAGTCTAAGGATGAAAAACAGTACAAAAGTTCACCTTCGAATCAAAAACTTTATGGAAAGACTTCCAAAACTGAGCAGTGAATTGTCCACCACTATTAGAGATGATAGACAGAGAAACTTCATGACGTCAAACTGTCTCTTGAATATACAATCTGGCATAATACTCGGTTGAATTTGTAGTCTTTATCGGCAAGAAATGGGCTGATTTGTTCATCCGATCTACAATCACCTGAATAGAATCATGCTGCCTGCGAGATCACAGTAAGCCAGTAATGAACTCAACATTAATCATCTCCTACTTATATTCTGGAAGACCTATGTTCTAAGCCACACCACTGGGCCTTTGGTGTTTGATGTTTTCGTAATCATTGACACAACTTCCAATGGAAGTGTCTACGATCGTGCAATAGTATAATAACCCAAACAAGGGTTGGGGTCGAGTCCCAAGCTAATGGTTTCGAGAATCAATAGAAAAATAAAATTCAGTTCTAACTAGTCGTAGCTAAAGACATTAACGATCAAAAACATTGTAAGTTAAAGGGGGGACACAAAAGTGTCAAATATCTATTTGGGGTTTTTGTCATAATTATAGCAAAAACAGTAGCAATAACAAAGAAACCTATGAATGAGAGGGGATTCTTGGGATGTGACCGGAATATGGGTTAATCAAAATTGTTGGGTACATGCTTTTGATAGAAAATTTGTAGAGTAATAGTGACTAGGGTAAGCTATATGTGGGAATAGATTCTCTCTCGAGCAACTTACCCCATTTCAAATGGTTTCCTCTCGGACACCCACTTGTCACATGAAGACCATTCTACGCCTTACCCCACTCACTCTGTCGAGTTGAGTGTTAGGATATGGGACTAGGGCTCACCCTCTCGGGTTAAGCCTCATGTCGACCCATTCCTTAGGACATTAGTCTAGCGGTCTTGGTTTCGTGACCTCTCTCTCGAGCAAGCCGAAAACACATGGGTCGTTTTTATTTGGAACTTCAAACCCATTAAATTAAACCACAACCACTAGGTGAAATTACCAAAAAAATACATCTAAGCTATCAACAAGCAAGACCCAACAACAATCTTAACCCATATTCGCTAAATCACACCCCAAAAATTTGGGTTTTTAGCCATACATCAAGAGATATAAATTTATATTTAAATGAGCTTGCATTCATATGGTCATGAAGAGTTAAGTGTTGTTATAGGCCAAGAATGAAGAATCCAAAAGACCCAAGTCCAAATCCTTGGATATGAAACCCTCTTCATCTTCAAGTTTCAAAACCCTCTAAAACTCAGAGCAAAAATAAAAAGTAATAAAATTATATTAATTGTTTCACACTAAAAATATGATACTAAAAATCTCTTCTATATCCCTCAAAACTAGTAAATAGTTTAGTATTTATAGAATTCAGAAAATAGTGACGGTAGATCGCTCAGCGAGTTTAGTCGCGAACACCCAATGACTCAGCGATTCGCCCTTCTTCTAGTTCATTGCCATTTGTGCTTTCTCTTCAGCATCTGTGCGTTCGGGATAATTGGGCGGTATACTTCTTCTTCGCAGAACTGATCAGCAAAGCGCCGAATGCTCCTTTCATCGCCTTTTTGATCCTTCTCCTTCAAGGCTTCGCGTACTGGAACAAAGGGAGGAGTGCATCCCTTCGGCGAATTGCCAAGCATGCTTGGCGATGCTTAGGGTTTAGCTTCTTCGTTCTTTCAACCTTTTTGTTCCTTTTTGTGCTTAAGTGTCCATGCTTTCACTAAAACTTCAAATACATGAAACTTAAGAGTTTTCATCAGATATTTAGACTAAATAAGCATTTGAGGACACAATTTCTGTTAAAATATAGGCCTAAATGAGTCCAATTTGATGTTTGAGTAATCAACGACACAACTTCCGATGCAAGTGTCTACGATCATGCAATAGTATAATAACTGAACGAAGGGTTGGGATTGAGTCCAAAGGGAGTGGTTTTGAGAATTAATAGAAAAATAAAATTCAGTTCTAACTAGTCGTAGCTAAAGACATTAACGATTAAAAACATTGTAAGTTAAATAGGGACACAAAAGTGTCAAATATCTATTTGGGGGTTTTGTCACAATTATAGTAAAAACATTAGAAATAACAAAGTAATCTATGAATGAGAGGGGATTCTTGGGATGTAACTGGAATACGGGTTAACCTAAATTGTTGGGTACATGCTTTCGATAGAAAATTTGTAGAGTAATAGTGACTAGGCTAAGCTATATGTGGGAATAAATTCTCTCTCGAGCAACTTACCCTGTTTCAAATGGGTTCCTCTCGAAGACCCACTTGTCGCATGAAGACCAGCCTACCCCTTACCCCACTCACTCTCTTGAGCTGAGTGTTAGGATATGGGACTAGCACTCACCCTCTAGGGCTGAACCTCATGTCGATCCACTCCTTAGGCCATCAGTCTAGTGGTCTTGGTTTCGTGACCTCTCTCTCGAGCAAACCAAAAACACATAGGTGATTTTGTATTTGGAACTACAAACCCATTAAATTAAACCACAACCACTAGGTGAAATCACCATTAAAATACATCTAACCTATCAGCAAGCAAGACCCAACAACAATCTTAACCCATATTCGCTAAATCACACCCCAGGAATTGGGATTTTTAGCCAAACATCAGGAGATAGAAATTTATACATAAATGAGCTTGAATTTAAATAGGTATGAAGATTTAAGTCTTGTTACAGGCCAAGAATGAAAAATCCAAAAGACCCAAGTCCAAATCCTTGGGGATGAAACCCTTTTCTTCTTCAAGTTTCAAAACCCTCTCAAACTCAGAGTAAAATTAAAAAGTACTAAAATTGTATTAACTGTTTCACACTAAAAATCTGATACTTAAAAATCTGATACTAAAAATCTCTTTTGTATCCCTCAAAACTAGTAAAGAGTTTAGTATTCATAGACTTTAGAAAATAGTGTTGGCGGATCGCTCGGCGAGGTTATTTGCGAATGCCAATGACTCGGCGATTCACCCTTTTTCTAGTTTATCGCCATTTGTGCTTTGCCTTCAGTATCTGTGCGTTCTGGATAATTTGGCGGTATACTTCTACTACTTGGAACTGATCGGTGAAGCGTCGACTGCTCCTTTCATCGCCTTTTTTTATCCTTCTCCTTCAGGGCTTCGTGTATTGGAACAAACGGCGGAGTGCATCCCTCCGGCAAATCGCCAAGCATGCTTGGTGATGCTCAGGCTTCAGCTTCTTCGTTCTTTTCAGCCTTTTTGTTCCTTTTTTCGCCTAAGTGTCCGTTCTTCCACTAAAACTTCAAATACCTGAAACCTAAGTGTTTTCATCAGATATTTAGACGTTATAAGCATTTGAGGAAACAATTTCTATTAAAATATATCCCTAAATATGTCCAATTTGTGGACTCATCAACACCCCCAACTTAAACTTTTGCTTGTCCTCAAGTACAACTCAAGTTTAGCAATTCAAATAGGATGTCTCAAATAGTGCTACACAAGACTTACTCATGAATACACACAACAAGACTCAATTTACTTATTCAAAAATCAAATATGCATTTAAAGATTCAAGTTGTGACTCACCAATATCAAGGAATATCATGCTCACAATACTTGCTTCAAATGTAAGTTCAAGCTCAATTATAGTGCTCAACCATCCTCACAGAAAGGATGATTCCATATTCACAAAATAATTCATAGTTAAAAGCTTCGAAATCAGATGCAACGCTCACTCTCACAAGAAAGAACACAATGCATGCTTTCACCCACCGATGAACATTTGTTTCAGCTCACTGAAGATCAAAAAGGTCTTTTCAAGGCTTGTAATGGGGCTGAGTGCAAAGATATGGTCATTTAGGCTCAGTGACTTTGATCCTCATGAAATGTGGTGTTCACAACACTTCCTTTCCTTTTCCTTCATCATTCTCTTTAGTGCACTTCTTGACTTCTCCTTTTCTTTTCACCACACCCCCAACTTAGGATTTTGTCCTTAGTTGGCTATTCAACTAACCACAATTTAAGAGGATTATAGGTAGTGGATAAAGAAAAGTTATGGTTTCATCAAGTTTCTTCCACAGAAGGGTAAGGCTCAAGGGGTGTTCAAAGGAGAATCACACGCTCACAGGGTAGGTCACAAAAATGATATATGTCAAATTGGCCCACACTCTTAGAAGTTCCCTAAGATCATATTAAGAGATAGCATCACTTGGTTGACCGAACCAATGGGGAAAATTCTAGGATCTATCATGTATGGATCAAAGTAAGTAAATCACACAAGGCATCGACACTTAATTCAAATAAAACTCCACACTTTTGTTAGTGTGCAACGGTCATCACAGGAGACTCAATTTGATAAATCGCTAATCACAACGAAATGCAAAGAGTTCATATATTGTCTATGCAACTTCATTTGGCCTCGCCGTAGCCGTGCAATCATCTTCGTTCGATTGAGAACACTATTCAAGTCATCGGTATTGATCGTAACCGAGACTTAAATTTTGTAAAAGAATAGCCACATTCAGCATACGAGAAGTGGCAAAAATGTGCGAAAAATATAAAAAAATTTGGAAGGGTCAAAATCGTTTCACAATTTAAAATAAAAGGAGCCATAAGCTCAAACATCCACAGAAAGCAGATAAAACACAATTTTAAAGTAGAACAACCCAAGTATATACACAAAACATAACTATCAACACAAAAGGTGTGGGCCTCACCCCACCACAACTAAAACCAATTTGTCCTCAAATGCAATTAACAACAAAATCTAAAAGGGTAAAATAAAGAAAGACAGAGAGGTAGGTAAAGAGGGAATCCTGGCTAATTGGTCGTTGCATCTGTCTCGACTTTAGTGCACGGAGTGACCTCCAGAAGGACCAGCTCCACTGGATCCAGCAGCAAGTGCTAAGCAAGCCTGCACAACAGCATCTATCATGATTGCTTCCGTCTTATTTAGGTCTTCATCTACAACTCCATCAGTCTCTTCATGCATCTCTTCATTTGTCTCTGCTTCTGACTCAGGGTCAGCTATCTTCTTCACTCTATCCCCATGTCCAGTGGTTGCTTGAGGCATCTCAGGCATGTCTGAAATCTCCACCGTTCCAAAGACCATGGACACATCGGTGGACTTCAAGTGGTCTACATCTTTTGCAGTTCAGTAATGGCAGCTTTTAAAGCCGTCACCTCTTTTGTGGACCCTTGGTTTTGCTCACATACCGCTATCCTGGCAGCTAGGACATCAATGGTGGTGCTCAGAGGTGTCACAACATCAGTTAGGGCAGTCTGGATCATGCCTAGAATAGAGGCCTCTAGACTAGCAGCCCGATGATCAGCAGAAATGGCCTGTTGTCCCATCCAGAAGTATGGAAGCCTAGGTAAGTGGAAGCTGAGAAGCAGCAGCGACAGTAGTGGGTCTTGGAGATCTTGTAGCAATATAAGAACTTTGAGTATCAGTGGGAGTAACAGTGGTAATGGATATACCTAAAGGCCCAGGGGTCGGAGTGGGCAGAGGTGCTTCTGCAGGCGATCATTCTATGTTTACTAACTCGACCGATGCTACCTTTTTCCTTTCTGCTTGATCCTTGAAGCACTTGGCTTCGATCCTCCAGACGTAAGTAAAGGTTGTGGGCATCATTTCCATATCCTTCTTGGCATCTCGAGGCACTCGGGTTCGTTTGCATAATTTTGTCATTAAGACTGGTAATGGAAGTGACGTTCCGCTCTGTCTTGCACGCATGAGTATCTCTGAAGCAATGATTGCACCTAAGTTTATTTGAGTTTCCTCTATGATACAACCCAGGCAAGCTGCCTTGGCAAGGCGAAGGGTAGACTCATTTTGGGATGGCATAATTGTGATGCTGATAAAATTGAACCAGAACCTTGCGGCTATGTTTAGTTCTTTCTTTCAATCGAAACTCCTTCCGCCGACCACTTTGAAGTCTCATCTAAAATTATTGGGGCTAACCACTTTTTCATCTCATCCATCTTTTTTGTTCTGATCAAGTACTGGCAGTGATCCCGAATATGTGTGGGCATGCCAAAGACTGCGTTGATTTCCTCACTATCAAACTTCACCCTCCTGCCTCTGATAACCACATAGTAAACTTCTTTGAAGGTTGCTGCTAGCTTCTTTTGCTGGGGTATTAGTGCACTGTATGCACTAAAGAACTGTCTTACCCAGTTTGGAATATAAGGGCAACGGGGTTTGGTGAAGATTTGGAACTTGTGGTGTCTCAGATACTCCATTATCTCTGGGTGCCTGTCTATAACCCCGTCTATGGACATACGCTTTCCCTCCAGAATTGTCGTCAGCCTCTCAGCATTTACTCGAATCATTAATTGAGGCGGAGGACCTTGTACTGGAGATCCTGATATTATTGCCTGCTCTGGAACATGAGGTGTAGTAGTGGTAGGCTGGAGAGTCCTAGCCCTGGGTGGATCATTCAGCTTCTTAGTTCGCTGCTCAGCCTTTTGTGCTGTTAACAAACATATCATCCTTGTCAGAAGACACAGCTTCGCTCAGATTGGTTAGGGTCTTTTCTGTAAAAGCCATTACTGTCAGTGCTTGCATTTGATAACCTAAGGGTCTTGTGTTTTCCCTTGCCTTTTTCACCAGTTGTGGAAATTTTAGCAACCTTGCTTTTGAATGCATCTGCATCCTCATTGATTGTAATCCTTTTTGTTTTACCTTGGGTCGGCCTGCTTCTTCCTGCAACTTTTGATCTAGCCATTTCTGCAAAGCATTCAGAAGAAGTTAAAACAACTAAATCAAATTCCAAGGAGCATAATTGCAGAAAAATTTGCTGAATAGATCGGCGAGTCACCAAGTTGCTTTGGCGAGCAGGATTTTATCCGCCGAAAGTTATATAACCCTTATCACAAGTGGCATAAAATTAAAGGCGAGATGGGGGGGTCACTTGGCGAACCACCCAATGATTCGGTGAGCTCACCTCAGCACGTCGAACAGTCTAAATTTATCAGAAAGGTATTGCACAAGACATAGGATAAAATTGCTTGCAATGAGAGTATAAATATCACAATTAAATGCAGGGTTTGGAGAACCAACCTTGTAGGCAGATTAAGTCAAAACTATGATGCTAGGCAGCAAATTAGTACAGATCCAAGCACTACTAAAGCAGCTAAAATACTTATGAGGTACGAAAATACTAAGTGAGAGAATATGAAAAAGGTTGAAAGTCAAGACCCATGGCTTTATAAAAACCATCTAGATCTCACCCATTCGGTGACACTAGTTGAATTTGCTTCTCTACTCGACGATCTACCGAGTGTTTATCTACCTCGCTGAGTTTTACAGGACCCTTAGTGAAGGTAAGGATCCAAACGTCGGTCTTTGTCGGGGTCACCAATCTAGTCAGCGATTCTCAAATTGAACTTTTGTAATTCATCCTGTACTTTTCAAAAACTTTTCATGCCCAATCCTCAAATATCAAAACACCTTTATTTAAAAAATAACATAGTTAAAGCAGTTAAGGGTTTTGGGATGCCTCCCATACGGCGCCTTAGTTAACGTCATGGCACGACGCAGGTTAACACCTAAACTTCACTTTTTAGTTTAGCCAAAACATCATTTGGAAACCCCCTGCTTCGTGTCTGATAGAGATGAGGCATCACATGAACCAAGAGAGTTTCAATTAGCTGGATAAATCTAGAATGAGAACTGCTCATCTGATTTAGCACTGCTACAGTTTCTTTAATCTCCTCTAACACTCTATCTTGCTCATTTAGCTTTTGGAGAATGGTTAATAACATACTTTGATACGTCTATTTTCAATGTCAATAGGTTTTCCCTTCTCTATAAGTATTATGCATTTGCTCTTCTCTTTGGACATCATCTCTAGTTCCTCGACCTTTTGGGTCAAGTTATCTATCTAACCCAACTCAATTGTTGGTCCTTCTCAGTATCCTCATTTGTGTTAGCCAAAAGGTCAAAGAATTTGGTTGCGGTCTCATAGGAGTATCTCTCAAGGCCACCTCGGATAAGTCGATTGATTAATCCTCTGTTGCCAGGATTTAGACTCCTATAGAAGCATTCCAGTAGAACTAGGTCGGGGATCTCATGCATTGGGGATTGTGTCAATAATGTTTTAAACCTCAGCCACGACTCAAGAAAAAGTTCTAAATCTAGAATCTTGAAGGTCAGGATGCGATCCCTGAACCACATCACTTCTACTGAGAGGTGCTCCATTGGTTCACCATCTCCATCAAGTATACTCATTATCCTGTCTCAACAAACGAACAAGCTAGACTAAAAAAAGAGTTAAGTAAGTAAACTACAATTAAGAAGAACAAAATTTATATTAATCTAAAAATCCTCAAATAACACCACTCCCCAGCAACGACGCCATTTTGATGTTTGCGTAATCAACAACACAATTTCTGATGCAAGTGTCTACGATCGTGCAATAGTA
The DNA here is from genome assembly GCF_019186545.1 of Solanum stenotomum. Taxonomy (NCBI): domain Eukaryota; kingdom Viridiplantae; phylum Streptophyta; class Magnoliopsida; order Solanales; family Solanaceae; genus Solanum; species Solanum stenotomum. The sequence goes on from NC_064290.1 coordinate 23,249,719, forward strand.
TAATAACCAAACCAAGGGTTGGGGTTGAGTCTGAAGGGAGTGGTTTCGAGAATTAATAGAAAAATAAAATTCAGTTATAGCTAGTCATAGCTAAAGACATTAACGATTAAAAACATTGTAAGTTAAAGAGGGACACAAAACTGTCAAATATCAATTTGGGGGTTTTGCCACAATTATAGCAAAAACAACAGAAATAACAAAGAAATCTATAAATGAGAGGGGATTCTTGGGATGTGACCAGAATACAGGTTAATATATATTGTTGGGTACATGCTTTCGATAGAAAATTTTTAGAGTAATAGTGACTAGGCTAAGCTACATGTGGGACAAATTCTCTCTCGAGCAATTTACCCCATTTCAAATAGGTTCCCCTCAGAAACCCACTTATCGAATGAAGACCAGCCTACACCTTACCCCGCTCACTCTCTTGAGCTGAGTATTAGGATACGGCACTAGGGCTCACCCTCTTAGGCTGAACCTCATGTCGACCCACTCCTTAGGCCATCAGTCTAGCGGTCTTGGTTTCGTGACCTCTCTCTCGAGCAAGCCGAAAACACATGGGTGGTTTTGTATTTGCAACTACAAACCCATTAAATTAAACCATAACCACTAGGTGAAATCACCATTAAAATACATCTAACCTATGAGAAAGCAAGACCCAACAACAGTCGTAACCCATATTCGCTAAATCACATCCCAAGAATTGGGGTTTTTAGCCACATATCAAGAGATAGAAATTTATACCTAAATAAACTTGCATTCAAATGGTTATGAAGATTTAATTCTTTTTATAGGCCAAGAATGAAGAATCCAAAAGACTCAAGTCCAAATCCTTGGAGATGAAACCCTCTTCTTCTTCAAGTTTCAAAACCCTCTCAAACTCAGAGCAAAAATAAAAAGTAATATAAACTATATTAATTGTTTCACACTAAAAATCTGATACTTAAAAATGTGATACTAAAAATCTCTTCTATATCCCTCAAAACTAGTAAATATTTTAGTATTTATAGACTTCAGAAAATAGAGCCGACGGATCACTCGTTAGTCGTGAATGTTGAATGACTCGGCGATTTGCCCTTCTTCTAGTTCAACACCATTTGTGCTTTGCCTTCAGTATATGTGTGTTCTGGGTCAATGGGCGGTATACTTCTTCTTCGCGGAACTGATCGGCGAAGCGCCGACTGCTCCTTTCATCTCCTTTTTGATCCTTCTCCTTTAGGTCTTCGCGTAATGGAACAAAGGGCGGAGTGCGTCCCTTCGACAAATCACCAAGCATGCTTGGCGATGCTTAGGCTTCAACTTCCTCGTTCTTTTCAACCTTTTTGTTCCTTTTTGCGCCTAAGTGCCCATGCTTCCACTAAAACTTGAAATACTTGAAACTTCAGAGTTTTCATCAGATATTTAGACTATATAAACATTTGAGGACACAATTTCTATTAAAATATAGCCCTAAATGAGTCCAATTCGTTAACTCATCAACCCATTTTGATGTTTGTGTAATCAACGACACAATTTCTGATGCAAGTGTCTATGATCGTGCAATAGTATAATAACCCAACCAAGGGTTAGGGTCGAGTCCCAAGAGAGTGGTTTCGAGAATTAATAGAAAAATAAAATGCAGTTCTAACTAGTCGTAGCTAAAGACATTAATGATTAAAAACATTGTAAGTTAAAAGGGGACACAAAAGTGTCAAATATCTATTAGAGGGTTTTGTCACAATTATAGCAAAAACAGTAGAAATAACAAAGAAATATATGAATGAGAGGGGATTCTTGGGATGTGACAAGAATACGGGTTAGTCTAAATTGTTAGGTACATGCTTTCGATAGAAAATTTGTAGAGTAATAGTGATTAGGCTAAGCTATATGTGGCAATAAATTCTCTCTCGAGCAACTTACCCCGTTTCAAATGGATTCCTCTCGGACATCCACTTGTCGCATGAAGACCAGCCTACGCCTTACCCCGCTCACTCTCTCGAGCTGAGTGTTAGTATATGGGACTAGGGCTCACCCTCTAGGGATGAACTTAATGTCGACCCACTCCTTAGGCCATCAGTCTAGCGGTCTTGGTTTCGCGACCTCTCTCTCGAACAAGCCGAAAACACATGGGCAGTTTTGTATTTGCAACTACAAACCCATTAAATTAAACCACAACCACAAGGTGAAATCACCATTAAAATACATCTAACCTATCAGCAAGAAAGACCCAACAACAGTCTTAACCCATATTCGCTAAATCACACCCCAAGAATTGGGGGTTTTAGCCACACTTCAAGAGATAGAAATTTATACATAAATGAGCTTGAATTCAAATGGGTATGAAGATTTAAGTCTTGTTACATGCCAAGAATGAAGAATCCAAAAGACTCAAGTCAAAATCCTTGGAGATGAAACCCTCTTCTTCTTCAAGTTTAAAAACCCTCTCAAACTTAGAGCAAAAATAAAAAGTACTAAAATTATATTAATTGTTTCACACTAAAAATCTAATACTTAAAAATTTGATACTAAAAATCTCTTCTTTATCCCTGAAAACTAGTAAAGAGTTTAGTATTTAAAGACTTCAGAAAATAGTGTTGGCGGATCGCTCAACCAGTTTAGTCTCGAACGTTGAATGACTCGGTGATTCGCCCTTCTTCTAGTTCATCTCCATTTGTGCTTTGCCTTCAACATCTGTGCGTTCTGGATCATTAGGCGTTATACTTCTGTTTTGCGGAACTGATCGGTGAAGCGCGGACTGCTCCTTTCATCTCCTTTTTTATCCTTCTCCTTCAGGGCTTCGCTTACTGGAACAAAGGGCGGAGTGCGTCCCTTTAGCGAATCGCCAAGCCTGCTTGGCAATGCTCAAGCTTCAGTTTTTTTATTCTTTTCAGCCTTTTTGTTCCTTTTTGGGACTAAGTGTCCATACTTCCACTAAAACTTCAAATACCTGAAACTTAAGTGTTTTCATCAGATATTTAGACTATATAAGCATTCGAGGACACAATTTCTATTAAAATATAGCCCTAAATGAGTCCAATTTGTGGACTCATCAGTGTTCTACCTTGACTTGTTGGCAATTTGGGTAATTAGCAACAAACATTGCAATGCCCCACTTCATAGACTTCTCTCAAGTCATTGTACATCTTTGTGGATTCAGGATGGATCGAATATCTGGAACTATGAACTTCCGCCATGATCATCTCTTAGATCTCATCCATCTTTGGTACACACAATCTACCTTGGTATTTTAATACTCCATCTCCCCCTTGTTCAAAGCCATAACCTTTTGCTTATGAACATTAGACTTCAGTTCAAGTAAAAGAGGGTTTTTATTTTGTTTCTCCTTCACTTCAGATACTACTACTAATTCAGCCCTATTCATCACCACAACTCTACCTTTAGTGAAGTCTAACAGACGGACTCCCAAACGGGTAAGTCTATGAAATTCCTTAGCTAACTCTTTCTTGCCTTGTTCTAAATGAGCAGTACCCATGGATAAAATTCTCAAAGCATCAGTAGCAACATTAGCCTTACCTGAGTGATATAGGATGTCAATGTCGTAGTCCTTGAGAAACTCTAACCACCTCCTTTACCTGATATTAAGTGCCACTCCCCGAGGCTACCCCTTGATGTAACACGGGATCTATGATCACAAGTGACCCCAAGCTAACCCTGTGTCTGGCATATCATAAGCATGCTGAAAGATAACTAAATAAACAAGAACTATACAGAAGTTAAAACAGTGGTTATCTAAAAATGGGGAATACCCAACTAATCTGAATATGGAGAAGGGCCTAAAATACCCTTTAAGTCTATGGAATGGAACAAAAATACCTTCCTTCCACCTTTGGGCTCCAAAATACCCTTTCATCCACTTATATGGACCTATATTACCCTTTCACTTAAAGAATATTTAAGAGTAATAATTAATTCTTTTATTAATGACATGTCAGTCTTTAATCGGCTGAAATTTAAATTAACCAAAAATAATAATTTCTCCTAATTAAACTAGGATCCAACTAAACTGTACCGACCCATTTAAAATTCTACTTTCTGCCAATTGACTTTCTCTCCAGCATTAAAACTGGAGTTAACATATAATCCTTGGATAATTTATAGAGTAGATTTTCTTTTTCTTTATGAATAGATATCATTCAAATGATATGTATTCTAATCCCCAAATCCTTGCTTATTAGTTTGTTTGTTTTTTACTTTTACTTCTTTTCTGTCTCCTCCTCAACAGAGCATACCTTCTTCTCCTCTCAATTTCTCGAAATTTCCTTTTAACCCCTTTTACATGTTTAGCTCTAACAAACAAACTATTCATAAAAAATGAAGAAACTCAAGGTGGGTCTTGAATAAACACCCTTTTATTCAATTCTTTTCGCAAAATCTGTAGATACCCATTTGGGATTTTCTGCAAATTCAACAATTCTTTAAGATTTTCGGTGAGATTTTCGTCAGTGGATACACATATTACTTCAGAATGAACAGTAATTGGCAATTGAATTACAGGTAATTTCATAGATTTAGGAAATTAAGAAGTTTGGCATAATTTGAGGAATTGTTGATCGCAATGCCATGAAAAATGTAGTTTTTTCTTTAGGATTTTTGAGCTTTTCTCCGTTAAGAAGAATTTGGGCTTGAAGAGTATGAAACTGAGGAAGCCAACTTTAATGGTGGAGAGTAGTTTTGCTTAATTTAAATTTTAACCAATTAAAGGCTGCCACATGATATACTATGAGTTTACGATATTTTTAATACATTTCACTTAAGAGTTGTGTGTGTCTAGGGCCATTTTGTATTAGAACTAATGTTTATTGTGCTAAATTTGCAGGAAATAGGCTTGGACGAGGTCGAGAGAGATACAACTGAAATTTTGCAGAAGTGGCCACTCACGGAAGTGTCCTACGGACCGTAGGTCTAGTCACGGTCTGTTAGACTTAGGGAACTCACTTTAGTATCTTCAAAGCCTACTCGCGCCATGTGTAGAAGGGCACCATTTCTTAGTTTTGCCGATTCAAGTCTTGGCCTAGAATTCCTCTTTTAGCATTTATAGAAAGGGCACCATTTTTTAGTTCTGCCCATTTCACACATTCATGCATTCAAGACTTTAAGTAACAAGGAGGGACACTTTAGTCTACCAACCAAGTCACAACATTTTCATTTAAGGATACTTCATAATCCAACATCATTTCATATATACATCATGAGAAATCATACTTTAACTCACAATGCTATCCACTTTACATAGGATCATCACAAGATCACATAAAACTCATTCACATCATACCTTCACATATAGCTTCACATAAAACTTTACATATAGCTTCATATAGGACTTTACATATAGCCTCATTCATATATAATAATATAACAATACAATAACACTCATATAATGCCCTTCATGGCCTCAATTCACAATAATACAATATTCCAACATTATGCAACAACTTCCCCAATGCCTTCATGGCTACAATTCACAATAATACCACACAAGAACAAGATATAACACTTCCACCAAAGGTGGATTCAACCTACCAACAACAATTAATTCAATAAAGAGAGTTCAAGCTTTCTTACCATAATTCAAAGCCATAGCCAAAATCACCAAAAATCCAAGCAATCACCAATACTTCACTCATAAGGCTTACCACCCTTAATTCACCCATTATCAACAATTAATCATGAATAAACATTAAACAACACAAGAGATATCAATACAATTCACTTTACACATAATTCCATCAACTTTGAATTTATAGAAATAGACCCACTTCATAAACACATTTTGGGGTTTTGTAGAATACAAGGATTCATGGAGTTTTTCATCTTAAAACATCAAATAAACATCAATAATATCATAACTTATCATTTGAAATCGTTTCATGCAAGAACCCATGAGTTTGAGTAGAAATTAGGCTTTTTCACAAACTTTGGAAAAGTTGAAAACCATTTGAAATTGGCTCTAGGGTGATAGCTTGCCCTAGATAAAGAACTCCCATACCTTTACTAAGATTCCCCAAGAAATTTGATGAAGAAAACGTCTTGCATCCACAACCCTAGCTCCCACTTCTTCTTCTTCTTCTTCTCTTCTTTCTCTCTTCCTCTCTTCTTCACTCAAGAACCCTAACTCTTACTCTTTTAAAATGAAACAAAAATGATCCACAATCAGCCTAACACAACAATATAACCTCAAAAGAAATGATTTGTGAAAAGACCAAAATGCACTTAAATTTCCGGATGGACTCCCTGCCAACTGCCCAACTTTCAAAGGGCATAACTCGCTCATACGAACTCGGAATCGAGCAAACTCGGTGGCGTTGGAAAGATCGTTCCAAGGGCTTTCCAAAAATAACTGGAACTACTCCTGGATCATCTTGAGCTAGGAGTTATGACTGCTCAAAGTTGACCAAAAACTTACTGATTTCCACACTTGGCCGAATTTCCAGATTCTGAATTTTTTTCCAAAAATGACTACTTCCAATTTCAAGCTTCTTCATATTCATTTTAAATTGTCGGATGTTACAGTTAGCATGAGTAAACTGTGAGACTGGAGAGGAACTAAAACCACAAGTTGAAATGGAATCGGAAGGAAAGAGGTGAGGATACTTGGTCTTCATGGCTACTTCTTCTTCCCAAGTAGCTCCCTCTACGGACTGACTCCTCCACAAAACCATCACTAAAGTGACTTTTTTATTTCTCAAACTATGAACCTAACGATCAAGAATTTCAACTGGCACTTCTTCATAACTGAGACTGTCCTTCACAGCCACACTCTCTAATGGTACTATCGATGCTGGATCACCCACACACTTCTTCAACAAGGAAACGTGAAAGACTGGATGAACCGCGGCTACTTCTGGTGGAAACTCTAACTCATAAGCCACATTACCAACCCTTCTCAAGATTTTGTAAGGACCTACATATCTAGGACTAAGCTTCCCTTTCTTGCCAAATCTCATCACCACCTTCATAGGTGACACCTTTAGGGAAACCCAATCATCGATTTTGAAATCTATGTCCCTTCTCCTCACGTCTACATAGGACTTCTGACGACTCTGAGTTGTCTTTAGTCTATCTTTGATGAGCTGAACTTTTTCCATAGCCTCATGAACTTAAGCAGACCCAATAAATGTTGCTTCACCTACTTCAAACCAACCAACAGGGGACCTGCATCTACACCCATATAGTGCCTCATACGGGGCCATCTGAATACTAGAATGAAAGCTATTATTATAGAATAACTCTATGAGAGGTACATGTTCATCCCAAATACCTTTGAAATTGATCACCCAAGCTCTCAACATGTCCCCTAAGGTTTGAATGGTACGTTCTGCCTGACCATCTATCTGTGGATGAAAATGGTGTATTGAGATTTACTTGAGTACCATGACCTCTCTGAAACGATTTCAAAAAATGAGAGGTAAACTGAGGACCTCAATCTGAGATGATATAAAAGGGAACCCCATGCAACCTGACTATCTCATGGATGTACAGTTTGGCATAGTCCTACGCTGAATATGTAGTTTTGACAGCAAAGAAGTGAGCGGACTTAGTAACTCTATCACATATCACCCAAATGGAGTTATGTTGTCTGCAAGTACGAGGTAAACCCGTAATGAAGTCCATGTTTATCACTTCCCACTTCCATGTATGAATGCTAATATCTTAAGTCATACCTCCTGGTTTGTAATGTTCTACCTTAACCTGTTGACAATTACGACACTTAGCCACAAAGTTTGATATGTCCCTCTTCATGTCGTTCCATCAAAAGACTTCCCATAGATCACGGTACATCTTTAGTGGCACCTGGATGAATGGAATACCTGGAGTTATGAGCTTCAGTAAGGATCTGCTGCCTCAACTCACCCACACTAGGAACACATAAGCGACCTTGGTACCAAAGTACACCATCTCCGCCTTAGGAGAAAACCTCAACTTTCTGCTGATGAACTGCATCTTTCAACTAAAGTAATATAAGATCACTATCTTGTTTTTCCTTAACCTCTGCTACCAATGAAGATTCTGACCCATTCTGAACTATCACACCACCATCTGACATGTCCGTAGGGAAACCTCCTAAGCGAGCAAGCCAGTAAACATCTTTGGCTAACTCTTTCTTTTTTTCCTCAACATGTTCTACACTACCCATGGACAACCTGCTGAGAGCATCATCCACTACATTGGCCTTACCCGGGTGGTAAAGCACATTCATGTCATAGACTTTGAAGAATTCAAGCTATCTCCTCAGACGAATATTCAACTCTTTCTGGGTGAACACATATTGGAGGTTGTTATAATCGATGAACACATCAACATGAACACTAGGGGTGTGCATCGGACGGTTTGGTTTATTGGTTTTCAGTTTTCATATATAATAACACAATAACAGACCAATATGAAATTTTTATCGGTTTTTGGTCATTATCGGTTCAATTTTTGGTTTACCCAATAAGAAAATGTCCGTAAAATATTCTATGACTTCTCACTTCTCTAAATACTTTGATATAGTTAAACAAGAAAGATAATGAAAAATTACATCAATAAGAGAAAATATCATACGAAAGCTATAATTACATGTCACCGCCAAAACATAGTACAAATTTTTTTTATGTTAATCAAATTACAGACACTTACAAACTTGCAAAAGCTACAACCTACAATTACAAACTAAAACTAAAATCAAAGCGTTCACAAGACTAAAACTATAACTAATATCAAATAGCTACAATTGTGAACCCTTACTTTAGTCTTTAGGTTTTGGGTAAACAATAAAGACTAGTAAAGTGGCCTAGTGTGAAGTGGGTAGAGTAATAATAATTTGATATTGTTATGATGTCTAATTATATTAAATTATTAATATTTAATATTTAGGAAGGGTTAAGTAGTAAATTATTACCTTCTTATTGGGATATCAGTTTATCAAATAACCCAATAGTAAAAACCAAAACCGAACCAATAACCCAATAAATGTTTTTTTATAAACCCATTAAAAATCCAATAACCCAATAAAATTGACCTAATAACATTTTTTTGGTTCGGTTTTTGCACACCCCTAAATGACATGCTAACTGAGAATAAAACATTTATATACTGACAATGAGACATTCGAAATCAGAAGCATGACTATCTATTTAACTGACTAGAAAGTGCAATTCATGAACTAGGAGAATCTACACAAACTAGGGTTCTGAGTGTAATAATGGGAATTGAATAACGATTCTAAGAAAACATGAATATTTTGATTACAAATACTATAACAGCTATATCAAAACAATTATCCAAGGATTTAGAAACCCTAGGTCTAGTGAAGATATGGAGAACAAGGAATCTGACTGAATTCTATGGACCTAGTGGATGAAAGGAACCCACTAGTGAAATCCTACATACCTAGTGACGAAATTTATGGAGAAATCCTTCGATTTCAGGGCTAAAACTGAAGAAAACTTGTTGCGTGTTCTTGAGAAAACTAGCGCCTCTTTCTCCTTTTTTATCTCTAAGTTTTGGTGATTTTTGAAAATAGTGGTTTTAGGAAGGCTCTGACTAAATTATTAGGCTTAAACTGAGTAAAACAACGTAGTTTAGGTTTAAAACAACGTAGTTTAAATTCCTAAGGCATAGGGGAAAAGACCAGAATGACCCTAACTTAAAAGTTGAACGAGGCCATCGACGAACCTAACCGACGGACCTTGGACTAAATGATGGTCCGCCCTGGCAGGGCATCGTTTGGCATCATGGGCTTTATTTGAGGGCCACGATCCATGGACCCTGGACCATGAACCGTAGTCCCATCTACGGTCCGTAGGTCCGATCGAAGGTCATGGTGTTCTGGGGAAATCTGGATGGCCAACCTATGGACCCTACCTACGATCTGTGGTCTACACCATGGGTCGTGGTTTGGCCTCCATCGGTGGTACCTACAAGTTCTAAAAATCTGCATTTCCTTCTTTCTCGAATCCAGAGTGTTCAGGTTTCATCTAACCAAGTATCTCTCCATGGAGTACTCTAGATTTTTTTGTTTGTAAGAAGGATTGTTCACTTCACATGTTTATTGATTACCGGCAATTGATAAAGTTAATTTTAGGAATAAATGTCCTCTCTCAAGGATAGATGACTTGTTTGATCAACTCCAGTAACACCTCAAAATTAAGAAGACTATGAAAGGGGCCAAACAGGAAGTCACCAGCCCAAAACTGGGCCATATGACTCTCTATGGAGCCCTTTATGGGCCGTGAAAGGGACCACAACTCGTGGTGGTGCTCGTCAAAGCTTTCACAACCTGAAAAAGATTGGTTCCCCTCCCACAAACCCTTAGACGGCCCATGGTGAGCATCACGGACCATTAAGGTGGTCGTGAAGAGGGTTAGGGCTATAGGGGTTCTCCCCCACAAACAGGTCAAGGACCATGACCTCCACAATGGCTTGTAGAGTCCTTGACGGGCCGTGAAGGCCATTGTGGCAGTGGACGTGTCAGTTTTAAGTTAGGGTCTTTTGGGTCTTTTCCTAATTATTCTATCCAAGTACTATGTCATTTTACCCTTACCTAAAATTGCTATATTAGTGTTTTAAACCTCAAATTTCCCCAATTGAATTCATCCCATCTATTTTCCAAAAAGAAGAACAAGTCTCCCTCTCCAAAATATTTCTCTCTCTAGAAAGCTTGAAGAAGAAGTAGTCAACCTAGGGTTTCAAGTCAAGTCTCCAATTACTCCATTGAAGGCAAGCTTTTGGCATTGAGGTATGATAGTTTTCATCCATGGATCCCTTTCCTGCCTCTATGGAGTTCCAAAATTCTCCAATTTACAAAGTTAGGAATCCCCAATTGATCACTTGAGGTTTTTTCCATGTCATGGGTTCCTTTAAATATTGATTGTTTTATGATCTATCAAGAATGAATTGAGATGATTACATAATTTTAAGATGAGTTGCCATGAACCCATGCCTAATCCATTTTTTCTAGATTATGATGATTGAAAGTGAGTTTTGAATTATGGAAAGAGGATTATGGAATTATGCATGTTGTTATGAAATTGATGTAAATGTTTTGAGAATGCTTTAAGAGTGAAGTATCAATGTTGTTGTGTTGTGAAAGGGTTTCTCATAAACATACAAAAGCATGAATGTGAAAGGTTTTCTCACATAAAGGATTCTAAGGTTGAAAGGTCTTCTCACCTAAAATGAATCAAAGTTAAGAAGCTATTCTAATGAAAACTAGCTTTGTTTGGTAGTCTTAATGGTACCTTTCCATGGATTACATATGACTTAGCTTATATTTGCAATATGAAGTGTCGTTCCATGGATGATAAAGATAATTTAAGAAAATGACTATTCCATAGGATTTACTCTTAGTACCGAGAGGATATTGAGATGGAAGATCTCCCGGCAGTAGAGGCCGAGTTCCTAGTAGCAATCTTTTATCCCATACCTATGTGCCCTCGTAAGATGATTGTCTTAGATAAACATTACCTAGTGGATCCATATAAGCTAGACGTTCATGGTCTTACCTTGATAAGTAGGACACCCCTTTTTAATGTGGGACAAACAACAAATTTTGTGTTGATAGGTCACATGGTCTTATATGTCCGTTAAAGGTAAATCTCCCACACTAATGAACTAAGATTACTTTAAGAAGTATCTCACAAATGTTTAAATATGTTAGCTTGCATTGACCATGTTTTTATGACTTATGTTGTTTACCTCTTTTATCTCACGTTTTAGCTTGGCCATTGCATGTTGTGAAAATTTTCCGTTCTGGCATGACTTCAAATGTTTTATGCATGGGTTTCATATTTAATTAGTGCATTTTTGTACAAACACAAACTCTTTCCTACATTTCTTATCAATATGTAGGGTCCGACGCTCCAGGTTCAAAATTTTGTGGCTAGGGAGCTTTAGTAGAGACTTGAAGATTGGTGAGTCCTTATGTTTCGAGGACCGCCTTTTATTCACCTTGCCTTCATCTTTCAGTTTTGAACTTGATGTACGGGCTACTTCCCGATCATTTCTTATGTACTAGATGGCTTTGAGACGATGTTTTAAACTTCTGCTTCATTTTATAAACTCTTATATGTTGAAACTATCTTTTAAATCCCTTATACTTCTATTATCATGTATGATGAATGCTAAGTGGCTTGTATGGGGCGTCTCGGGGTCTCATATGCCATGTTATGCCTAGGTGCCACCTTGGGTTGTGAGAGTTATCACCAATTAAGGTAATGTTATTTCCTTTGACTAATGCTCAAGCCACATTTATGGACTTGATGAATAGTGTGTTTAGACAATATCTTGATATGTTTGTGATCATATTCATCATGACATCTTGATTCACTCACGGGGCGAGAATGATCAAGCCCATCTTTTAAGGATTGTGTTGCAAGTCCTCAAGGACCAGCAACTATTTTCAAAGTTTAATAAATGTAAGTTATGGATGAGATCGTAGTCTTTTCTTGGTCACATTTTTTTCAATGAAGGTATTAAGATAGATCCTAAGAGGAGGAATGGGGTTAAAAATTGGGATAGATCTCTATCCTCTTAAGATATTCAAAGTTTCCTTGGTTTGGTTAGATAGTATTGAAGGTCCATGGAAGGTTTTTCATTTTCCACTTCATTGACTGCAGTGACCCAAAAATAATGGTAAGTTCTTATAGTCATAAGCGTGTGAGAAGAGTTTCCAACAGTTGAAGGATAGATTCACTTAGGCTCTTTTTTTTACCTTACTGACAGGATTCGATGGGTTTGTTGTTTATTGTGATTCTTCAACCATTGGATAAGGGTGTGTTCTTATGCAAAATAGAAAAGTTAATGATTATGCTTCAATTCAACTTAAAATTCATTAAAATAACTATCCTACCCATTATTTGGAGCTAGCAGAGGTGGTTTGCCTTAAAGATGAGGAGAAACTATTTATATGGTGTCTATGTTGATTTCTTTACTCACCACTAGAGTTTGCAATATGTCTTCAAGTAAAAGAATTTAATTATTTTTCAACATAGATGGCTAGAAGTCTTAAAGGACTATGACATGAGTGTCCTTTATCACCCGCGCAAAGATAATGTTGTGGCTGATGCTTTAAGTCAGTTGTCCATTAATAGTGTTTCACATGTTGAGTATTGTAAGAAAGAGTTGGTTCATGACTTTCATAGACTAGCTCGGCTAGGTATTTTGTTGGTTGATTCAAGTGAGGGTGGTCTAATTGTTAATAATGGTTCGTAATCATCGTATATGTCGGGTGTGAAAGCCAAGTAGGGTCATGATCTGATTTTGGTTGACTTGAAGGAAGTAGTGCTTGAAAAGTCTGTTGAGGCTTTCTCCCAAGGGGTAGATGGTATGCTTAGATATCAAGGTTTGTTGTGTGTTCCCAATGTTGATGACTTGAGAGAAAATATTATATTGGAGGCCCATAGTTCTCGATATTCCATTTACCTAGCAGCCACTATGAAGTATCGTCACTTGCAAGAGGTCTACTAGTGGAATGGGATGAAGAAGGATATTGCGAAATTTGTGGCTAAGTGCCCTAATTATTAACAAGATAAAGTTGAGCATCAAAACCTGGGAAGTTTCTCCTAAAATATTAGCATTCCTACTTGGAAGTGGGAGGATCTGAATATAGACTTTATTGATGGTTTACCCCAGACTCGATAACAAAATGACTCACTTTGGGTTATAGTAGATTGTATGATGATGTCGGCTCATTTAATTCCTGTCAAGGTTTCTTATTCAACGGAAGATTATTTTATGTAGTATCTAAGGGATAGTGTTAGGTTTCACGGAGTTCCCCAATCCATTATCTCCGATCGTGGTACCTAATTTACTTCTCAGCTTTGGAAATCTTTCCAAAAAGTTCTTGGTATTCATGTCAACCTTAGTACGACATTTCATCCTCAAACTGATGTGAAATTGGAGCAACTATTTAGACTTTTGATGATATGTTGAGAGCTTGTGTGGTTGATTTCAAGGGTAATTAGGAGAATCACTTTCCTTTGATTGAGTTTGAATTTAATAATAGCTATCATTCAAGTATTGGTATGGCTCCATTTGAGGCTCTTTATCGCAGAAGGTGTAGATCTCATATAGGTTGGTCTGAAGTTGGTGAGGTTACTTTGATAAGTCTCGAGTTGATACATGAGGCTATGGAGAATGTTCGGCTGATTAGAGAAAGGGTTAAAACGGCTAATAGTTGATAAAAGTCCTATGTTGATAGTAGGAGAAGAGATCTCGTGTTTTATGTTTATGATTGGGTTTACATAAAAATTTCACCTATAAAGGGTGTCATGTGCTTTTGAAAAAGGGGATGCTTAGACCCCGATATGTAGGCCCATATATGATTTTGAGGTGTATTGGTAAGGTTGCATCTGAGCTTTATCTACCTAATAATTTAGAATCGGTACATCCCGTATTCCATATATCTTAATTGAAGAAGTGTTGGAGATCCGACACCTATTGTTCCTTTGGAAGGTTTTGGAGTTACAAAAAATCTTTCTTATAAAGAGGTTTCAGTTGAGATTTTAGACAGTCATGTCCAGAAGTTAAGTAACAAAGAAGTTGCTTGAATTAAGGTTCTTTGGAGGAATCAGCTAGTTTAGGGTATAACTTGAGAGGCCGAGGATGATATGATATCCCGGTATCCTCATCTTTTTCCATCTGTTCTAGCTTGAGGCATTTAGCTCCTCATGGTTCTTCCTTTTGGTTTTATGTGTCTTAGTCATTCTCATGTTCCCTCATGCATGCATGCTTTTGAAAAATCTATTTTTTTAAAAGAAATAGGTTAAGCTTGGTTGATTTCTTCATGGTTATGAGCATTCAGTATGAATTGCATGTATGCGTTATGGGATGGTGTTTTGAATACACTTTAGCTTGGAGTCAATTTTCCTCCTCAAATATGTGTGTATATGTGATTGCATTCACATTGACCTGTTAGGTTTTATTCTACTCTATTAATGCTACCTTGATTCCCATTCAAAGACGAATGTTCCCAATGAGGATATATTGTAACACCTTAAAGTAGGAAAGTAAAAAGGAAAAGGATAGGATAGAAAATTTGTCAGAGACTGGTTTTACGATTCCTACCTACGGACTATAGTAGGTCTTACGGGTAGTAGGAAGGGAACTGTAGAACCAGGGTAGAGTTTTGAAAAATCAAGTTTCAGTACCTCATCATCAACCTTTCTACGAGTCGTAGATTGTCCTCATAAGTAAGTCCTAGAATTAATGAAATTTTAAGGGTTAAGTTGGTTTCTACGGTTGGTATATATGGAACGTAGGATGTCCTACGAGTCGTAGACTATAACACCTCAGATTCAAGAAAGGCTAGGAAGGGGTTTAGCGTGCTTGTCAAGAACTCAAAACTGGACCATGGGACCCTCCACGGAGTCTTAGACGGGCCATGAAGGGGACCACAGTCAGTCATGGTGCTCGTGACAAGAAGGTAGCACCTGCCCCAAGCAGGTTCCCTCCCACAAACCCTTAGATGGGTCGTTAAGAGGGAGACTGGTTGGGAAGGGGTCAAGTTGGAAGGGGGTTCTCCCCTAACCACTGGTCAAGGGCCACGGGCATTACAGCGGCATGATGTAGAATTTGGTGTAGTCCTCCACTGAATTTGTAGTCTTAACAGCCAAGAACCGAGCGGACTAAGTAACTCTGTCAACTAACACACAAATTGAGTCATGTTGTCTCCGAGTACGAGGTAATCCCGTAATGAAGTCTAAGTTTATCACTTCCCACTTCCATGTAGGAATGTTAATCTCCTGAGTCATACCTCCGGGTTTCTAAAGTTGTACCTTAACCTATTGACAATTAGGACTCTTAGCCACAAAATCTGCTATGTCTCTCTTCATGTCGTTCCACCGAAAGACTTTTCATAGATTAGGTACATCTTAGTAGCACCTGGATGAATGGAATACCTAGAGTTATAAGCTTCTGTAAGTATATGCTTCCTCAACTCACCCACATTAGGAAAACATAAGTGACCCTGGTAACGAAGTACAACATCTCCCCTTTAGGAGAAAACCTCGACTTTCTGCTAATGAACTACACCTTTCAACTGAAATAATATAGGATCACTATCATGTTTTTCTTTACCTTCGCTACCAATGAAGATTCTGATCCATTCTGCACTATCACCCCACTATCTGATGTGGCTGTAAGGCCAAATCCTAAGAGAGCAAGCCAATGGACATCTTTGGATAACTCTTTCCTTTATTCCTTAACATGTGCTACACTACCCATAGATAGCATGCTGAGAGAATCAACTACTACATTGGCCTTACCCGGATGGTAAAGCACATTCATGTGATAGCCTTTGAGTAATTAAAGCCATCTTCTATGACGAAGATTCAACCTTTTCTGGGTGAACATATACTGTAGGCTCTTATGATCTATGAATACATCAATATGAACACTGTACAAGTAGTGTCTCCAAATCATTAGGGAAAATACTACAGCTGCAGGCTCAAGGTCATGAGTCGGGTAGTTCTTCTCTGGACCTTAAGCTCTCTAGAATCATAAGCTATGACCTTACCTTTCTGCATCAGTACACAACATAGGCCGACCCTGGATGCATCACAATAAACTACATATTCGTCTTAACCATCTGGTAGAGTCAAGACCGGAGTTGTGGCCAACCTAGTATTAAATTCTAAGAAACTTTTCTCACACTCGTCTAACCACTGAAACTTAACCTTCTTCTGAGTCAACTTAGTCAATCGGGAAGCTATGGATTAAATCCTTCAACAAATCTCCTATAATAACTGGCCATACCCAAGAAACTTCTAATAACTGCTGGAGAGGTGGGTCTGGGCCAGTGTTGTACTGCCTCAATATTATGAAAATTCACTCGAATCCCTTCGCTAGACACCACATGACCAAGGAAAGTGATGGACTGTAACTAGAATTAACATTTGTTGAACTTAGACAATAGCTGGCGATCTTTGAGAGTTCGCAGAATAACTCACAAATGAGTCGCATGAACTTCTTCACTCCGAGAATAAATGAGGATAACATCAATAAAGACAATGATGAATAGGTCCAAATACTGTTGGAACACCCTGTTCATTAAGTCCATGAAAGCTGCAGTAGCATGTGTTTATCCAAAATACATAACTAATAATTCATAATGACCATAGCGAGTTCTGAAAGTTGTCTTCGAAATGTTATTATCTCTGACTCTGGGCTGATGATAGCTGGATCAGAGGTCTATCTTAGAAAAGCAACTAGCACCCTAAAGGTGGTCAAACAAGTTATCAATCCTGAAGATGGGATACTTATTCTTGATTGTGACTTTTTTCAACTTCCGATAGTCAATACACATTCTGAGAGAACCATCATTTTTTTCACGAACAACACTGGAGCACCCCATGGAGAGATACTAGGTTTGATAAAGCCCTTATCTAGAAGGCTTTCAACTGCTCTTTCAATTCCTTAAGCTCGGTTGGAGCCATTCTGTAAGAAGTAATCAAAATAGGCTGGGTATCTGGAAGGAGATCTATTTCGAAGTCAATTTCCCTTCCGGGAGAAACTCCGGGAAGATCTTCTAGGAACACATCTAGAAACTTATTTACTACCAGAATTAACTCAAGAGTTGGGGTTTCGTATTTTGAATCCTTAACCAGAATAAAATGATAGATATACCCTTTGGAAATCATTTTTAGGCCTTAAGGTAAGAGATGAATCAACTCATAGGCAGTGAGCTACTACCCTTCAACTCTAAGGATGGCTCATTTGGAACTTGAAACCGAACGATCCTAGTTCTACAATCGATTGAGGCATAACAAGAATGTAACCAATCCATGCCTAGAATGATATCGAAATCTACCATTTCTAGCTTTACAAGATCTGCTGAGGTGACTTTCTGATAAACTGTGACATGACAATTTCTATATACCCATCTAGCTATAACTGGGTCACCAACTGGAGTAGAGAACGAGATGGGTTCTGAAAGAATTTGTGGACTGACACCGAAGTTTACTGCTATATAGGGAGTTAGAAAAGATAGCGTAGCCACTGGATCTAACAATACATAAACATCTAAATGAAAGACTCGTAACGTACCAGTGGCCACATCAGGAGAATCTTCCTGGTCCTAGCGTGCTTGAAGAGCATACAACCTATTATGGTGCAGACCGCCATCTGTACCAGATGAAGAACCCTGCTGAGTTGGGTGACCTGCTGGTGCTGCAGACTGAGCCCTATTGTTGTTACCTCCTTTCCCCTTCTTGGAAAAAGGGCAATCCTTCAACCTACAGCCTTATTGACCACACCCAAAGCACCCTTTCTTGCCTACAAGACACTCGCCGGAATGGTTCTTACCAGACTTTGGACAAGTTGGGAAGGTCCTGTTACCTGAAGCACTCCCCTAAGATCTAGAGCCTGATGCCCTACCTTTTTTATTCTGTCAAAATTTGGGGAATGGAGCACTAGATGATGAAGGTGGTGGGACTGTAGACCTCTGCTGAACTATGAGTGATTTCCACCGTGTGACTTTTTTTGTGAGTATTTATAGTTTCCTGTTCTGGCCATTTTGTTATCCTTAGACTATTCCCTAAGATTATCACCCTCAACCTGCTGAGCATGAGTCATAAGTTCGGAGATATCCATATCCCCTAGTAGCATAGCATTCCTGCACTCAGTCTTCACCAGATCAGATACCCCAAACAAGAACCACTACAACAAATATGATATATAGCTACGAAATTATTAGCTACGACATAAAATTCGTCATTAATTATTCACTTTTAGTGGCAAAAATTACTTTTCGTGCTTAAATATACAAGGCTGATACTTTTGGTGACGAAACATAACAGTTCGTAGCAAAGTTTTGTCCACTAAAGTTTCCCACCAAAAAATGTATTGGCGCCATTTATTGAGTACTGTCAGTCACGAATTTAAAGTTACCAGTGACACATTATATCGTCACTAATGATGTTTTTAATTTGTGACAAATTATTTTTTTCTTAAAATTAATTAACTTCTAGACACAAAATAATTTCGTCTCAAAAAATATGTTGATACAATAGTGGCAAATTAGAATTTGTAGTTAAATATTCTAAGTTTTAGCTATAAAAATTTAGATTTTATTGTAACATTTATTTTCGTCACTAATAATATAATTTTTTGGTGACAATTATTTTATTGTCTCTAATCAACCTACGATTTAGTGACAACAAAAAATTGTCACAAAATATGTATGATATTAAATAGCGATGACTTAGAATTTGTAGTTGAATAATTCAACTATTTGCTACAAAAATATTCATTTTGGGTACGATTGTTTATAATTAGAGAATTTCATAAATGGTCCATCAACTATTAAAGTATGTCTAAAATAGTCCTATAACTATACATTTATCATATTTAGTCCTTTAACTATTCAAAATATTATCATGTTTGGTCTCTTAATTATATACTTACCATTTTTAGTCTCTTGACTATGCATTTACTAGTTTTAGTCCTTTAAGTATTCAAAAATTTATCATGTTTGGTCTCTTGACTATTTTTATACAAATAGAACTCATGTCTATGTGAAATTATATCTTTAACCCATTTTTTAGTTATTTCTCTTTCCCACTGCTTTTTCTTCAAATTACTCTGAAAAAAAGAACCTTACCTCAATGATTCAAAACAAAATTCATGGTAAAAGAAGATACAAGTCCTGATTTTTATTCAATGGAGGATGAAATCAAATATATTATTGATACTAATGAATTGAGAGAATGCTAAAATTTATTATAAAAAGAAAAATGTTATTACTGGTTAGTTGTAGAAAGAAATTTATTTATATTTAATAGAAATGAATTTCCTGCAATTAGAATAAAATAAAATAAAAATTACTCGTATATTTTGATTCCAAATTTTGTACTCCAACGACTTTATTAACGAGAATTTATTTAATATCTTAGAAGCTAAAATTTATAAAATGGTAGATTTTCCACCATTTTAAAGATTTCTTAATTTTGAAATATATCAATTTTATTATTCTGGTCATTTCATTTTTCATAGAGAAATTGAATAATGATATCAAATCTTTTATTTATTTTATATGAAAAAAAGAAAAAAAAATCACGCTGATTATGAACCGTTAACTACTAAAGAAGAGAATATTTTATTTTTTGTTGGTAACTGTACAGACTAACTCGATCTATTTGCTTCTGTCTAAAAATACATACATAATTAGTAGTAGATCTTTTTACATAGAGCAACTCTATAGATATAATATCGACTTACAAACTTAGACTGCAAAGATGCAAAATATTTCATGGGTTCTATTACCTTTTTCATCCGTGTGGAAATTGAAATAAACTAAAAAAAATGAAAGAACAAATGAAAGAAATTAACCAACTATGATTTTGAATATATTAAGATAAAGAACTATCGTTGTGGGTATCAATATTTTTTTAAATTTGATTTACCTGTCGAAGCGAACCGAGTATTAGTATTTCTTTTAATAAAGTCGAATGTTTTATTTTATATAACTTTATAATTATACTGAATAATTTTTTAATTTAAAATAGTGTATACACTTGTATATACGTGTATAATAGTGTATAAAAGGTGCTTATATACATTTTTATATTGTTATACATAATTAAACAATACATACACAAATCAATTGTAGAAATTTTTAAATAATGTATCTGCACTTTATAAGTGTGTATAAACATTGATTATATACAATTATAATATAGGACACCTTTCAATCAACACGAGTGTTGACACCCAATTTTGATCATATGCAATTCGTATTAATTATCGAGCTTCTTCAATTTGAAATCATTATTTTTGAAAATTTCAAAAATATTTTAAATATATTCTCTAAATAGTTCTGTTAGTTTTCAGAAATAATTACATATATATATATATACATAGATACATATATAACTCTAAATTAGTTAACTTCATATTTATGTATAATTATTAATTAACTTATGTCTTAAGAAATATTTTGTCTTATTTAAATTAAGAACCCCAAATAATTAATCGATAATTAATCAATCGAATTTAGCTAATTGATTCAATTTTGCAATATTCAAATTCAATTAACTAAATTCCTAATACAATAGGCCACTCAATTCAGCTAAGATTACAATCGTTTGGCTGTATTTTGAATTCTTTATTCTAAGACCCTCATATTCTCATACATCTAGAGTCAATTAGGTCATTTTATAAATTATTATATTTGATTTAATATATTGTGTAGACACGTAATTTTTTATCAAACTTAAGTTTAACATTATTTTTAGTGCTTAAATATTTTTTTTTAATTTAAATTAAATATTTTAATTTTAATTTTATTTTATTAAGTTTATTTTAAATGATTTGAAAAGCACAAAAAATTGAATCGCAATTTTAGGTAAGTTTTATTTTTTCAATTGTTTTAAAAAGAAATAAAAAAATATAATTTTTTTATATGTTTTCTTTTAATTTAGGTTTAATAAATAAGCTAGTAATTTTAATATATTCTTTAATTACATATTTAGATTAACTACCTATCTTTTCTTATATTTTCATTAGTTCAAAATAATTAGCTAATATTTTTATAATTTTTATATAAATTTAATAAATAAATAATAACCAACTGAAACTACCTCTTACCCCACTACTACACCTACACCATCCTATTTTTCTTCCACTATCCTAATTGTTTACCCACTATCTACCCACACACAATTATTACCTGTATTAACACAACAATAAATCAAAACTAAAAGAATCAGCAACACCCAAACCCAGCAAACGACAAAAAGGAAAAAATAACTCCTATACTACCATCACACAAAAACACACAAACAAAAAAAAAGGACGATCAACAAAAATAAAAAAATAACCATATACACGCAAAGCAACAACAACACACGGAAACAAAATACAATACGCACTAACACCAAAAACAATATTTATGAGCGTTTTAATCGAGTTTCGATCAAGATTTTGCGGTTCTTATTTTTTCATTTGTGGTACTTAACTTTACCTTATCTCTTAATTTATTTATGGAAATTTATGTAATTATGTGAGAAGTTTTTCTATAGTTTTGTTTTATTTATAATTTGATTGAAATGAAGATTGGGTTAGAGTGTTATATCACTATTTAATGAATGAAGTCCTATATAATGTAAGAATTTTTTTTTATTCTTTTTGTTGTTGTTGTTGTTGTTGTTATTGTTGTTTAATTTTGTCATGCCCAAGCCACTATTTTTATGACATTGTTGTAGCTTAATGTTCATGTCAATTGTCTATTTTAATTTACATATTTTTAAATAAATGTGATCACCTAATAAACAAACAAATGGGTTATGTTGTTAAACTTGAATTTACTTCATTTTGGATTAGTTGAATCCTTTGATATGAGGATTAATTTATTTAAAAATAGTATCAATTAATATAATAATGGGATGAAATATTAGTTCTCTAAAATTCACCAAACTAAGAGTAAGTACTTTCAATACTAGGTGAGTTTTAGGCACGTTAGAAATATGTGTTTCAATTAAGAGACTTTTATTCATTGCCTAAGCAATATCAGTTGTTGGCTTTTGTATTCACCTGCCACATTCATGAGTTATTTTAGGGCTTTAGTATTTAGCAAATGAGAATTACATTGTTGATAACATGCACCTAATTAACTGACATAACATTTCAATTTTTAGTTAAATGAGCTAGATAAAAAAAGATTTGGACTTACAAGTATTTATCTGTCAACTTTATGAAAAAAGAGCCTTTTGATTGTTTCATTTGTGTCATTTCTTAATCACGTTAATTTTTTTTATAATTGATGGCCCTTTTTCTATTATTTTCTAAGAAATTGCTTGAGTTTTGTTTTCTAGAACTCTCGTCTTTTTTTTTTTTGCAACAAAATGGATGAGGCTATAAATTCTAGTTATATGCAGTTTCTCCTTTAATTCATACATGTTTGATTCGAATGTGAGAATTCCTACGTAGATTACATTATATTTTAATAGTTAATAGTTTTCATGAATGATAGAGTTTATGTTGCCACGTAGAGTAGTTTGTGATGATATACTCCACAAACTTTCACTTGTGTTAAACTTGTAATGATAAAATTTATATTGTAAATTAGAAAGTACTAATATATATATATATGGAATTGTAATACAAGGGACAATCCATCAAATAAGTCTTATAAAAGTGGGCAATAGAACATATGAAAGACAAATTGTGTTACATATTTTACTTTTGACTCTAGTATAAACATCTTAATCTAAATTTTTGTTTTATTTTCTCTCTCTTTGTACAGGTATAAAGGGTGAGAAATGAATCAAGATTGATTACAAGCTATATGTGTTACCACATTATTGATATTTTGGAAAGAATTTTTACTTATATGTCTTTGTATAGGAGTAATATTTAGTATATTTTTGGTTTGATTTTCTTGTCATTGGACATATTTTACGTTTATTTTAGGAGTTTGTAATGAGATATTATTAATTTAGTATAATTTTAGTTATTTTTATTGTATGATCATGGGTGAATTTTATGACAAATATTTTTGTCATGAATTAAATTAATTCATCACAAGTTGATTACATTCAGTGACACAAATGTATTGTCCTAGTACCCCTTTTATTGAATATGAATTTTTTATTTATTTTGTGACAATTGTAATTGTCACTACTTATGATAATATTTAGTGACAATATATGTCGTCGATAAAAGCAACACTTTTAGTGACAAAATGATATATTTAATCACAAAATTATTAACCTTTTTATTATATTAAATTTATCCCTAATTTATACATTTAAGGACAAAATATTTTTTTGTATATAAAAAAATAGTCATTAGTAACGATATTGTATTTTTTCAACTACGAAATACATATAGCTTTAGAGACATTTGATGTCGTCACTGATTGAACAAAATAATTAGTGATGATTTAATTTTGTCACTAATAATAATATTTTTAGTGACAAAACATACTATTAACTACAAAAAAGTTACACTTTTTATGACAAATAAATTTGTCACAAATGTTTATGCATTTGGTGACAAATTTTATTTTTGTAGTTAATATAATATTTTAGTGAAGAAGCACTAAATCGTCTTTATATACTTTTAGTGACGACTGATTGACGAAATTTTTTTCGTCACACAAGAGTTTTAGTGACGAAATATGATTTATAGATGACGAAATTATTCGTCCCTGATAATCAAAATTGTTGTAGTGAACTTACTCATTTGTACCCTGGAATCGACAACCATGTGTGGAGCATACCTGGAAAGTTGGGTAAACTTCATCCCATACTCTTCGACCGACATTGAACCCTGCTTCAAGTTCATAAACTTTTGTGCCTTAGCTTCTCTCAATTTCCTTCGGAAGAACCTGTCTATAAAAGCCCTAGTAAAACAATCCCTAGTCACAGGAGCTACATCCGTACCCCTATTATCTTTCCACTGAGTAAACCAGATATGAGACACATCCTTCCATTGATAGGATGCTAACTCAACACAGTCAGTTACAGTTACTTGAATTACCCCAAGGATTTTCTTAATCTTATCAATGAAGTTATGTGGGTCCTCACCAACCTTCGACCCTAGAAAGTCAGGCAGATTCATCCGAAAAAATTCTCCAACCCTAGCTGCAGCTGATCCACCATTTGTGTTAGCCTGGGACCTGCTGATTACTCTGATTGGCCACACTCTGAGCCAAGAGCTGGATCACATTTCAAAATTCTGCATTCGTAACCTCATGGTTCAGGACTGGAGGAACTGTGTTAGCATTGCGTGCATTAGCTCTACGAGGAGGCATGATCTGAAACGCATAAAAATGAATTAGAAAGGAGAAGTTGGATCATACCCACGCACTATAAGAACACAAAGAAAGTGAAGTTTTTCTTAAAACACTTCATAGCTTCCCTCTCATAGATGTGGTGCACTTTATACCCATAAAAGAGACTCTATTAGTGCGGCTTTCAGACATCCTAATACTCTTGAACCTAATGCTTTTATAAGTTTGTCACACCTCGAGGCTACCCCCTTGACGTAACATGGGACCTAGGATCACGAGTGACCCCAAGCTAACCATGTGTATGTCATATATCAAGCATACAAGAATAACTAAAGAAAACATGTACTGCACGGAAGCTAAAACAATAGATAATTGAAAGTAGGGAATACCCATCTAGTCTGAATGTATAAACCATACTAAGAGTTTAATAACACTGAAAGGTTTAACTTAACAATTCAATTTGATTCTACTACTATCTCTGAAAAGCCTCTAATTGAGTTGAGTTGTTGGGACATGCCCCCAAGCTAACTCTAACAAAACTGAAAACTGAAAGTAAAGACTAAAATGAAGCATATCTATTTTCCTCGGAATATGAGAATCTACACAACTGGGGTTCTGAGTTTCATACAAGGAACTGAACAAACCTTCCAAGAAACATGCTATTTTGATTTAGGATGCTACAACAGCTAAATCATAGTAAATATCCAAGGTTTTAGAAACCCTAATTCTAAACAAGATATAGAGAATCAAGGATCTGACTGAATTCTAGGGAACTAGTGGATGAAAGGAATCCACTAGTGAAATCTCACATACCTGGTGACAAAATATACGGAGAAATCCTTTGATTTCAGGGCTGAAAATTGAAGCAAATCTTCTGTGTGTTCTTGAGTGGGCTGGTCAACTTTCCTTTTCTTTTTGGTCTAGTTTCGATGAATTTTGTAGAATAGAGGTTTTGGGTAGGTTCTGATTAGATTACTAGGCTTAAACTGAGTAAAAAGACATAGTTTAGGTATTAAACGATGTAATTTAAAGGCCCAATGCATAGGGGAAAAGACCAAAATGACCCTAACTCAAAAGCTGACGAGGCCCTTCCACGGAACCACTGACGCACCGCCGAAGGGACCACAGCCCGCCAAGTGGGTCGTGGTTCTTGGCCAGGGTCTATTGGTTCTGGGAGGTCCATCCATGTGCCATACCATGTACCGTGTGAAGGACTACGAACCGTGAAGGCCTCCATGGTTCTTCACTTGGGTTGCGGTTTGCTGGCTCAGGATGACGGACCTATCCACGGCCCATCATTAAGACCAAGGCCTGTAGAGGGCTCCGTGGTTTGATGTCTGAGCCCTGGTGGTTCTGCCTCATATCCACGAGCCTTCCCAAGGCTCGTGTGGGGCCGTGAAGTCCCATGGTGCACCACTTTTTGGTGGTTGTGAACTACGAGCAGGTCGACGGACCGTAGATCCTATCACGGTCCGTGAACCCTTCCGTGGTTCAGCAAATTTTCTATTTTTCAGGTCTGTTAAGTTTTGAGGTGTTAAAGTATGGGTGATGTCTAAATCATTTCTTTTTATGTAATAGATGGCTTACTTAGACTTATGTTAGACTTCCGCTTTTGTCAAATTCTTTTTTATGATATATGTGTTTTTAACTTATACTTTAATTCAACTTTTATGCATATCCAGGGTTTATTTTTTAACAAATTTATATGATTAGACAGTGCATCTCTTTCTAATGAACTTTTAGTAATAATAAAATAAAATCCTAAACGTGAATAAGTATAAGCAAAGGGAGCTAGACCTTACCTTACAAATTCTTATGAGGTAAGAAACCTCTACTAATTAACAAGAATGAAGAAAATTAGAGCTAAATAAGAGTAGGTATTCTACGATCATCATAGAGTTTATAATACACTACGGTATAATATTACAATGAGGATGCTTAAATAATTTATGACTATAACCATCAAGAAGAAGGCTGAGTTATTAAACTCAAACTTCCTTTTATATATGTATAAAATAAAAAAAGATAGTTTGCCCGACTAAAGTAGCTTGAAGTATTTTCGCTTGTTTTCTTCTTCAAATCTTTCCAATAGCACTTGATAGTTCATCACTTCCTCTTGGATTTATTTGATCCTTTTGAAGTTGATGGCACTGTCAAATGATTCTTCTTGGCTAGTCGCATCAATATGTGTCTTGGAACAAATTTCTAAGTCTTCTTATCATCCCAACTTTGTTGACTTTCATATGTCTTCCTTTTTGTTTTATTGCTTCCACTTATTTGTTGCCTAGGTAAAAGATCTCCATCTCTATCCACTTTATTAAAGCATAAATCCAAAATAATGTCTTCCTCATCCTTCTTAAATAATTCCTTTCCCAACCAACTCAATAGATTCACAATGTCCTGGCGCTTAGTCCCTTAACTCATTCTTCTTCACAATCGCACTTTTAGGCACAAATATTGGATCTTATGAACATAATTTTCTATTCAAAGAAGTTGGTGAAGCCTTGTCTTCTTCATCAACTGAATAGGCCAAACTAGGAACACTTATATCTCCTTGATTTTCCTTAGAAATAATCATCTTACTTGTCAAACTAGCATCAGAGAGTAATTTCATACCTTTTCCATACAATGCTCTTGTTGAATTTTTTCTAGAGGACGATGCGAGAAACACATTTTGAGTTGGTAAAATTAAACTAGGATCAACGCACAACAAAAAATTCTCAGTCACACCCTTTTCCTGACTTGGAGAATTACTTCAACCTGCCGAGGAACCAATAGGATGACCAACTAATTTTTTGTGTGGAATCACAGTCCAATTTTTAGATGTATTCTTCACTATTGGATTTTCCGCTTGCAAGTCAACATGTTTTGAAGAAGTAATAATTTCCATGTTCTCATGTTATTGTGCAATAGATTTCTTTACCTATAAAGCATTGAATTATGCAATTTTTTTGTCACTATATGTAGAGATATTCTTGATGATACAACTGGACTGCTACACCAGCTCTTTATCTTGTGAAAAATCACCACTATTAGCATTTTTGTTTCTATTAACATTACAATGTTATTGTTGTGCAGGATCAATTTGCAGGGTATCGATTAAAGATTTTGAATTAGAGATACATTGTCCAACATATCTTTAATCCCAAACCTCACACCAGTAGCACTTTCGTTTCCAACATCATTGCTATTTAGTTGTTGTCCAGAATCGACCTGTGATGCTACAACAAAAGCTTTAGTAATTATTTCACTATTTTTAATTTTAACTCCAGAACGATCAACTAGATTTGCACTAACCACACCTTGATGGTTATTGCAAACACCAAAAACATCCATTTGTTGTTGCTGCTATATCTCTTCAGTGGGAACAAGAGTTCGATTCACTGATGTTGCTACATGAAATTCTTAACTATAAACATCACATGGCACAATCTAGGAAAGTGACAGACACTTTTCTTATCAACATTCAATATGGGGTAGATAATCCCAAAATTCTAATACAAGGTGGTTTCAGGGTCTAATTAGTACTCATAAACAAACGCAAAATAGAATAATCCCTTATTCTTTCAACCAAGCAACCTCCAGATGTATAAAAGTTAAATTAAAGAACTAGTTGATAGCACTTGGGGTCGTTGTATGAGAATCCTATGAATATGCACCACAAAGACACCTTGAACTAAAATGTTGATCATGTGGCAGATATAAAATTATGACGCAAAATTAAGAGGATAGCTAGCTCACCATCTGATCTTTTTTTCGGAGGGTGACCGCGACTATGCCGTAAAACATGGCCGTGTAGTCATGGAGAAAGGAACAAATAGGTGTGACCAAAGAGATTATGGGAACTCCTTTTTCTTGAACTGAGCATCCCACCAAGAGAGGTCCAATTACCAACTTTTTGTTGATGACCATACGTGATTATATTTAATACTATAAGAGGGTCAAAGGAAAATGGACAGTTTTTTCAGCAATAAGATTTAGAAGAAACATAACATCTTTTGCCCTCTATATTATTATTCAGTTTTAAATCTAGATTTAGTGCAAAACTTAAAGAATTTAGTAATACAATAATTTTCTCATATATAAATGGAGTGTTAATTCACTAAACTGTATACGCTTGTAAAATTATTAACAAGTGGTTCTATTTGTTCAAGGAGGCAACCCTTAGGTTTGTATTTTCCCAAAAAGAACAAATTTTAATAAATTGAAATTTCTCCTTTACTTTATTATTTTACTTTGATTTTTTATCGTTCAACTTCTATTATTTCAATTTACTTTGAGGGAAGAACATTCTTTATGTGTAATATTGTCCCTTTATAAGAGATGATAACTCTCATATCATCATAAAAACAAGTAATAGAATAAGTTATCATTGTTAATTAAAATACTCAACTAAAATTCAAGATCGAATCCCACAAGAAATGATATAATGATAAGAATTCAACTAGGAATTTAGAAATGCGGACCTATTCATTGTAGCACGCTAAAAATAGGTGGACAATTCCATCAAATTTACAAAAGGAGTTTAGAGTATTAAAAGCCACAATTAAAATAAAATTCAGAAAATTAAGCAATTAACAAGTAATCTAGGGATGCAGGGATTAGAATTTATGTCACGTAGGGATAATTATATTTATCAATTATGCAAAAAAATCATGGATAGGTTGGGTCATTTTTCATGACTCAAATTTTCTTTCAATCTCATAGTACCAATTCATAGAATCTCCTTTCAGTCTAATCTATGTGAAGAACAAATCAACTCATTACCTTACGGAATCTCACTTTGTTACAGATTAGGACAAATAGATCTGAACCATAATTTCTCTTTCGAGCAAATCATAGAAATCAAACCTTAATTGTATGCATCAGACTAATTACCAAATCCAATCGATCTCTTTCGAGCATCAATGGAGGATAAAAAAAATAGGATTCAGTTTGCAACCCTAACCCATGAATTAATTCCATGCTAATTAGCTTAAATCAATGGAAGAACAACAATAACTCAAAGTAAAACACAATACTCACTACATTAAATTGACACACAACCTCATAATTGCACCCCTACAATTGGGGTTTTAGCTGCCCATCACAAAAAATAAAGAAATTATACCTAACAACATAGCAACCATGGATGTGATGAAATTAAATAATTATAATCAAAATCCACTATGATTTCAACTTCCATTTGCCAATTACAAGAGGAAAACTGAAACTCCAAACTCTAAATGTTTTTCACAATGTAAAATGTCTCGTACAAGAACTCTCTCAAAACAAAAGCTCTTAAAAAGTATTTTCTACCAAAATAATCCCTATTTTTTCTCTCCTTTGAGCTATTTATAGTTTCACAAAATCACAGCGTGACCAACTTGCTGACATTAGTCGGGCTCGCCGGACGCGATCGGTGGATCACCATCTGTCCCTTAGCAAGCCTTTCATTTGCTTCAGGCTTCAAGTGTTTAAACCTCAGTTGGTGAAATAACTCGAGTATGGCTTTCACATTTGGCGGATCACCGGATATTTCCTTTATTCTCCTTTTAAACTTTCATTTTTTATCCATGTCATGTCACCTTCAGTGATGATCATCTTGTTTGCCTTTACTTTATTCAGCGAGTCGCCATTTCACTTTTTGTTTGCCGACCTGCCTCAATTATCTTCAATTGTAAGCATTGTTACTTTGTGAGAGGTCATGCCATGTGGGAGATACGCCCTATATATTGGTTAGGCGACTGCCACTGTGGAGTTTAAACTTCTTTCAATATTTTTTGGCCTTTCTTTCAAGTATTAATCATCTCCTTTGTTTTAGCCTTCATAGATGCAAATCATCAGAATAGAACATAATTAGCCATTGAGGAAACTAATTGTTGAACTAAAAAGGACCGCAAATGAGTGTAAATATACTACTCATCAAGATATTGAAAGAAAACTACGCACCAACAGTTATTTCTCTGAACCTAGTTCCTAGTGTCATATTAGAATAGAAAGTAAATGATACTTGTTATTTTCATGATAAACTTACTTTCTCAAGGGGATAAAAAAACATGACGTACAATGTATATGATTTCCAACAACGTCCAAAAAAATAAAAGATTTGTTTCATATTAGAACTTTATTATTTAAGGGACTAACTCTAGTAGGACAACTCAACAATTTACTCTTATTGTTCTAACAACTCAACATGAAGATAAACTCTCTTGTTATAAACCTCACTAACTACTCTCCAAGAAGTCAAACTCGCTTCTTGTTACAAACTTCACTTATTACTTTTTAAGACGTCAAACTCGCTTCTTGTTACAAACCTCACCCACACCATTAGTCTATTCGATCTAGAAATTATTACAACAAAATAATAAACCTATAACAACTCAACAAAGACTAATAACTTTATCTTTTTTTCAAATCGAACTTTAATATTCAATAGGACAGACTTGACACAACTCATGAACCATGTTCTTGTATTTCTGTGATGAAGTCCTGAAGTTTTCTCCAATGTCAATTGCTCTCAAGATGATAAATTTTTTGAATATTCAATAATTGCGACTCTCAATGGTCTTGATGGCATATATATAGTGCATATTTGTCATGCCCTACTATATCAAAGACTAGGATATTTACTTTTAATAGTACTTGTCCTCCTATAAGAAAATTTCTGATTTCCTTCCTTAAAAGGAGTTACATTCTACCAGGAAACATTCACTCCTCTTTGAACTTTAATTTCACTCTTGATTTCTGTCCTTCTTTTCTCCTTTCTTTGAACATTCACTCTGCATTTTATTAGTTTCTTTCTTTGTTGCACCCTCTCATATTTGTACATGTTGTATGCATTCACGTCTAGGGCCTTGTTCGCCTGATAGAATATACATAAGCCAACAAGTAGTGAGCAAGGTTAACTTTATCAATTATCAAAACTACTCATATGATCCCCTATTTCCTAATAATTATCCCCTCTTTGACGATAATAAACAATGCATCATAGTTCACTTTGTCAACATCTAAACACTTTGTCAATAATCAAAATTACAAATATCATGTTCTCTTATTCCGAGCAGACACTTAAGTGTTTGATTTTGAAAAATAGGGATACTACTATTACATTTTTGTAGGACTACACTATTAAAGTCATATTTTGTAGTAATAGCTTCACCCAAAGTGGGACTTTTCCATATGAATCTTGATTAATCACCCCCAAATTTTTTTTCAAATTCAAAGTAACATCTATTTAAAGAAGATATGGTTTCACAGTTTTAAAATTGGTCCTACTTTGATAGATCCCAAAACATTAAACATGTCCAACTAGAGAGACTTACATACTAGTATGAATTATCATCATTGTATGTTTTACTTCTCTCTTTCTTTTACATAAGACAATAGCAGTCAACTTGTGGATTCAATCCCTTTGAGAGCTTCATTCTTGTGTTGTTCAATATCCACAACACTACTCTAGCCTTTGTTTGATTATTCTTTTTCTACCTCAACTTTTTGTAATCCTATGGTCCGCTCTATGTTTTTGTTAATCATCTTTTGTGCTGTTCTTATCTTTTTAAATATTAGCAACTTCTCATAACAATTGGCGAATTAGTTTTCTTGCATTTTCTATTTGTATCTTCAAAAGTTCCTCTTGCTCTTTATCCTTTTACTCTTTATCCATTTCTTGATTTTCTTTGGTATGTTCAATTCCCTTTTAATATCATTTGCATGAGGAACAATGTCTAAACCTTTTTTCTTCAATTCAGCAATAGAACACATATCTTCGTCTCACACTGCAATGAGTAAATCATATTTATAAGGAATCCTGTTTTTGGCATCTTCATAGAATGAACCACAATTTGCCTTGATCAAATTAAATTTGGAAAAAGCAGAATTCACAAAATAAAACGTGTCATACATGCTACTAGCCATCCCATAAGTGATATCAAACACCAACTTAGACTGGATTTAAATAATCAACACTTTTTTTTTTGGAATTTTCATGCATTTGGCTTTGAGAGAATGTGTTTGTTTTGGTGTCTCCATTCTTAATGAAGGATTTAACTTTAACTTTATCTCTCTATGTTCTCCCTCTTCATTACAAGGTATAAGCAAAAAGAATCGGAGAAAGTCAAATCAGTCCTTTTTGCTGATTCCTTGTGATGAAGAGGGAGAACCGGTAAAGACAAAGTTAAAGTTGAATCCTTTATTAAGACTAGAGAAACCAAAACAAACACTTTCTTCGCAAAACCAAATGCATGAAAAATCTTTAAAAGTTGTTGATTGATGAAGTCTAGTCTATGTTGGTGTCTCATATCACTTCTAGGACTACTACTAGCATGGATGACATGGTTTATTTTACGAATTCTGCTTTTTTTTCACATTGAATTGGATCGGTGTTGATTATGGCTCATTTTATGAAGATACCGATAACACGATTGCTTGTAAATATAATTTACTCATTGTAGAGAAACGAAGATATGTGTTTTATTTCATAATTGTAGAAAAAAGGTTTAGACGATGTTCTTCGTGCAAATGATATTGGAAAGAAAATTAAACATACTCAAGAAAACCAGGAAAATGTTAAGGAGAAAAAGGAACATTTGAAGATACAAATAGAAGATGCAAGAAATCTGATTCGTAGATTGACATGAGAGTTTCTTGATATTGAACAAGATGAGAAGTGGATGAAACACTATGAGAAAAAACATAAATCAGCCCATAGGATTGTCCAAGCTAAGGTAGAAAAAGTTAGTAATCAAACATAGGAAACTAGTAGTGCAGTGAAATATAGAGCGACACAAGAATGAAACTCTCCATGGGATTAAATCGACTGCTCGATTGCTATTGTGTTAAGTAAAAGAGAGAGAGAAGTAAAACCTTAAATGATAATAATACATACTAATATGTTATTCTCTCTAGTTTAACGTGTTTTAATTATGGAAAAATTACTTAACTACACTCCTTTACTTACTTTAATATCCATTTATCCCTACTTATTTCAAAAATTTCAAAAATCCCTTATTTACCTATGTATCCCGTGCGCAATGCTATGTATCCCGCTATGTGGAATGTATCAAACGCTATGTATCCCGTTCACAATGCTAAGTATCCCACATGTATCCCGTGCACAATTTTATGTATCCCGCTATGTGGAATGTATCAAACCTAATGTATCCCATGCACAACGTTATGTATCCCGCTATGTGAAATGTATCAAACCTAATGTATCCCGTACACAATGCTATGTATCCCGCTATGTGGAATGTATCAAACCTAATTTATCCCATGCACAACGTTAGGTATCCCGCTATGTGAAATGTATCAAACCTAATGTATCCCGTGCACAACGCTATGTATCCCGCAAACATCATTTTTAAGGGATTTTTGGTAAATAGAAAACTAGAAAGGATAGAATGTTATTTAGTACTTATAATATGTGGTTCCTATAATTTATACTTTAATTATTGGGATCTATATAAGTAGGACCGACTTTCAAACTTTGAAACCGTATCCTCTTTAAATAAATGTGAAGTTGAATATGGAAAAACTAATTGGGGTTGATGAATGAAGATTCGTCCAGACAAGTCCCACTTTGGGGAGAAGTTTTTCCTACCAAAGACAACTTTAATAGTGTAGTGCTTCAGAAATATAATAGTAGTATCCTAATTTTTTAAAATCAAACACTTAAGTATCTTATAAAGGGAGAGTCATGTTCCTCCTTCAATGTAAATTTATATAACTGAAGTTGAACGATAAACAACAAAACTAAAACAAAAAAAAAGAGAAATTTCAATTTATTAAATTTTGTACTTGTTGGGAAAATACAAACGTAAGGATTGTCTAAAAGAATAAATAGAACCATTGTTATGAATTGTACAAACATATATAGTTTAATTAATTTACTTAATTAAGAATTCATTTATTATAAGGAATTATTGTACTATTAAAGTCATTAGAGTTTGGCACACATTCTTAGATTTCAAACTGAATAATAATATGCAGGGCAAGAGATGTGATGTTTCTTAAAATACCTCCCTCTGTAGCAGCATAAATCTATGGTCAATTGAGCATCACCCTCTTTAGCCTTAAATAATGGAATGCAAACATTAAGGGTGTCATTTGGATAGATCGACACTAGATACACCTTCATGAGCAAAAACTAGATATACACTATATTCACCAATCTTGTCACTCCCTTTTCAAAACAAAAACTAAACAAATCACTTAAAATACTAGTAATTCTAAGGTACCACGAGTCCTCGGTCCCTCTTGACTACAAATGCAACATATATATAGCTTTAAACTTAATCCTAGACTCACATGATAAATGTGTCTCCTGAACATCTCACGTTGATATGACAAATCACATGTTTTATACTTATAGTGTATTTGCTATGTGATCGTTTGATAGCTACAAAAGAAGCAATTTTTTTATGCATTAGACTCACATGATTTTGGCAATTTCTATTACTTTCTTATTGAATATTTCAATTCAACATATTTGAAGTCTAAATTTCTTACCAACATCAATTGAAGGATAAAAACCTAACACCATCACAACAATTCTCTCAAGCCATAATAAATTATTTGCATCGAATATTTGCATACCTCTAATGAATACAAAATGTGTATTTCAATATTACTTAGTAAAGATATTATATATTTTAGCTATTTTAAAGTTAAAGATGTGTATTTCTATACATCACTAGCAACCTTCTTTTACTTCAGTGTTCCCTCGACCCCCTTACACATCCTCCATAAAAAGTTGAATTGTTTTCAACCTTTCTTTCCATATAGCACCCAACCTATCATCTCCTCTTTTTTGGTGTAAGTCGCTCTATATGCAAATTTAAGAAATGTTATTCATCTCCTCCTTTTTTGTGTAACTCGCCCTATCTGCCGATTTAGGAGACTTTATTTATAACAAAAGTATTTCTCAAATAGTATGCAACAAATTTGCTAGTTTGGAAATTATATTAATGCACTAATTGAATTTATTCTCATATGTGAATTTATGAATATCTGGACATTGTTATCGCAGTCAAATCATGTGAAAACAAAGAAACAATGTCATATTAATTGAATGCAAACCATAAATATGGTGTGCTGGGATTTTGATATGTCATTATATTTTTTCGATAATTTTTTTCATTTTATACTTGTTCTAATGGTAGAAAACAAAGAGTTTTTTTTACTTTCTCTTTAATGTAGATCATGCGGGATTTTGAATACGTTGAATGCAAATAAATTGCAGGTAAGTAATTTACTATGGTCTATTTTAATTTAGGTTACTGAATAAGCTAGGACGTCCCTTTATCTCTCCACGACCTGGCTATTATTTCCATCCTCTTTATTCAAAACCCTCTCTATACAAAAAAATTATTTTTTTTAGAGATAAAGAGATTTATTTAACATATAAATGAATTTTTGGATATTTGTTTAGCAGATAAACACGTTTTCCAAGATGATACTAGTCAAATAGGAGGTTTTGGGTTAAACATGAGTTGGGTCTAATATTTCTTTGGTC
This sequence comes from Solanum stenotomum, assembly GCF_019186545.1. Classification (NCBI taxonomy): domain Eukaryota; kingdom Viridiplantae; phylum Streptophyta; class Magnoliopsida; order Solanales; family Solanaceae; genus Solanum; species Solanum stenotomum. Next base: position 23,285,928 of record NC_064290.1, read on the forward strand.
AAGAACCAAGTGTTGCATCATTAATAATACAGTAGTTGAATATATCACTTTCCATTTTGATTAACCTTTTGAATCAAATAATAAAAGATAAGTGACTCTTGTATTTATTTATTAATATTTTCAGATTTTTACAAAGTAAAAATAAAAACTCATTTGACTTACTAGCCTTTGACCAATAGTTAGGTGTAAGACCCTAAGAAATTTTAAACTAAGATCTGAACAATTATGCATATAGGTCTGTACTGAGTGATACCAAATTGTGCATAGGTGTTAAGATGAATTTTTAGGTGTGGAAGTGTTTTGGAGATTAATTAAGGTCATACGAATCCTCTAGCACAAAGTTGACTTGCAAGTTTTCTTACCTATTGAATTTTGATAGCAAATATTACTTGGGTAAATTTCAATATCTATTTGAGTGTCTTTTTCGAATATCACCAACCTTTGTCAATCTAAGGTAGGAGTCAAAAGTTATGATCATTTTAGTTTTGTCATACATTTTGTTTTATACATACGTTTAGCTAGAGTTGAATGGCTTTCCACTGGCGAAAGCCTATGTGACACCAATTGAAGAAAAATTAATAGGTATTCTATTTGTACATATGTTTCACCTGCGTTCGACAACTTTGCATCTTTGAAATAATGGTAGGCCAACAAGAAATCACTTAAGCTGGTTGTAGTATGATTTTTCTACCTTTTGACCATTCTTTCAAGTACTAGAAGTGGTTCTCTCGATTCCTCCTTCATCATCATAAGTCATTAAAATATAACAAAGTAGGGGTAAGTACAATCCACATGTACTCAGTATGCTTGACTGAGTGAGTATAAATAAATCTATATATATATAATAGGAGAGGAGATAGCGCCTACGTGTTAGCACCACAATTAATCTCTAATTTTCACTTTTAAATAATCAACTAATTAAATAGAATCTATATCCTATATATATATAATAGGAGAGGTGATAGCGCCTACATGTCAGCACCACAATTAATCTCTAATTTTCACTTTTAAATGATCAACTAATTAAATAGAATTAATTTAATATTTTAATAAAAGAAAAAAAGTTACTTTTTTTTTTAGCCAATTAAAATTGTTAATTTTTTTTAAAAGAAAAACGACCGTTTTTTTAGCCAAACAAATGTACATAATAATAAATAATAATAATAATAATAATCTATATCTATATATATATAATAGGAGAGGTGATAGCGCCTACGTGTCAGCACCACAATTAATCTCTAATTTTCACTTTTAAATAATCAACTAATTAAATAGAATTAATTTAATATTTTTAATAAAAGAAAAAAGTTGCTTTTTTAAAAGAAAAGTTACAGTTTTTTTAGCCAATTAAAATTGTTAGTTTTTTTTTAAAGAAAAACGACAGGTTTTTTAGCCAAACAAATGTAGATAATAATAAATAATAATAATAATATCTATACATATATATATATATATATATATATATATATATATATATATATATATATAATGGGAGAGGTGATAGCGCCTACGTGTCAGCACCACAATTAATCTCTAATTTTCACTTTTAAATAATCAAATAATTAAATAGAATTAATTTAATATTTTAATAAAAGAAAAAAAGTTGCTCTTTTAAAAGAAAAGTTACAGTTTTTTTAGCCAATTAAAATTATTAGTTATTTTTAAAAAGAAAATGGACAGTTTTTTTAGCCAAACAAATGTAGATAATAATAAATAATAATAAATAATAATAATAATAATAATATAATAATAATAATATATATGATAGGAGAGGTGATAGAGGCTACGTGTCAGCACCACAATTAATCTCTAACTTTCACTTTTAAATAATCACCTAATTAAATAGAATTAATTTAATATTTTAATAAAAGAAAAAAAGTTGCTTTTTTGAAAAGAAAAGTTACAGTTTTTTTAGCCAAACAAATGCAGGTAATAATAATAATAATAATAATAATAATAATCTATGTATATAAGTATAGGAGAGGTGACATCGCCTACGTATCAACACCACAACTAATCTCTAATTTTCACTTTTAAATAATCAATAATTAAATATAATTAATTTAATATTTTAATAAAAAAAAGTTGCTTTATTAAAAGAAAAGTTACAGGTTTTTTAGCCAATTAAAATTGTTAGTTTTTTTTTTAAAAGAAAAACGACAGTTGTTTTAGCCAAACAAATGTAGATAATAAGAAATAATAATAATAAATAATAATAATAATAATAATAATAATAATAATAATCTATATATCTATATATCTATATATCTATATATATATATATATATATATATATATATATAATAGGAGAGGTGATAGAGCCTACGTGTCAGCACCACAATTAATCTCTAATTTTCACTTTTAAATAATCAACTAATTAAATATAATTAATTTAATATTTTAATAAAAGAAAAAAAGTTGCTTTTTTAAAAGAAAAGTTACAGTTTTTTTTAGCCAATTAAAATTATTAGTTTTTTTTATAAAAGAAAAGCGACAGTTTTTTAAGCCAAACAAATGTAGATAAGAATAAATAATAATAATACTAATAATAATATCTATATATCTATATATCTGTATCTATATATCTTATCTTATCTGTATAATAGGTGAGGTGATAACGCCTACGTGTCAGCACCACAATTAATTTCTAATTTTCACTTTTAAATAATCAACTAATTAAATGAATTAATTTAATATTTTAATAAAAGAAAAAAAGTTGCTTTTCTAAAAGAAAAGTTACAGTTTTCTGAGCCAATTAAAATTGTTAGTTTTTTTTAAAAGAAAAATGACAGTTTTTGTAGTCAAACAAATGTAGATAATAATAATAATAATAATATAACATTTTAAAATTGATGACCAGTATTGATAAACCCACGTTTGGAAATTTCTTTTAAAATTCATCATTTAAATAATATTTCATATTTCAAGTTTTATATCAATTTGTTTTTCTTCTTTGCATATAATCTATATGTTCTATCTTTATTGATTAAAAAAAATCAAAGTAATAATAACAATAACAGTAATAATAATAATAATAATAATAATACTAATACTAAGAGTACTAATAGAATAAACTATTAAAAAACATCCAACTAAATAGTGCATTTTATAATAACAATCTGAATTTATAATTAAATTAAATAAATTAATTTAAAATCCAAAAATAAAAATAAAATCTTCTATATCTATATCTATATCTTTTATATATA
>NC_064290.1:23289206-23438229 GCF_019186545.1 Solanum stenotomum
TATATATATATATATATATATATATTTATATATATTTATATATAATAGAAGAGGTTATAGCGCCTACGTGTCAGCGCCACAAAAAATCTCTAATTTTTAAATTTTAAATTATCAATTAATCAAATATAATAATTTGTTTTACTCTTTTAGAAGATAAAAATGTTTAAATGAGTAGTTACATTCTTGAAATTTGAGTTTTTTAGAAAATAATTAAATATAGATAATTAAAAATTGATAAACAAAAAAGTTTTTTAAAAAATAATAACAACCCACGTCCTTTGAGAAAACATATTCTTTTAAATAATTATATATATAAATTACTATTTTATTTTACAACTAATTTTTTTTTCTTAATTTAAAAAGTTCTAAAAAATAGGATGTGTGATTCCTTTTTAAGTGGGAAGTTATCAAATTTTTATTAATTTGAATAGTAAAAAAAAACATTTTTAATATTATTATTATTTATTAATAAAAATATGAAAACTTCCCAAAAAAAGTTCTATGTTAAATTCGAGACTAAAAATATTTTTATTTATTAAGGAATTATTATTATTATTATTATTAATAAGATCTACCAAAAAGTTACAAAAATATTAAAAATATATAAAAATAATAATATTTTTTTAATTTCTAATTTTTAATTTTTAATTTTTAATTTGAATTGATATTAATCCTTATCTGATTGATGTTTTTGAATTTCAAATTAATGACAACTTCTCATCAACGGTTTATTAATTTCTAAGTTCTAATAATAATTTACTTTTTACTGCATTACCATTATCCTATAAATATACCTACTATCCCCACTTTCCCATTTCCTTTCCTCCGCACAATCACATCCCCACTCTCTATCACATTTTTTCAAATTCTCACATTAATGAAGCAATGGATTTTTTCTTTTCAAAAGTACTGTCTTCGTCATGAATAGCACAATATTCAAAGGAATAAAAATAGTAACATTGAGTTGATGCATATTATTTTTATATATAATATCTCAAAATTATAGTACTAATTTGTAATTTGTATCATCGTTTGTTTTTATTTATCTATTTTTTTAAAATTATACATAGTATTAACTTCTATATTTGTATTGGTGTTGATTATTTAGACGGAGATCAAACTCATGCCATGATTAAAAGGTTTGTGATTTCATGTATTAATAGTTAAGCATTTCAATATTAAGAGTCTTTTAATTATCTTATATGTCTGATTACAATGACTAATACGTCATTCTTTAAATAGTATTTGGAGAGTGAGGTTGTGAAAATATGTATTTATGTCTTTTCTGTAAATATTAAACTATTATTTGAATCACTAAATTGGATATTGCAATAAATTTTGTTCTTTATTAGTTTTAGATCACTAATTTGTATTTAATGTCTAAAGGTTATGAGCATTTTTTAAGAAGCCAAAATATCTTCAAATCTCGAATGAAGCATGGGTGTTTGTGTAGCGGCAGAAAATGATTATATCCATGTATATCATATCATACAATGTGAAACAGTTCTTTCATTTTAATTTATATGACTAAATATCTATTATACTATAATTTTAGATCACTCTATTTTTTTGTGAAAATAAAAATTAATTACTATATGTATATTGTGAAATCATGAAAATGCTTGATTTTTTTTTTTGTTTATAGGTATGTGTTCAAGGCTCATAATTTAAGATAATACAACATTTATCAAATATGATTTTGTTTGATTAATTATTTTTCCATGAAATATTCTCAATTTTTTGTTAAAGTTATCTAAGATTTTATGTTATCTTTCTAGAGGTTAAAAAGATAAAATGTGAAGATTTAGTGGGAGTTTAAAGAAATCCAAAAGAACTAACTAGCAATCACCTTCAATTAAAAAAACACTAACAAATGTTCTTGTTTAAAAAATAAATTACCGATAAATAATTTTCAAATTATAATAACTAAAGAATAAAATATACCACATATTTAAAAAAGCTAAACAAATCTAAAAATACATAAATAAAAGAAGAGATTTATAGTAATCAAAGGAATAGAAGATGCTCCATTTTTTTACCTTTCAATTTTTTCTTTGCACGAAAAATATATTAATTTGATAATTTATTTTATGTGGGATATAATAATTTGATTATAGTATTATCTTTTTTAAATTGATCATTGGAAGTCCTTCTTTTGTACATTTTTATTTTATGAAAAGATATTTGATTAAATAAAGGTGATCTTATTTTGCAAGATTGAACACGCGAGAGGAGTGTGCTAAAGAGATTGCAACATGCTTTGCAAATTATATATTTAGTATTTGCTAAAGATATTAAAAATATTTTTAATACTAAGTTTATATTGATCTATGAATTTAAATTTTAATTATACAACAAATATCACTTCAACACACGCCACATATGCTATTAATCTTCATTATACTAGAAGAAGAAAAAGTTGTTAGAATAATGTTTAGTGTTTTTAAAGAATATACCCATATTTCACATAAATTATGCTAAAATTTTGTTAGCATGAAGTGTATATTATAATAAAATTAAAACATTATATATGATTATACATGAACTTTTGTTACTCAATAATAATTTGTATTAGTTATTTTTTAAGTTTAAAAATATTATATTTTTAAATATCCGCACAACGCGTGGGTACGTATACTAGTTAATAATAATGCCAAAATAAACTACAAAATGCTTCCACCTGCATATAGAAAATTCTCAGTCTTGCATTGGTGCCACCAATTAATATAAGAATTACGCAAGTGAAGTAAATACATAAGATACAACTGATTTCTCATATCCACGAGAAAATTACACAACAAACAAAGTTGACCAAAGCAATGCAATGCAATGATAAATTTATATGATGGAACCAAGGTTGTCGTACAAACTATCGTATAAAGCTTGCCGAGCTTTAGCTTCCACACAAGGAGCCATGGGGAACTCACAGTCAATATACAAATCTTAGAATCTCAATATCTCATCGACTTTCCACCTTGCTTGTAATCAAGGATAAATATAAGGTGTCACGTTTTCTCTCTCAAAATAGTACTTCTCCAATTTCTCATATTACCATGAACAATATTATGAAGAATGATGATGAATGCATCACAACATAGAGGCATAATCAACTCAACATAACTGGAAAGAGTCCAAAGCTCTCAAACTCAATAAATCATGAGATACATCCTCACATGGATAAGTGGTGGAAAGAAACATTTGAAATAAGACTATACTAATTAGAGAATAACATTATTCTCATTTCAGAAAGCAAGAATAGAAAACTCGACCCCTCTCTCGGGCAAATATTTGGTATCAAATGTTTCCAAGGCTATTAATAATATCACAATTCCACCACATGGGCTACACATTACAAATAAGCCCCCTACCCTCCCCCCCTCCCCCCTCCCCCCTCCCCTCATTTGTGAATCAATAAACCCTACAATTTCAACAACTTAATTTCATGTTATGATCCTAACCCATAGTCGTGTTCATTAGAAAGATCAATTATCCAATCTAGTTCAGAAAAAAGAGAAGACAAATCTTCCTTGAAGGCTGAAACTTCACTCGAACCACACTACTGAAGCTTTTCTTCTACTAAAAATCTTTGTAACGATCCCCAACTATCAAGAAATGGAAAGGATTGATCAAAATAACTCCAACAAGATCTATATTGCTAAGGTAAGAAACTGGGGCTCCAATAGTCCAAAAATCTTTATGATATAGTGAAGGGTAAAATAAGACTTTTATTTGAAAAACATATTCTATAGGTAAAAAGTAATCTGTGGTTTAAAAACCCATTAAATCGAGAAAGAAATGAGTTCCAAATCAAGAAATTACCAATTTTTTCAACTTAGGGGGAGAAACCCCAAACCCACATTTGTAATCTTGATTTGAAGGTGTTTTGGAAGATGCAATTCAAATAAATCGATAAGTAATTGATATAGACACTTACCCAGACGAGCTTCCACAACAAACCCCATAACAATCTCTTTTCCTAAGCTCCCAAACGAGTGGAAAATGGGAAAATTCAAGAATATCATTGCTTAGGTCTAAAATATGAGGTCTGCAAACACAACCCAAATGTTGCGAATGCGGCCAACTAAATTTCCAAGGCTTGCGAACACGAAAAAAATGCCGTGATTGTGGAGTGGTATTCACCCGCGAACGCACTCAATTCTAACCATGATCATTGTGTTCAATCCATAAAATCTCTGAGAATGCACATGGGAGACCGTTAATGTAGTCCCCTTGCAACAGATACAAGAAAATAGAAAAGCTTATACTAAAAGGTTCTGATCGGATCCTCAAAATCGATCAGGGTCCGATAAAAATTAACCAGACATGCTGCCCCACTATGTTTGACATTCTAATCTCAATAGAATCTTCGGATTCCCAAAAAATGATTGTTATGATTGAAATATCCTTCCAAACCTCTCTTTAGTCCTAAACACCCAAATCTAAACATAAGGCCTTAGTAATTTTACCAACTGCTTTACTAAAAAAAACTGACATTTTGGACACAACAGAATTAAAAGAATCACCATCCGATGCTCGGATCTTATAACGTTAACCAAAGTAAACAATTATAAGATAATTCAACTAAGATGGATCAAATCCATCAAAATCTCACCCAATCATATCGGGGACCACTCTAATCTTTCTTGCAACATAATCAAACATGAAAAAGCTGAGGGGAAGGGGAAAATAGTTATTTCACACATAAATATAATTTCTCATGAAATGGGACATTACACTATCCACCACTAAAGCACACGTTCATCCTTGAACAAAAAGCAAATTAAGGTACCTAAAGGAGTGAAAAGCTAAGGGTATCTACGATGTATCTCGGAATCCACCTCCCACGTAGCCTCCTCAAAAATTTAGTGCCTCCATTGCACTAATTGGATCTAACCCTTTTTGTCCTATCCAAGATAGAAATAGGCTCCTCCTCAAACGGCAAATCTTGATTCAAAGCAACCGAGTCCCACTGAATCACATGGGAATCATTATGACAGTATCTCTTAAGCATCAAAACATGAAACATGTGATGGAACACTAAAAGGTTTAGAGATAAAGCCAACCTATAGGCTACATCTCCAAACATTCTTACCAATTCCAAAGGATACTTAGAAACATGGGATGGACTAAGCTTTCCTTTCTTCCTGAACCTCATCACACCCTTGGTGGGTGATACATTAAGCAAAACCTTCTCACCAATACATCATGAACATTCCTATCTACATCACACTTTTTCTTACTCTGGGCGGTCATAAGGTGCTGCTCAATCAATATCACTCTATCCATGGAGTCTCTCAATAAATCTGTACCCTAAGGTCGTACCCCAAATGGAACAAACCATTAAATTGGAGATCTGCACCTCCTCCCTTACAAAGCCTTAAACAATGCCATATGAATTTTATGAAAGATAAATGTTATTATAAGAAAACTCCGCAAAGGGTAGGAATATGTACCACTAACCACCAAAGTACATGCCACAAACCTTAAGCATATCCTCAACTACCTGAATATATATAGTCCATTTTAACTAACCATCAATTTGACGATGGAAAGCGGTAATCAACTCAAGCTTGCTACCCATTTACACCTACATAGAATTCCAAAAGTGTGATGTGAAATCAGTACCTCTATCAAACACAATTGAATTAGGAACTCCATGCAACCATAGAATATCAAGAATATATATCTTGGCTAACTGCTCCATATTATAATTAGGCTTCACCTGTACTATGAAAAAAGCTGACTTGGTCAAATGATCCACAATCACCCAAACAAAATCATACTTACCCAAGGTCAAGGGGTAATCTAGTCACAAAGTTCATAGTATGTGTTTCCACTTCCACTCGGGAATGGTCATCCTTTGCATGATACCACCTAGTCTTTGATTTTATACTTCACTATTGACAATTCAAACACTTGGCTACAAAGTCCACAATGTCTCTCTAGATACCCTGCAGGATAAATTTGCAGGGTATCGACTAAAGATTTTGAATTAGTGATACATTGTCCAACACATCTTTAATCCCAAACCTCACACCAATATCACTTTTGTTTCCAACACCATTATTGCTATTTAGTTGTTGCCAAGAATCGACCTGTGATGACAATAACCATACCTTTATGGTTATTGCAAACACCAGAAACACCCATTTGTTGTTACTGCAATGTCTCTCCAGCAGGGACAAGAGTTCGATTCCCTGAAGTCGCTAGATTAGTTTCTTAAATATTAACATGACATGACACAATCTAGGAACATGATAGATACTTTTCTTATCAACCTGTTATATGGGGTATATATTCCCACCATTTTAGTACAAGGTGGATTCTGGGTCTAATTAGTACTCATAACTAAACACAAAATATAATAATCTCTTATTCAATCAACCACACAACCCCTGGATATGCATGTTTTTAAGTTGATTACCCATTAATCCAAGCATAACCCATGTTTTCTAATCTATGTTTATATAATATGGGTCTTGAACTATGAAAGATGAATTTATGAAAATATGCATGTCTTCTATTATGAAATTGTAAATGAATTTGAAGATGCTTTGACTTTGAAAATATGATGAAGCTTATGAATTATTGAAAAGAATGTATGTTCATGAAAGTATGTTAATGACTCAAGAAAGCTTATAGATGAGATTGCCTATATGTTCTATGAAGCTTGGCCACATGACATGAATGACATTTAGATTTGTCCTCAATGCTTTTCGGGCTATTTTCCTAAATTAGGTCTTCATTAATATGGTATCCTGATATGTCATCAATGATCATAGACCACGATTTCAAAACTATTTCCATTAGTATTAGGGTCATCTCTAGCATGAAGTAAATGACTATGAGCCCTAAAAGCTATTCTGAAATGATCATGGGCAGTGAAAGGTTTTCTCACACATGGTCTAAGGAGCTATCCTATGATAAGGCATGTGGCGACTACCCATGTCTCTTAATGATAAGATAAGTCAAGACTTAATAACTATTCAGTGGGATTTATGCTTAGCACCGAGAGGATATTGAGATGGAAACTCCGCCGTGTTGAGGCCGGGTTTTTAGTAGCAATCTCCTTATCCCAACCTATGTCCCCCCATAGTATGAGTGTCAAAATATACATTAGCTAGTGGATCCACTTTAGCTCAACCATGGTTCTACCTTAGAAAGTAGGACAACCCTTTTCGGTGTGGGAGACACCGGGGGATCATGTTATAACTCAGATGGTCTTTATATCGAATAAGGCTAATTCCCACAATAATGAAGTAAAGTTACTTCAAGATGTATCTCACATATGTTCAAAGATTGTTTTACTTGCATTGATCATGATTTTGTTTTGTGCTTTCTTTACCCTTTTATCTTATATTTTAACTTTATTTTTGCATATCATGAAAATATCTTTTTAGCATGATTTCATATTTTTATGCATGGCTATCATACTTAGTGGGTTTTTGTACTAACGCATACTCTTGCATTCATTTCTTATCCTAAAATGTAGGGTCCGACGATTTGATTCGCACTTCCGTGGCTAGGATCTCTTAGCAGTTGAAAATTGAAGATTGGTGAGGCCTTATGTTTTGAGGACCAAGCATTTATTTCATAATGTCTTTTCATTTTATTTTTGGAACTTGAGTTACGGGCTACACCTCGATAAACACTTATATACTAGATGGCTTTGAGACGATCTTTAGACTTTCTATTTTCTCTATAAAACTTTTATAGGTTGAATTTGTCTTTTAAATCTTTTAAACTCTATTTTTGTATGATGTATGCTAAGTGGCTTGTGTGGGGCCTTCTGGGGTCTTATACGCCATGTTACGCCTAGGGGCTACCTTGGGTCGTGACATAGACAGGTTCCGTCAAAAGGTGGTCCAATTTTAAAGTTTCTAAACTTTTCTACGATTGACCAGTACGGTCCGTAGAAAGTCCTATAGACAGTAGGTCCAAACTAGAGAAAAGGGGATCAACATCTATTATAAGGGGATTTTAGGTATCTTCCCTAGATGATTAATGTCTAAACTAGGTCATTTTTGTCCTAACCCTAAGCCCTATATATTTCTTTTAAGCCCTGAAACTACCGATTCCTAATCATTCCCTAAATCCCTAAATTCCCTCCAAGTTCATTCCCTTCAAATTTCCATAAATTCAAGGAAGAACAAAAAAAGGTTTTCAAGAATCAAGTTCTCAAATTCACCATTGCAATTGGGCTTTGACCTCTAAGTTATGTTAGTATCTACATATGGAGTCTGTTCCTCTCTAGGGTTCTTTTCAATTCTGATTCATTTGATTATTTTCTATTTTTTATGCATGAATTGAAGTAATTATATGTTTTAAGGTTAAATTCACATGAACCCATGCATGATCCATTTTTATAGACTATGATCATATGATAAAGATTATGAACTACAAAAGTTGAATTTATGAAAATACGGATGTTCTTTATGAAATCAATATAAATGATTGGGGATTCTTTGAGAGCAAAGTATCAATGTTGTTTTTGTTGTGAAAGATTTTCTTACAAAAGGATTCATAAGATTGAAATGTTTTCCCACCTAAGTTGAATCAAGATTTACGAGCTATTCGAAATGAATTTTTTCTTGGATTGGCTACTTAATTGTGTCATTCCATGAATGATGGAATGAATAAGATTAATGACTATTCCACAATATTTTTGCTGAGCACCGACAAGATATTGAGATGAAGGCTCTCCCATTAGTAGAGACAGGCTTCTAGTAGCAATCTTCTTATCTTGTAATATCTGGCACGATAGGATGATTGTCTTAGATAAACAATAGATAGTGGATTCACATTAGTTCAAACACATGATTCTTACCTTGGAAAGTAAGGACATCTCTTTTCTATCTAGGATAGACACCGAATTCCATGTTATAGCTCACATGGTCTATGTCGGTTACATGGTAAAATTTCCAAAATTTTGAACTCTGGTTACTTTATGAAAGTATCTCACAAGTGTTTTAAAGATTTTTAACTTGTATTGGCAATGATTATGATTTGTGTTGTTTAATACTTTTATCTTATGATTTATCTTGGTCATTGCATGTCATGTAAAGTCAGGTTTAACATTATTTCATAACTATGCATTGCTATCATACATAGTCCATTCCATGTAATAATGTATACTTGTGCCTACATTATTTCACTAATGTAGGGTCAGACGCTACTACCTCTCATACTCGTGGCTTGTTGATCTTTTTGGCATTCAATGACTCATGAGTCTTCGTGTTTTGAGGACCGAGACACTGTTACAACTTTATGCCATTTCACTTTTCAGACTTGTATGTGATGTATGGGTGACGTCTTAATCACTTCTTTTTATATAACATATGTCTTACTAGACTTATGTTAGACTTCCACTTTTGTCAAATTCCTTTTTATGATTTAAGTGTTGTTAACTTATACTTTAATTCAACTTTTTATGGATATCCAAGGTTTATTTTTTTTACAAATTTATATGATTAGACAATGCTTCTCTTTCTAATGGACTTTTATTAATAATAAAATAAATTCCTAAATGTGAATAGGTATAAGATTTATAGTTCATCACTTCCTCTTGGATTTATTTGTTCTTTTTGAAGTTGGTGGCACTGTCATATGATTTATCTTGTTGGCTAGTCGCATCTATAGGCGTCTTGGAACAAATTCCCGAGTCTTCTTATCATCCCAATTATGTTGACTTCCATCTGTCTTCCTTTTTCTTTTATTGCTTCCACTTCTTTGTTGCCTAGGTGAATCCATCTCTATCCACTTTATTGAAGCATATATCGAAGATAATGTCTTCCTCATCCTCCTCAAAGAATTCCTTTTCCAACTCAATGGACTGACAATGTCCTGACCCTTAGTCCCTTAACTCATTCTTTTTCACCATCACAATTTTAGGCACAAATATTGGAGCTTATGAACATACTTTTTTATTCAAAGGAGTAGGTGAATCCTTCTCTTCTTGATCAACCGAATCAGCCAAACTAGGAACACTTATATCTCCTTGATTTTCCTTAGAAATAATCATATTACTTGTCGAACTAGCATCAGAGAGTAATTTCATACCTTTTCCATACAATGCTCTTGTTGAATGTTTTCTAGCGGATGATGGTACAAACACATCTTGAGTTGGTAAAATTAAGTTTGGATTAATGCACAACAAAAAATTCTCAATCGCACCGTTTTCCTGATTTGGAGAATTACTTCGACGTGCCAAGGAACCAATGTGATGACCAACTATTTTTTTGTGTGGAATCACAGTCCAATTTGTAGATGCATTCTTCACTAGTGGATTTTTCAGCTTGCAAGTCAACAGGTTTTGAAGAAGTAACAATTTCCATGTTCTCATGTTGTTGCGCAACAGAATTTTTTTACCTGTAAAGCATTGAATTATGCAATTCTTTTGTCACTATCTGTAGAAAGATTCTTGATGATACAACTAGACTGCTGCACCAGCTCTTTATCTTGTGAAAGATCAACAATATTAGAATTTTTGTTTCTTGTAACATTGCAATTTAATTGTTGTGAAGGATCAATTTACTGGGTATCGACTAAAGATTTTGAATTAGAGATACATTGTCCAACATATCATTAATCCCAAACCTCACACCAGTAGCACTTTCGTTTCACACATCATTGCTATTTAGTTGTTGTCCAGAATACACCTGTGACACTACAACCAAAGCTTTAGTAATTGTTTCACTATTTTTAACTTTAACTCCAGAGCGATCAACTAGATTTGGACTAACCACACCTTGATGGTTATTGCAAACACCAAAAACATCTATTTGTTGTTGCTTCTATATCTCTCCAGCAGGAACACGAGTTTGATTTGCTGATGCCGCTACATTAATTTCTTAACTATAAACATCACATGAACAATCTAGGAATGTGACAGTCACTTTTCTTATCAACATTCAATATGGGGTAGATAATCCCATAGTTCTAGTATATAGTGGTTTTAGGGTCTAATTAGTACTCATAACCAAACGCAAAATAGAATAATCCCTTATTCTTTCAACCAAGCAACCCCTAGATATGTATAAAAGTTAAATTAAAGAACTAGCTGATAACACATAGGGTCATTGTCCTTGTAGCACCCCGGATTCAAGAAAGACCAAATAGCAGATTTTCAGAAGTTGCAGGTGCCACCGACTGAGGCCAAACCATGGCTCATGGATGGGACCAGGGACCGTAGGTACGGTTCGTGGGTTGGCCACCCAAAATTTCCTAGAAAATCACGACCCATGACAGGACCTAGGGACCGTAGGTGGGTCCATGGTCCGTTGTCCAGGGTTCGTAGATCGTGATCCTAAATATCATGTTTTATTAGAAATGTTGTTTAGTTCCTTGTATGAAACTCAAAACTCTAGTTTGTGTAGATTCTCTTAGTTTATGAATTACACTTGCTAGGTCAGTTAAACAGATAAAATCATGTTCCAGATATCGAATGTTACATTATCAGTATATAAATATTGCATTTTCAGTTAACATGTCAGTATTTTGAGCTACTCAGTATTTCAATCATACATATATTCAGTTTGGAGTAGACTTAACACTGAGTTGGACTAGGGTTCGGTGTACCGTCATAGTCCCAGAACTACGTGCCCCCGCAGGAGTATAATTTCCCTCGGTTGGGCATCAGATTTATTGATCACGTCAGCCATGCCTTTATACCCCTGACAAGGTATATTGGGTCCTCTGGATGGGGCTTATACATCGGACTCCACGTTTAGCTCACGTGGTTTTATGTCGGTTAATAGTAGCTCCCACATTCAGACTTTTAGTGTATTTGACCAGGTTTTCAGTATATAGTTTAGTATTCAGTTTAGCATGTCATGTACATGATTAATACTTGGTCATTGCATCTAGTTCAACTTTTTTAGTTATGTTTTCAGTATGTATATTCTTTCTCAGTTTACAGTGTCGTTCTGTAATGCCATGTTCAACTTATATATGTTTGTTCAACTTAGTATCTACATCATTCATGCTCAATACATTCAAACTATTGACGCATACTCTGTGCCACATCCTTTTATGATGTAGGTTCAGGTACTCAGCATCCAGATCGTGCTTAGATCGACTCTCGATCTGCACTCAATAGCTTAAGTGGTGAGTCCTCATATTCTGAGGACAATAAACATGCTTTCATTTTAGTCTTTTTCTTCAGTTTTTAGTTTTGTTAGAGTTAGCTGGGAAGCATGTCCCAGCAACTCGACTCAATTAGAGCCTTTCCAGACATAGAAGTAGAATGGACTTGACTTGCTAAGTTTGATCTTTCAATGTTATTAAACTCTTAGTATGTTTTATACATTCATACTAGTTGGGTATTCCCCATTTTTAGTTATATATTGTTTAGCTTCCGCATAGTATTTGTTTTATTCAGTTATTCTCAGTATGCTTGATATATGCCAGACACAGGGTTATCTTGGGGTCACTCATGATCCTAGGTCCCGTGTTACGTCAAATAAGTATCCTCTAGGCGTGACAATCTTAGAATCCTATGAATATGCACCACAAAGACACCATGAACTATAACGTTGATCATGTAGAAGATATAAAATTATGAAGCAAAAGGAAGAGGCTAGCTAGTTCACCATCTAATCTTTTTTTCGGAGGGTTACCGCAACCACTCCGTAAAACTTGGCCGTGTAGTCATGGAGAAAGGAAAGAATAAGTGGGACCATAGAGATTTTGGGAACTCCTTTCTCTTGAACTGAGCATCCAACCTAGAGAGGTCCAATTACCAACTTTTTGTTGATGACCGTACGTGATTATAGGAACATTAATACTATAAAAGGACAAAGGAAAATATATAGTTTTTCCAGTGAAAACATTGAGAAGAAACATAACATCTCTTGCCCTGCATATTATTATTTAGTTTGAAATCTAAGATTTAGTGCAAAACTTAAAGAATATACTTTAGTAGTATAATAATTTCCTCATATAAAAATGGAGTGTTAATTCACTAAATTGTATATGTATGTAAAATTCATAACAAGTGGTTCTATATGTTCAAGGAGTCAACCCTTAGGTTTGTATTTTCCCAAAAAGAACAATTTTTAATAATTGAAATTTCTCCTTTACTTTATTATTTTAGTTTGATTTTTTATCGCTCAACTTTTATTATTTTAATTTACTTTGAAGGAAGAACATTCTTTTGTGTAAGATTGTCCCTTTATAAGAGATGATAACGCTCAAATTATCATAAAAACAAGTAATGGAATAAGCGATCATTGTTAATAAAAATACTTAACAAAGATTCGAGATCTAATCCCACAAGAAATGGTATAATGATAAGAATTCAACTAGGAATTTAGAAATGCGGACCTATTCATTGTAGCACGCTAAAAAAATGGGTGGATGATTCCATCAAATTTACTAAAATAGTTTATAGTATCAAATGCCACAATTAATATAAAATTCATAAATATAAGAAATTAGCAAGTATTCTAGGGATGCAGGGATTGGAATTGATGTCACATAGGGGTAATTATGTTTATCAATCATGCAAAAAAATCATGGATATGCTGGGTCATTTTTTATGAATCAAATTTTCTTTCAATCTCATAGTACAAATTCATAGAATCTTCTTTCGGTCTAATCTATGTGAAGAACAAATCAACTCATTACATTAGGGAATCTCATTTTGTTACAGATTAAGGAAAATAGATCTGAACCATAATTTCTCTATCGGGCAAATCATTGAAATCAAACCTAAATTTTATGCATCAAACTAATTACCAAATCCAATCAATCTATTTCGAGCATCAATGGAAGATAAAAAAAATTGGATTCAGTTTGCAACCCTAACCCATGAATTAACTTAATGCTAATTAGCCTAAATCAATGGATGAACAACATTAACACAAAGAAAAACACAATACTCACTATATTAAATTGACATACAACCCCATAATTGCACCCCTAGAATTGGGGTTTTAGCTGCCTATCACAAAAAATAAAGAGATTACATCTACCAAGATATCAGCCATGGATGTTATGGAATTAATTAGTTTTAATCAAAATCCACTTTGATTTCAACTTCTAATTGTCAATTACAAGAGGAAAATTGAAATTCCAAACTATAAAAAATTTCTCAAGGTAAAATGTCTCATACAAGAATCTCTCAAAACAAAAGTTGTGAAAAATTATTTTCTACCAAAATAATCCCTATTTCTCTCTCCATTGAGCTATTTATAGTTTCTCAAAAATCACTACATGACCAACTTGCAGACATTAGTCGGGCTCGCCAAACACAATCGGCGGATCACCATATGTCCCTTAGCAAGCCTTTTATTTGCTTGAGGCTTCAGGTGTTTGAACCTCAATTGGTGAAATAATAACTCGAGTCTGACTTTCACATTTGGCAGATCACCGAATATTTCCTTTATTCTCCTTTTAAACTTTCATTTTTTATCCATGTCATGTCACCTTCTGGATGATTATCTTCTTTGCCTTTAATTTTCAGTGAGTCGCCATTTCACTTTTTATTCGCTGACCTGCCTCAATTATCTTCAATTGTGAGCACTGTTACTTTGGGAGAGCTCATTCCATGTGGGAGATACACCCTATTGGTTAGACGACTGCCACTGTAGAGTTTATACTTCGTTCAATGTTTTTTGGCCTTTCTTTCAATTATTAATCATCACCTTTCTTTTAGCCTTCATAGCTGCAAATCATCAAAATATCATCAGAATAAGACATAATTAGCCATTGAGGAAACTAATTGTTGAAGTAAAAAAGGCCGCAAATGAGTGTAAATATACTACTCATCAAGAGACTTAAAGAAAACTATGCATCAACAATTAGTTTTCTTAACCGGGTTCCCAAAGTCATATTAAAATAGAAAGTAAATGACACTTGTTATTGTTTTCATTATAAATTTCATTTCTCAAGGGGATAAAAAATCACGACCTACAATGTATATGATTTCCAACAACCTCCAAAAACATCAAAGATCTGTTTCATATTAGAACTATATAATCTAAGGGATTAACTCTAGTAGGATAACTCAACAATTTACTCTTATTGTAATACCTCGGATCTCAAAATGAAGAAAATTCTAGTTTTAAAAAAGTTGTTGCCAGTCCCGATGGAACCACCCATGGACGGTAGGTGGGGTTTCATTGCTAAGGTCCAAATTTTGATGGTCTCTAATCCCACCCACGATAGACTAGTACGGTCCGTGGTTGGACCTACGGACCGTTAGTGAGGGTCAACAAGCAATTGGAGGGAATTGGTTGTTGGGTTAACTTCAAACGGTCATATCCCATAAAATGAAAGATAATTGAATCTTTTTTCCAACGCCACTGAGTTTTCTAAAATCCCATCTCAGAGTAAATATTTATGCTCGTTTTAGTGAAGCCATGTCGGGCAGATCTTGACCGACGACCCCTACCTACGGTTTGTAGGTCAAACGATGGTCTGTAGGTCCCTCCGTGGATGGGCTTCGCCAGCTTTTAAGTTAGGGTCATTTAGGCATTTTTCATATGTGTTGGGGGACCTTAAACTACATTATTTTACTCAGTCTAAGCCTAATAACTTAGTCAGACTTACCCAAAACCCTCATTCTCCAACAAATCATCAAAACTTTACTCGGATAAACCCTATAAAGTTTCATGTGTCTAATTCAGAATAAGATCCATAAGTGTTTCTCGATGACATGTAAGAGGTGACAAACATTATGGGCGTCACTCAAGTCGAGAGTGCAGATTTGGCCACCTATTAGTTGTAGGGAGTGGCCTGCACGTTGTACCAGTAGTGGAAGGAATCTTGTGGTACTAATTCTTTGTCCAGAAACTCTTTCAGAACCCTTCTCAGTCTCTACTCCAGTTGGTGACCCAGTTATAGCTAGATGGGTAGACAAAAATTGCCCTATCACAGTCTCTCAAAAAGTCATTTCAGCAGATCTTGTAGAGTCAGAAATGGTAGATTTTGATATCATTCTAGGCATGGATTAGTTATATTCCTATTACGCCTCAGTCGATTGTAGAACTAGGATCGTTTGGTTTCAGTTCCAAAATGAGCCAGTCTTAGAATAAAAGGATAATAGATAAATGCCTATAGGTCGATTTTTCTCTTACCTTAAGGCCAGGGAGATGATCTCAAAAGGGTATGTCTACCATCTTGTTCGAGTGAAGGATTCAAACTCCGAAACACCAACTCTTGAGTCAGTCCTAGCAGTAAATGAGTTTCCAAAAGTGTTTCCAGAAAATCTCCTTGGAGTCCCTCCCGAAATGGAAATTGACTTTGGAATAGATTTCCTCCCAGATACCCAGCCTATTTTGATTCCTTCTTACAAAATGGCTCTAGCCGAGCTTAAGGAATTGAAGGAGCACTTGAAAGACCATCTAGATAAGAGCTTCATCAAACCTAGTGTCTCTCCATGGGGTGCTCCGGTGTTGTTTGTGAAAAAGAAAGATGGTTCTCTCAGAATGTGCATTGACTATCGGCAATTGAAAAAAGTCACAATCAAGAATAAGTACCCCATCCCCAGGATTGATGACTTGTTCAACCTACTTCAGGGTGCTAGTTACTTTTCTAATATAGACCTCAGATCCGACTATCATCAGCTCAAAGTCAGAGATAGTGACATTCCGAAGACAACTTTTAGAACTCAGTATGTTCATTATGAATTTGTAGTTATGTCTTTTGGACTAACAAACGCTCCTGCAGTTTTCATGGACTTAATGAACAGGGTGTTCAAATAGTATTTAGACTTGTTCGTTATCATCTTTATTGATGATATCCTCATTTATTCTCGGAGTAAGGAGGAGCATGCGACTCATCAAAGAGTGGTTCTGCAGACTTTCAAAGATCGCCACCTATTCACTAAGTTCAACAAATGTGTATTCTGATTACAGTCTGTTACTTTCCTTGGTCATGTGGTATCCAACGAACGGATCTAAGTTGACTCTCAGAAAATTGAGGCAGTACAACACTGGCCCAAACCCACCTCTCCAACATTTATAAGAAGTTTCTTGGGTTTGGCCGGTTATTACATGAGATTTGTTGAAGGATTTTCATCCATATATTCCACATTGACCAAGTTGACTCAGAAGAAGGTCAAATTTCAGTGGTTAGATTAGTGTGAGAAAAACTTCTCATAACTAAAGACTAGGTTGACTACAGCTCTGGTATTGACTCTACCAGATGGTTTAGATGGTTATGTAATTTATTGTGATGCATCCAGGGTCAGCCTAGGTTGTGTGCTGCTGCAGAGAGGTAAGTTCATAGCTTATGTATCTACACAACTTAAGGTTCATGAGAGGAACTACCCGACTCATGACCTTGAGCTTGCTACTGTAGTATTTGCCCTAAAGATTTGGAGACACTTCTTGTATTGTGTTCATGTTGAAGAATTCACAGATCATAGGAGCCTCCAGTAAGTGTTCACCCAGAAAGAGTTGAATCTTCATCAGAGGATATATCTTGAATTCAACAAAGACTATCACATGAATGTGCTTTAGCATCCTGGTAAGGCCAATGTAGTGGTTGATGCTCTCAGCAGGCTGTCTATGGGCAATGTTGTGCATGTTGAGGAAGAAAGGAAAGAGCTAGCCAAAGATGTTCACCGGCTTGCTCTCTTAGGAGTTTTCCTTATAGACACATCATATAGTGGGGTGATAGTTTAGAATGGATTAGAATATTCATTGGTAGTGAAGATTAAGGAAAAACAAGATAGTGATCCTATATTACTTGAATTCAAATGTGCAGTTCATCAGCAGAAAGTTGAGGTTTTCTCCCAAGGGGGAGATGGTGTACTTCATTACCAAGGTCGCTTATGTGTTCCTAATGTGGGTGAGTTAAAGCAACAGATCCTTACAGAAGCTCATAACTCTTGGTATTTCATTCTTTTGGTAGAACGACATGAAGAGGGACATAGCAGATTTTGTAGCTAAGTGTTCTGACTGTCAACAGGTTAAGGTAGAACATCAGAAACTAGGAGGTAGGACTCAGGAGATTAACATTCCTACATGGAAGTGGGAAGTGATAAATATGGACTTCATTATGGGTTTACCTCTCGTACTCGTAGACAACATGACTCCATTTGGGTGATAGTAGACAGAGTCACTAAGTCCGCTCACTTCTTGGCTGTCAAGACTAAAGATTCAGTGGAGGACTATACCAAACTCTACATCTATGAGATAGTCAAGTTGCATGGGGTTCCCTTGTCTATCATCGCAGATAGGTGTCCTCATTTTACCTCTCATTTCTGGAATTCGTTTCAAAAAGGTCTTGGTACCTAGGTAAATCTCAGTACAACATTCCATCCACATACGGATGGTTAGGCAGAACGTACCATTCAGACCTTAGAGGACATATTGAGAGCTTGCGTGATTGATTTCAAGTGTAGTTAGGATGATAACCTACTTCTCATAGAGATCGCCTATAATAATAACATCCCTTCTAGTATTTAGATGGCCCCGTATAAGGCACTATATGGGCGTATATGCAGGTCCTCGATTGGTTGGTTTGAACTAGGTGAAGCAGCCTTGATAGGGCCAGAGTCAGTTCATGAGGCTATGGAAAAAGTTCAACTCATCAGAGAGAGACTAAAGACAGCTAAGAGTCGTCAGAAGTCCTATGTAGATATGAGGAGAAGGGACTTAGAGTTCGAAATCGATGATTGGGTTTTCCTAAAGGTGTCACCTATGAAGGGAGGTGATGAGATTTGGCAAGAAAAGGAAGCTCAATCCTAGATATGTAGGTCCTTCCAGAATCCTGAAAAGCATTGGTAATGTGGCTTATGAGTTAGAGTTCCCCGCAGAACTAGCAAGGATTCATCCAGTCTATCACATTTCCTTGTTGAAGAAGTGTGTGGGTGATCAAGCATCAATAGTACCATTAGAGAGTGTAGCTGTGAATGATAGTCTCACATATGAAGAAGTGCCAGTTGAAATTCTTCACCGTCAGGTTCGTAGGTTGAGAAATAAGGAAGTCGCTTCAGTAAAGGTTTTATGGAGAAGTCAGTCCGTAGAGGGAGCTACTTGGGAAGCAGAAGCAACCATGAGGGCCAAGTATCTTCACCTCTTCCCTTTCGATTCTGATTCAGCTTGAGGTAATAGTTCCTCTCGAGTCTCTCAGTTTATTCTTGCGTAAATTCAATCTCTGTATTTTGTTCCTTCAATTGTTTTTGTATTTCAACATATTTGCATGTTTTTGGAACTCAGTTCAGCTAGATATCAGTTTTTAGTAATTAGTGGTAGGGATTGCATCTCCTTCCCTCCTTACTCAGCCTGCTTATACTTCATTCGAGGATGAATGTTCCCAAGGGGGAGATAATGTAAGACCTCGGATCTCAAAATGAAGAAAATCTGAGTTTTCAAAAAGTTGGTGCCAGTACCGATAAAACCACCCACAGACTATAGGTGTTCATACCATAGGTGGGGTTTTGTCGCTAAGATCCAAATTTTGATGTTCTCTAATTCAACCCATTGTCGACCAGTACGGTTCGTGGTTGTACCTATGGACCGTTGGTGAGGGTCAGCAGCTAATTGGAGGGAAGTGGATGTTAGGTTAACTTCAAACAGTCATATCTTTTAGTACAAAATGAATTAGGTGGCCTATGACCTATCAAATGAAAGTTAATTGAATCATCTTTCCAACACCACCAAGTTTTGCTACAATTTCATCTCGGAGTAAAAATTATTTCTCATTTTAGTGAAGCCCTATCAGGCAGAGCTTGACCGACGACCCCTACATACGGTTCATAGGTCAAACGACGGTCGGTAGCTCCCTTCGTGGATGGCCTTCATTAGATTATAAGTGAGGGTCATTTAGGTCTTTTTCCTATGTGTTGGGGACCTTAAACTACGTTATTTAATGTCTAAACTATGTCGTTATACTCAGTCTAAGCCTAATAACTTAGTCAAACTTACCTAGAACCCTCATTCTCCAAAATATCATCCAAACTTGTAGCAATAAGAAGGAAAGGACGACCAAACCTCCCAAGAACAAGCAACAATGTTCTTCAAAGTTTCAGCCATGAAATCAAAGGATTTCTCAGTAGATTTTGTCACTAGGTATGTGGGATTTCACTAGTTAGTTCCTTTCATCCACTAGGTCCCTAGAATTCAGTCAGATTCTTGATTCTCTATATCTTGTTTAGACCTAGGGTTTCTAAAACCTTTGATAATTGTTGTGATTTAGCTGTTGTAGTATTCTAATCGAGTTATCATGTTTTCTTGGAAAGTTTGCATAGTTCCTTGCATGAAACTAAGAACCCTAGTTGTCTAGATTTTCTTAGTTCATGGAGTACACTTGCTAGGTCAGTTAAAACAGATAAACATGTTCCAGCTTTCAAATGTTACATTGTCAGTTCCTAAATGTTGCATTCTCAAATTTGCATGTGAGAACATTGAGCTATCCAAAAATTCAGTTATGTTTTGTCATATAAATTTATGGTTGGGAGTAGGCTTAGCACTGAGTTGGACTAGGGTTCAACATACCCTTATATTCTCAGAACTACGTGACCCTGTAGGAGTATTAGTCCCCTTTATGGGCATCAGAATTAGTGATCACGCCAGTCATCCCTTTATACCCCTAGCAAGGTATATTGGGTCCTATCAATGAGGCTTATACATCGGACTCCACATTTAGCTCACATGATTTTATTTAGGTTTATAGTAGCTCCTACAGTCAGACTGTTAGTGCATTTGACTAGGTTTTCAGTTATGCTTCAATATTTAGTTTCAGCATGTTATGTTCATGATTAGTACTTGGTCATTGCATTTAGCTCCATTTTTAGTTACATTCAAAAATTATCTTCTATTCAGGTTATATTATTGCTCAACTATATTTTGTTCAACTATTTTCTATATCCTGCATGTTCAGTACATTCCAAGTACTGACACCTACTCTGCGCTACATCCTTTTATGATGTAGGTTCAAGTACTCAGCATCCAGATCACGCTTAGATCAATTATTGGTCCGTATTCAGCAACTTCAGTGGTGAGTCCTCATATTTCGAGGACAATAGACATGCCTTTCATTTTTAGTTTTTATTAAGTTTTCAGTCTTGCTAGAGTTAGCTAGGGGCATGTCCCAACAATTCTAGTCAGTCAAAGGCTATTCATACATAGTAATAGAATCAGCTTGACTTGTTAAGTTTATCTTTCAATATTGTTAAATTCTTAGTATGTTTTTATACTTCAGACTAGTTGGGTATTCCCCACTTTCAACTATCAATTGATTTAGCTTCAACAATAGTTCAAGTTTTCATTTAGATATCTTTTAGTATGCTTATGATATGCCAGCTTCAGGGTTAGCTTGGGGTCATTCATGATCCTAGGTCCCGTGATACGTCAAGGGGGTAGCCTCGGGGTGTGACACTTATTGTTCTATCAACTCTCCATGAAGATAAACTCTCTTGTTATAAACCTCACTAACTACTCTCCAAGAAGTCAAACTTGCTTCTGGTTACAAACTTCACTTACTCCCTCTGTTTCAAAAAGAATTACCTCATTTCCTTTTTAGTCTGTTTAAAAAAGAATGACCTCTTTCCCTTTTTGGTAACATTTTAATCTCAAGTTTTCCACGTGGCATGTTTAAGGCCACAAGAATAAAGGGCAATTTTTGTAGATTTGACATAACTTTAATTTTGGAACACAAGATTCAAAAGTTTTCTTTACTTTCTTAAACTCCACGCCAAGTAAAACTAGGCCACTTTTTTGAAACAAAAAGAGTATTACTTTTCAAGACGTGAAACTCGGTTCTTGTTACAAACCTCACCCACACAATTACTCTATTCAATCTAGAAATTATTACAACAAATTAATAAACCTAGAAAAACTCAACTAAGACTCATAACTGTATATTGTTTTTCAAATTGAACTTTAATATTCAATAGGACAGACTTGACACAACTCATGAACCAGGTTCTTGTATTGTTGTGATGAAGTCCTGAAAATTTCTCCAATGGCTATTGCTCTCAGGATGATAAATTTTTTGAATACGCAATAAGTGTGACTCTCAATGGTCTTCATGCCATTTATATATTGCGTATTTGTCATGCCCTAATATATCACGGACTAGGATATTTACTTTTAATAGGACTTTTCCTCCTATAAGAAAATATCTGATTTCCTTCCTTAAAAGGAGTTTCATCCTACCAGGAAACATTCACTCCTCTTTGAACTTTAATTGCACTATTAATTTATTTCCTTCTTTTCTCCTTTCTTTTAGATATTTCTTTATTTCTTCAATTTATTAGTTTTTTCTTTGCTGCAACCTCTCATATCTGTACATGTAGTATGCATTCACTTCTAGGGCCTTCTTCACCTAATAGAATACACGTAAGACAATAAGTAGTGAGCAAGTTTAACTTTATTAATTATCGAAACTACTCATATGATCCTCTATTTCCCAATAATTCTCCCCATTTTGACGATGATAAACAATGCATCACAGTTCACTTTGTCAACATCTAAACACTTTGTCAATAATAAAAATTACAAACATAATGTCCACTTATTTCGAGCAGACACTTAAGTATTTGATTATGAAAAATAGGGATACTACTATTACACATATGTAGGACTACACTATTAAAGTTATGTTTGGTAGTAACAACTTCACCCAAACTGGGACTTTTCCATAGGAATCTTGATTAATCACCCCCAAAAAAAATTCACACTCAACATCACATGTATTTAAAGAAGATATGGATTCACAGTTTTAAAATTGGTCCTCCTTTGATAGATCCCAAAATATAAACATGTTAAACTAGAGAGACTTACGTACTAATATGCATTATCATCATTGTATGTTTTACTTCTCTCTTTCTTTTACATAAGACAGTAGAAGTCAAGTTGTGGATTCAATCCCTTTGGGAGCTTCAATCTTGTGTTGTTCAATATCCACAACACTACTCTAGCCTTTGTTTGATTACTCACTTTTTCTACCTCAACTTGTGTAATCCTATGGTCAGCTCAATGATTTTGCACATAATCTTTCGTGCAGCTCTCATATTTTTAAATATCAGCAACTTCTTGTTACAATTTGTGAATCAATTTTCTTGCATTTTTTATTTGTATCCTCAAATGTTCTTTTTGCTCCTTATCCTTTTCTTGATTTTCTTCGATATATTCAATTCCATTTTAATATCATTTGCACGAGGAATAGTGTCTAAACGTTTTTTTCTTCAATTCAGCAATAGAACACATATCTTCATCTCACACTGCAATGAGTAAATCATATTTACAAGGAATCATTTTCTTGGCATCTTCATAAAATGAACCAAATCAGTACTTATCCAATGAATTTTGGAGAAAGCAGAATTGACAAAACAAAATGTGTCATACATGCTAGTAGCCGTCCCATAAGTGAGATAAAATACCAACATAGATTGGATTTAATTAATCAACACTTTTTTTGAATTTTCATGCCTTTGGCTTTGGGAAAATATGTTTGTTTTGGTGTCTCCGTTTTTAATGAAGGATTTAACTTTAACTTTATCTCTCTTTGTTCTCCCTCTTCATTACAAGGTATAGGCAAAAAGAATTGGAGGAAGTCGAATCAATCCTTTTTGCTGATTCCTTGTGATGAAGAGGGAGAACCAGGAGAGACAAAGATAAAGCTGAATCCTTTATTAAGACTAGAGACACCAAAAGAAACATATTCTTTGCGAGTCCAAATGCATGAAAAAACATTAAAAGTTATTGATTGATGAAGTCTGGTCTATGTTGGTGTCTCATATCACTTCTAGGAAGACTAGTAGCATGGATGACATGGTTTATTTTGCCAATTCTGCTTTTGTCACATTGAATTGGATCGGTGTTGATTATGGCTCATTCTATGAAGATATCAAGAACATGATTGCTTGTAAATATAATTTTCTCATTGCAGAGAGATGAAGGAAGATATGTGTTTTTTTCCAGAATTGTAGAAAAAAGGTTTAGATGATGTTCTTCATGCAAATGATATTGGAAAGAGAATTAAATATACGCAATAAAATCAGGAAAATGTTAAGGAGAAAAAGAAACATTTGAAGATTCAAATAGAAGATGCAAGAAATCTGATTCGTAGATTGAAACGAGAGGTTCTTGATATTGAACAAGATTAGAAGTGGATGAAAGACTATGAGAAAAAACATAAAGCAGCCAATAGGATTGTCCAAGCTAAGGTTGAAAAAGTCAGTAATCAAACGTATGAAACTAGTAGTGCAGTAAAATATAGAGCAACACAGGAATAAAACTCTCCATGAGATTAAATCCACCGCTCGATTTCTATTGTCTTTTGTAAAAGAAGCGAAGTAAAACATGAAATAATAATAATGCATACTAATATGTTATTCTCTCTAGTTCAACGTGTTTTAATTATTGGGAATTATATAAGTAGGACCGATTTTCAAACTTTGAAACCATATCCTCTTTAAATAAATATGAAGTTGAATATGAAAAAACTAATTGGGGTTGGTGAATGAAGATTCGTACAGAGAAGTCCCACTTTTGGGAGAAGATTTTCCTACCAAAGGCAACTTTAATAATGTAGTATCCTAATTTCTGAAAATAAAAAAATTAAGTATCTTATAAAGGGAGTCTTACACAAAAAGAATGTTCCTCCTTCAAAGTAAAATTAAATAACTGATGTTGAACGAAAAAAAAAACTAAAACAAAAAAAAGGAAAGGAGAAATTTAAGTTTATTAAATTTTGTATTTTTTCGGAATATACAAATCTAAGGATTGTCTCAATGAACAAATAGAACTATTGTTATGAATTGTACAAATATATATAGTTTACTTAATTAAGAATTCATTTATTATAAGGAAATTATTGTACTACTAAAGTCTTAGCAGTTTGGCACAAATTCTTAGATTTCAAACAGAATAATAATATGTACGGCAAGAGATGTGATGTTTCTAACAATACCTCCCTCTGTAGCAGCATAAATCTATTATCAATTGAGTATCACCCGCTTCAACCTAAAATAAATGAAATGCAAACATTAAAGGTGTCATTTGGATAGCTCGACACTAGATACACGTTCATGAGCAAAAATTAGATATACACTATATTCACCATTCTTGTCACCCCCTTTGCAAAAAAACTAAACAATTAACTTAAATTACTAGTCATTCTAAGGAACCACCCGTCCTCGATTCCCTCTTGAATAAAAATGAAGCATATATATAGCTTTAAACTTAAACCAAGAAAAGCAATAGAGAAAACACTTGCAATGCAGCAAACAAATGGTCACCAACTTAGCATTCAATAGGAGTATAATAGAAAGATTCAACACCACTTAACAAGAGCAGATCTATGGATTAACTAAAGTTACAATAAACAATATATTTGAAATCTCTTTCATATAAATTATGAATAGAAAAGTAATCAATTAAATTTATCATAGAAAAGCTAACAATAAAAACCCTAAACACAAATATATATTAATAACACAGATGTAAAATTATTCACTTATATTGAAACCTAAACAAAGACATATCTAGAATTTTATAAAAGTTTTAATATGTAAAACTTGATCAATGTAAAGTATATTTTTATGGAATTAACATGTAGGATATTACCAAAAGGATATACGCTTGAACTAATGAATGTGCCTAATCTTACTAGGATGCAAGTGGCAACCTATGTTCAAGTACATCCTTAAGAAACATTCATCATGTCAAGAATGTCATTCGAGTAACAACTATAGGCTCATGATAGCCATTAATATACAAAAAAAAAATGAGTGTGGTGGCTAAGTGAAATTTAGGGTTTGATGGATAAAGGTAGAAGACTGAAGCTTTTATAGATCAAAAGAGACCTTGAGCTTCTTAAAAGTTTTTTAATTACCTCTATGATTTGTATTATTTGTCAATTAGTCCTTCTAAACTTTTGACTACATGCACATATAGACCTTTTAATTTAGCATTAAATGTCAGTTTTATATTTAAACCTTTTTAATAGTTAGTCAAAAATATTCACATGATAAATGTGTTTCCTGAACATCTCACGTTCATATGAAAAATAACATGACTTATACTTATAGTGTATTTTCTATGTAATTGTTTGGTAGCTAGTAAAGAAGCAATTTTTTCATGTATTAGACTCACATGGTTTTGGTAATTTCTATTCTTTTCTTATTGAATATTCCAATTCAACATATTTGAAGTCTAAATTTCTTACCAACATCAAGTGAAGGATAAAAAATTAACACCATCACAACAACTCTCTCAAAAGATAATAAATTATTTGCATCGAATATTTGCATGCCTCTGATGAATTCAAACTGTGTATTTCAATATTACTTAGTAAAGATATTATATATTTTAGTTATCTTAAAGTTAAAGATGTGTATTTCTATACATCACTAGCAACCTTCATTTGATTCACTGTTCCCTCGACCCCCTTACACATCCTCCATAAAAAGTTGAAGTCTTTTCAACCTTGCTTTCCATATAGCACCCAATCTATCATCTCTTTTTTTTTTTGTTTTAGTCGTCCTATATGCAAATTTAGGAAATTTTATTCATCTCCTCTTTTTTTGTGTAACTTGCCCTATCTGCAGATTTAGGAGACTTTATTTATAACAGAACTATTTCTCAAATAGTATGTAATAAATTTGCTAGCTTGGAAAATATTATAAATGCACTAATTGAATTTATTCTCATATATGAATTTATGAATATCTGGACATTGTTATCACAGTAAAATCACGTGAAAACAAGGAAACAATGTTATATTAATTGAATGTAAACATTAAATATGGCGTGCTGGGATTTTGATTGTCATTATATTTTTTCGATAACTTTTTTCATTTTATACTTGTTCTAATGGTAGAAAACAAAGAGTTTCTTTGTACTTTCTCTTTAATGGAGATCATGAGGGATTTTGAATACGTTGAATGAAAATAAATTGCATGTATGTTATTTACTATGGTCTATTTTAATTAAGGTTAGTGAATAAGCTAGGACGTCCCTATATCTCGCACAACATGTTCTTGCACGGGCTATTATTTCCATCCTCTTTATTCAAAACCCTCTCTACTTAAAATATTAATTATTTTTTTAGAGATAGAGAGATTTATTTAGCATATAAACAAATTTTTGGATATTTATTTAGCAGATAAACACGTTTTCCAAGTATGATACTACGTCAAATAGGAGGTTTTGGGTTAAAAATGAGTTGGGTCTAATCTTTCTTTGGTTAAGAACCAAGTGTTGCATCATTAATAATACCGTAGTTGAATATATCACTTTCCATATTGATTAACCTTTTCAATGAAATAATAAATGATAAGTGACTATTGTATTTATTTAATAATATTTTCAGATTTTTTACAAAGTCATAAAAACTCATTTGACTTACTAGCCTTTGACCAATGGTTAGGTGTAACAACCGAACAAATTTTAAACTAAGATCAGAACCATTCTGCATATGACATAGGTCTGTACTGAGTGATACCTATTTGTGCATAGGTGTTAAGATCAATTTTTAGGTGTGGAAGTGTTTCGAGATTAATTAAGGTTATACGAATCCCCTAGCACAAATTTGAGTTGCAAGATTTCTTACAAGTTGGGTTTCGATAACAAATATTATTGGGTGAACTTCAATTTAGTATATCTATTTGAGTCTCTTTTTTCAATGTCGCCAATCTCTTGTCTTTTATACATACGTTTGGTTGGAGTTGAATGGTTTTGTTTGGCTGGAGTTGAATGGTTTTCCACTGACAATAGCCTATGTGCCACCCATTGAAGAAAAAATTAAGAGGTATTCTATTTCTACATGTGGTTCACCTGCGTTCGACAACTTTGCATCTTTGAAATAACAGTAGGCTGATAAAAAATCATTTAAGCTGGTTGTAGTATGATTTTTCTACCTTTTGACCATTCTTTCATGTGCTAGAAGTGGTTCTCTCAATTCCTCCTTCATTAACGTAAGTCATTAAAGGATAACAAAAGTAGGGGTGAGTATAATCTGCATGTACTCTGTATGCTTGGCCGATTGAGTATAAATAAATTAATAATAATGACAAAATAAAACTACGAAATACTTCAACCTGCATATAGAAAATTCTCATTCCTGCATTGTTGCACCGGCTTATATAAGAATGGCGCGAGTGAAGTAAACACATAAGGTTACAACCAATTTCTCATATCAACGGGAAAATTACACAACAAACAAAGTTGACCAAACCAATGCAATGCAATGATAAATTTATGTGAAGGAACAAAGGTTGTCATACAAACTATCGTATAAACCTTGACGAGCTTTAGCTTCAACACAAGGAGCAATGGGGGACTCACAGTCCATATATTAATATGGCAATCTCAATATCTCATCAACTTTCCACCTTGCTTGTAATCAAGGATAAATTTATGGTGTCTCATTTTCTTTCTCAAAATATTACTTCTCCAATTTCTCATATTACCATGAACAATATTATGATGATTAATGATAAATGCAGCACAACATAGAGGCATAATAGACTCAACATAACTCTAAAGAGTCCAAAGCTCCCAAACTCAATAAATCATGAGATACATCCTCACATGAAAAAAGTGGTGGAAAAATTTATTTGAAATAATCCTATACTTGTTAGAGAATAACATTATTCTCATTTCAAAATGAAAGAATAGAAAACTCAATCCCTCTCTCGAGCAAATGTCTAGTATGAAATGTCTCCAAGGCTATTAATAATATCACAATTCCCGCACATAACCTACATATTACAAATAACCCCCACATAGGCGAAACAATAAAGTCTACAATTTTGAACATCTTAATTTCATGCTATGATCCCAACCCATAGTCGTGTTCATTAGAAAGATCAATTACCCAATCTAGTCTAGAAAAGGAGAAGCCAAACCTTCCTTGAAGGTTGACACTTCACTCGAACCACACTACGGAAGCTTTTCTTCTACTAAAGACTCTTTGAAACGATCCCCAACTATCAATAGTCAAAAAATCTCTTAGAAACCGTGGCTCAAATTGTCCAAAAATCTCTTCGATATAGTGACGGGTAAAATAAGACTTTTATTTGAAAAACATGTTCTACAGGTAAAAAGCAATTCGTGGTGTAAAAACTTATTAAATCGAGAAAGAAATGAGTTCCAAATGAAGAAATTACCTATTTTTTCAACTTGGGGGGAGAAACCCCAAAC
Source organism: Solanum stenotomum (assembly GCF_019186545.1). Classification (NCBI taxonomy): domain Eukaryota; kingdom Viridiplantae; phylum Streptophyta; class Magnoliopsida; order Solanales; family Solanaceae; genus Solanum; species Solanum stenotomum. Next base: position 23,318,309 of record NC_064290.1, read on the forward strand.
CTACATTTGTAGTCTTGATTTAAAGGTGTTTTGGAAGATGCATTTCAGAGAAATCAATAAGAAAGTGATATAGACACTTACCCAGATGAGCTTCCACAACAAACCCTATAACAATCTCTTTTCCTAACCTCCCAAGGAGTGAAAAATGGGAAAATTCAAGAATAACATTGCTCAGGTCTAAAATATGAGGTCTGCAAACACAGCCCAAATTCTGTGAATGCGGCCAAGTAAACTTCCAAAGCTCGCGAATGCAAGAAAAGTGTCGTGATTATGGAGCGGTGTTCACCCGTGAACGCACTCAATTCCAACCATGCTCATTGTGTTCAATCCATAAACTCTCTGAGAATGCACATAGGTAACCGCTAATACAGTCCCCTTGTACCAGATACAAGAAAACAGAAAAACTTATAATAAAAGGTTTTGATCGGATCCTCGAAAATTGATCAGGGTCCGATAAAAATTAACCACACATGCTTCCCCACTATGTTCGACATTCTAATCTCAATAGAATATTCGGATTCCCGAAAAAAAATTGTTATGAAAGAAATATCCTTCCAAACCTCTCTTTAGGCCTAAACACACAATTTTTCTCCTAAACACCCAAATCTCAACCTAAGGCCTTAGTAATCTAACCAACTGCTTCACTCAACAAAGCTCGACATTCTAGACACAACAGAATTAAAAGAATCACCATTCGATGCTCAGATCTAATAACATTGACCAAAGTCAACAATTATAATATAATTCAACTAAAATGGATCAAATCCATCGAAATCTCACCCAATCACATTGGGGACCACTCTAATCTTTCCAGTAACATAATTAAACATGAAAATACTTAGGGGAAGGGGAAAATGGTTATTTCACACGTAAATGTAATTTCTCAGAAAATGGAACATTACACTATCCACCACTAAAGCACGCGTTCATCCTCGAACAAAAAGAAAATTAAAGTACCTGAAAGAGTGATAAGCTAAGGGCATCTACGATGCATCTCAAACTCTACCTCCTATGTAGCCTCCTAACAAATTTAGTTCCTACATTGCACTTTCATTGAATCAATATACTTGGATCTAACCTTTTTTGTCCTATCCAAGATAGAAATAGGCTCCTCCTCAAAGGACAAATCTTGATTCAAAGAAACTGAGTCCCACTGAATCACATGGGAATCATCATGACAATATCTCTTAAGCATCAAAACACTAAAAGGGTTAGAGGTAAAGCCAACCTATAGGCTGCATCTCCAAACTTTCTCACCAATGCCAAAAGATACTTAGAAACATGGGATGGACTAAGCATCCATTTTGTTCATGAACCTCATCACACCCTTGGTGGATGATACATTAAGCAAAACCTGCTCAACAATACCAAAGGATACATCACGAACACGCCTATCTATATAGCTCTTTTTTCTACTCTCGGCGATCACAAGGTGTTGCTGAATAAGTCTTACTCTATCCGTGGAGTTTCTCAATAAATCTGTACCCTAAGGTTGTACACCAAATGGATCAAACCATCAAATGGGAGATTTGCACCTCCTCCCACACAAAGCAATGTCATATAAATTTTATAAAAGGTAATTGTTATTATAAGAAAACTCAGCAATGGGTAGGAATATGTACCACTGACTACCAAACTCCATGACACAAGCCCTAAGTATATCCTCAGCTACCTGAATAGTTCATTTTGACAAACCATCGGTCTGAGGAAGGAAAGCGGTAATCAACTGAAGCTTGCTACCAATCTGCTCTTACATAAAATTCCAAAAGTGTGATGTGAAATCAGTGCCTCTATGAAACACAATTGATATAGGAACTCCATGCAACCATATAATATCAAAAATATATATCGTGGCTAACTGCTCTGTATTATAACTACTCTTCATTGACTATGAAATGAGCCTACTTGGTCAACTGGTCCACAATAACCCAAACAGAATCATACTTACCCAAGGTCAAGGGGTAATCGAGTCACAAAGTCCATAGTAATGCGTTTTCGCTTCCACTCGGGAATGGTCATCCTTTACATCATGCCACCCGGTCTTTGATTTTCATATTCACTATTGACGATTCAAACACGTTGCTACAAAGTCCACAATGTCTCTCTTCATACCACACAATTGCTTCAAGTCATGTTACATATTTGCTACGCCCGAGTGAATAGAATACTTTCAACAATAAGCCTCCGCCAATGTAATATGTACCCAACCACCAATTCTAGGCACACATATATGGCCACAAATCCACAGAACTCTCTCGGGATCAAGAGAAGTCGACTTAGATTCTCATTTTAAAGCTTTGTCTGGGATCACTCTTAACTTGTCATCATCAAACTAGAGGGCACAAATCTGATCCATTAATGTAGACCTAGCCTCAACGAAGGATAAAATATGGTCTGGTGTTGAAATATTAGCCTGAACATAGTTTCTAGAAAATGGATGAACCTCTAAATCTCTCCTCCGCATTAAGAAAGGCTATGCTACCCATACTAGCTGTTTTTCAGCTCAAAGTATCCACTAATAGATTTTCCTTACACGAATGATAAAGAATGGTGTTGTTGTAGTATTTCAACAACTCCAACCATCTATGCTGCCTGTTCAAATTCAGCCAAGAAAATAGGTATTTAAGGCTACGATCATCGATAGAGACTTCACAATGCACATTATAGAGATAACGTATCCATAAAATCATGATGAAGGCCACCCCTGCTAACTCCAAAACATGAGTATGGTAGATCTTCTCATGCACCTTTGAATGCCGAGAAGTTTAGGCTATAACTATCTCCTTTGACATTAACACCCCACCTAAACCAAAATCCAAAACATCATAAAATACAACAAATGCCATACTCTTTTCAAGTAATGTTGATTAAGTGTAGAGGTCAATAACTCCTTCAGCTTTTGAAGCTCACCTCATAATCATTGATCCACTAAAAAACCATATTCATCTGAGTCAACATAATTAATAGAGCTACTATGGAAGAGAAACTCTTGAATAGTCAATGATAATATTCCACTAACCCTATGAAATTCCAAATCTCAGAAGGGGAAGTAGGTCTTTACCAATCACAAACAATTCAACCTTGGCCGAATCAACCATAATCCCTTCCTTTGCCACTACATGACCCCAGAAAGTCATAGACTAAAGATAAAACTCCCACTTAGAGGACTTTGCACAAAACTTCTCCTTTCTTAATCTCCAAAGAACATTCCACAAGTGACGAACATTATCGGCCTCATTATTTGAAAAGACATAAGTTGTCATCAATAAATACAATCACGAAGGAATCTAAATAAGGCTAAACACATAGCTCATCAAGTCCATAAATGTGGTTGTGCTATTAGTCAACCCAAATGACATGAAAACAAACCTATAATGCTCATAATGAGTTTTTAAAGCAATCTATGAGTTGTTAGAATCCTGAACCCTGAACTGAGTTTAACCCGATCTCAAGTCAATCATGGAGAACATTGAAGCACCCTAAAATTGATCAAATAAATCGTCAAAGCTAGAAAGAGTATACTTAGTATTGTTTGTAGCTTGTTTAACGGTCAATAGTCGATGCACATTCTCATAGTACTATATTTCTTCTTCACAAATAAGAATGATGTACCCCATGGTGAATCAATATATAGGCTGAATAAACCCCTTCGTAATAAGTTTTCCAATTGTTCTTTCAATTCCTTCAACTCCACTGAAGATATCCAATAAGGAGAGATGTAAATAGGCTTAGTGCCCGGGACTAAGTCAATCACAAAGTCCCTATCACAATCTACAGAAACACCCAATAATTATGTACGAGACAAATCCATGATCTCTCACACCACCCTTGTTGTCTCTGAAGGAGATGAATCTTTTGTTAGATCACGAATATAGTCCAAATAAGATAAGCAACCTTTTCTATCATGTGATGAACACAAAGAAAATATATCACCCCTTTAAAATGCAAACTAAGAGTACCCTTCCACACTTACTGAGGTAAACCGGGGTAAGCTAAGGTTGCAGTCTTAACATAACAACCTATGATTGCATGATAGGGAGATGACCAATCTATACCTAATATAATATCAAAATGGAGCATATCAGGAAAAAATCAAGTTCTCTCGAGTATAACTACTAGAAAATGTCACTACACCTCGATACATCCAATCCACTACTAATGAGTCACCTACCAAGCTGGAGACACTAATAAGTATAATAAGGGACTCGCACTCATAATTCATGTCTGCGGCATAGTATGTTTACACATAATAGAAGGTAGACTGGGATCAAATAATATTTAGAAGAGCGATAGAAAATTGGGATGGTACTTATGATCACTCCATATGAGGTCTATGCCTTGGATATACCTCGTATATACCATCGTAGAGCCTACAGTCACGACTAGCCTTTTAACCACCATAGGCACTGCCTCGAGCACCACCCTAGGTACCCTAGTTATACATCTACTACTCTGTGAAGTAGCTCGTATAGTTGGAACTATCGAAGCACAAATAGCTTGTGATCATGGCTGAATTGTAGAAGGAGAATGTTTAAGGCTATATTTTGCCTTATGCCCAAACTAATCACAAAATAAAAACACGAAGACCTGAACCTCGCTGACAAAAATTAGAAGAGTTAGTAAATCCTCCCTCACCCAGAGATCCACTATGCATACCATGACTAGTCTTGCTAATCTTGGGTCGACCAACACAATATATACGCAGAATCGCGGCACGTACCAGTCTACCATGATAACCATGTCTACTCAGACCAAAATAATCTTGAACTCTTGTTGAATGACCACTAAACTAAACCTTTGGACAAAATATCTACGTGCAACAACCCTGTCTAGCTTGTTGAATAACCTTAATCATCATGGTACGATCAATAATACTGTGAAATGTACCACCTGATAGCACAAGAGAAGTTGTGGCATCTTCGAGATAATTAGCTAAACCCTTCACCAACTTATGGATCTGCTCAAACTCAGTAGGAATACTCGATATGGGATAATGAGACAACTCATAACAATTAGTCTCGTACTCAAAAAGTGATGGGGATTCATACTCCAATCTATCAAACTCATTGCTATGGTGATCACAAAGAATACATGGCACAAACCTCTCTGGTAACACCTCAGTAAACGACTCCTAACCAATTATAAGAGAAGTAACAGGCCTATGATAATAATTGATCTCCACCACTCCTTGGTCACTTCTGCAAACTGATGTTACGTGAAAGACATTTCATATGCATCTAAGATACCCAAGTTTAACAACTTGTCTTGACACTCAATGAAGAAGTCATAAGCCTTCTCTCAAGCCCTACCATAGAACCTAGGAGGTCCCAATGTAACAAATCTCTTAAAGTTCTTTTGCTCAAAAACCAACATGGGCACTCTAGCAGAAACACACGTGGCTTCAAATTAAGAAGGTGCAATAAAGGCATGATAAAAGAACCATGAGTCTAAAATACTATACTATGCCCCTAAACTGGTAGTTTAACATGAATTGTGACAGAAAAACCTGATGTACCTTGAAGCAAATTAGAATGAGCTTCACTATCCCAACAAGACAAGAACTAGACAATATACTTATGAAGCAACAGAGTTTTGTTAAGAACCAAAAAAGGTGAGGTTGACCCCCTCTCCTAAATATCATCATCATACTCATGCATAGGCATACATGATGCCTCCCTAACTTGTCTTTGAGTACGTACTACCCCTCTCACTCGGTCACGACCTCTAAATCGAGTATGTCCTCTACCTCGCTGATAAACTAGGTATCAAGCAGCATGTATGACTTAACTCTCTAGGACTCTATATCTAGTCATCATCATTTGTGTAGAAATATTAGATTAGAGGTAGGCAACACTTGATATGAATAAATCAAATGAAAGGCAGTAAATTGAAGGAATTTCTCCTATTAAGTATCATGTAGCCTCTCAAAAATAGGTTTTGAAGTCTATGTATCAATCTGCAAGACTATACTAGATACCCTGCTCTTTAATCTATGAGACCATTAAATCTAGTGCTCTGATACCTATTTGTCATGACTTGAAAATCGAGGTCATGATGGCACACACCCCAAAAACAACTTGTTGTGTAAGACAAAGAATTTAACTCAAAATATATAAGAAACACACAAAAAAGACTCCTACAGTAAATTTAGGACCCAAATTGTCATGCCCTGAAGCTACCCCCAGGACACGGACACAGGACCTAGGATCACGAGTGAGGCCAAACTAACCCTGCTGGCATAGCATAAGCATACTTAAAGATAAACAGAATCAATATATACTGTGCCGAAGCTAAATCATATGATAATAAAAAATGATGGGGAATACCCATACTAACTCTGAATATATAAATACTGAGAGTTTAACAACAACTGAAAAAGTCAAACTCAAATACTAAAGCTGATTCTAACTATGTCTGAAATAAAGCCTCTACTGACTAGAAATGTTGGGACATGCCATAGCTAAATCTAGCAAATACTGAAAACTAAAGAATAAAATCAAAGGAAGATAATCATGACAATCGTCCTCGAAGAATGAGGACTCACCACTGATGCTACTGAACTAAAGATCGGGAACAGATCTATGCGTGATCTGGAAGCTGAGAACCTGAACCTACATCAGGAGAAGATGTAGAGCAGAGTATGCGTCAATACTTGAAAGGTACCGAGCATGCATGGATAAAGTAAAGCTGAACAATAATCATAACTAAAACAAAGCATATATCTGAGCAATAATAAGAGATAAACATGATACTAAACTGAAAATACTTAACATGAAATAATTGAATGCAATGACCTAGTTTATAACATACTGAGACTGAATATTAAACTATGACTTATAACGTGGTCAATGAAATAGAATCTCATAGTAAGGGAGCTACTAATAACCGACATAAAACCACATGAGCTAAATGTGGAGTCCGATGTATACGCCCCATCAAGAGAACCTAATTTACCCTGCCAGAGGTATAGAGGCATGACTGGCGTGATCACTAAAATGTAATGCCCACAGAGGGGACTTATAAACTTACGGGGGCACGTAGTTATGGGACTCGAGGATGACTGACCCTAGTCAACTCGGTATTACGCTACTCCCAATTGATTTTGTATTTAACAATTTATGAATGAATTTCTGTAATATTGGATAGCTCAAAATACTGACATGCTAACTGAAAATGCAATATTAATGTACTAATAATGAAACATTCAAATCTGAGGCTTGTATATTTGAAATAATTGACCTAGCATGTGTAATTCATGAACTAAAAGAACTACATAGCCAGGGTTTTTAATTTATGAAAGAATCTACACAAAATGATACAAAAATCATGATAATCTGATTTGGATCATTCTAACAGCTAAAACCCAACAGTTTCTAACATTCAAAAACCCTAGGTCTAGATAATATTAAGGGAATCCAGATTCTGACTGCAATCTAGGGACCTAAGGGTAAAAGAAACCCACAAGTGAAATCCCACATACCTGGTGACAAAATTCACGGAGAAATCTTTCAATTTCGGGGCTGGAACTGATGAAAACTCGTTGCGTTCTTGAACTAGGGCTTGGTCGACTTTCTCCTCTGTTTTGCTCTATGTTTGATGAATTTTTGGTGAATAATTGATTACGGTAAGTTCTAATTAGTTTGCTTGGCTAAAACTGACTAAAACCACATAGTTTAGGGGTTAATCAAAGTAGTTTAGGGGTCCAACGCATAAGGAAAAGACCAAACAACCCCTAACTTAAAATATGTTGAAGCTGTCGACGGGATAGATCGATGATCCGTGGACAGATCAACGATCCATCGTGTCAGTTCGTCAATCGACTTCAGAGGATGGATCATGGGAGTTCCTGAGGGTCTTGACCTACGGATTGATCGATGGTCCATGGACTAATCCAGATTCGTCCTGTCAGTCCGTCGATCGACTTTAGAAGATGGGTTCTGGGAGGTCCTGAGGGTCTCGATCTACGAACTGATCGATGGTCCGTGGACTTATCAACGACCCATCCTTGCAGTCCATTGATCGACTTCAGAGGATGGGTTCTGGGAGGGGGTTGCAAGTGGTGAACCACGAACCACCAAAACGGACAGTGGGTCGTCCTACAGTCCGTGGGTGGCAATCTTGGGTTGCACCTGCAACTTCTGAAAAAATCTGCATTTTGGTAGTTTTAGCATACGGGGGTGTTACACAAATAAAGAAAGAAAAGGAAAAAAAGGACAACAACATATTTCCCAAAATCAAGCATCATAAGCATAACAAAAATATCTACAATGTCACTAGAATCTGAAGTACATCTCAAATCTTTTCAAACAAAAAATATAGAACTAAAATACTGGATGAACTCTAACTACAACCCAAGAAGCAAGATCTCACCAAGGCTCTAAATAGATGTAAGCATTTTGATTCAATCAACCACCATGAGAAATACCCTGAGTAGGATCTACATCAAAGGAAAACATAAGTTGGAGTTAGTACAATCTAGATGTAGTCAATTGGCTTGGCCGACTAAGTATAAGATAGTTAATCAAACATATGAAATAAAGTACAATACACATCCATATGAATAAAAAAATGTCCCAATCCATAATTCGTACCGCTAGTTTATATTAGAATGGCGGGAGCAAAGTAAACACACAAGGTTACAACAAATTTCTCCTATTAGCACGCTGATTACCCGACAAACTAAGGTGTCTAATGTAATGCAATAAAATGATGAAATCTCACAACCGAGGGGTACCCCCTAGATGTTACATGGCGTTTAGAACCCCGAAGGACTCCATACAATCCACTTAGTTCTCATAACATAAGAAATAAAGCAATGAGAGTAAAAATAGTAGTCCAAGTCTAAATAATTTTATAAAATGAAAAACGGATGTCTAAACTCATGTCTCATCATAGCCATCTAATACAATAATATGAAATTGGGCTTGGCCCATACATCATGTTCAAAAGAGAAATACATGAAAGAAACTAAAACAATAACTCCGTCATCGAAGCTTGAGGACTCACCAATGCTCGGCAAATCACGAACTCAACTACTAGCCACGAGACTCAAAAACCTGTCTGTCGAACCTTACATTTGGGAAAAATGTAGGCAAGAGTATGTGTTAGTACAAACAATGTACCAAGTATGATAGCCATGCATAAAAGATTTAAAACATGCTAAAAGGGACATTTCATTTCAAGACAGGCAATTGACCAAGCTAAACCATGATATAAAAGCTTTATAAAACATAAGTCATAAAATCATGGTCAATGCAAGATAAATCCATCTTTAAAACTTTTGAACTCATGTGAGATTCTTCTTGATGTAACCTTTGTTCGTTATTACTTGTGGGGAAATTTGCCTTAATCGACATAAGACCATGTGAGCTATAACTTGATCCCCTGGTGTCTCCCACACCGAAACGGGTTTTTCTACTTGCCTAAGGTAGAACGATGAACATCTAGGTTAATTGGATCCACTAGCTAATCAACCTATGGGGGCACATAGTTATGGGACAAGTAGATAGTTACTAGAAACCCAACCTATACTATGGGGGGGGGGGTTTCCATCTCATGAGATAACTTTAGAAACCCGACCTCTACTATGGGAGAGCTTCCATCTCACTATCAATATCCACTCTGTGCTAAGCATAAATTTCCACGGAATAGTCATTTCTTACTTGACTTCATTACTTATGAAAAACTGTTCTTGGACAACCAATCCAAGCTAGTTCATTAGGATAGCTCTTATTCTTGATTCATTTAGGTGAGAAAGCCATTCAACCTAAGAATTATATCTATGTGAAAAAACCTTTCACATCATTCTAGTTATGTGTTTATGAGAATGTCCTTTCAATAACACAACAACAACATTGTTGGTACTTTACTCTCAATGCATAAGTCCATAATTTACCTCTTGAGGTCATAACCTGCTTTCAATCATAAACTCTTAGAAAACATGGGTTAGATATGGATTTCATCATAAATACATTTAAAGCTTGCAATACATGCTTAATTTGATAAAACACTTGCTTTATACTAAAAATCCCTCATCATATGATTCACAACTTGAAAACATAGGAATTACATGGGTTCATGGGGGAATGCTTGGAATTCACATGCATAGAAGATCATAATTCAATCATTTAAATCAATAATGAAAGGAACCCATGCTAATTGAAGAATGCCCTAACTAAATTAGGAAATTCTACCATTTGAAATAGGGGAATTTGGGAACTCCATGGATGAAAGGAATCCATGGATGAAAACTATCATACCTTAAATCCAAATTCTAGCCTTCAATGGAGGAATTGGAACCTTAGCTTGAAACCCTAGGTGAATCCTTCTTCTTCTTCTTATTAAAGTTTCTAGAGAGAGAATATTTGGGAGGAGTTTTGGGATTCTTTCATGAAATTGGAAGAATGAAATAAATGGGGTGAATTAGGGGTTAAAAGGCTTTTATAGGGGCTCTAAAAATAGCCAAAACGACATAGTATTGAAACTAATTAATTAGAAAAAGACCTAAATAACCCTAAGAATTAACTGCCAACTACCACCGACGGACCCAGTCGATAGACCGTGGTTTCACCTACGGTCCGTCCTGGTGGACCATCGTTCGTGGTCAGAGATTATGACTTTGGGGTTCGAACCACAGAGTGTGGTTTGACCAACGGTCCATTGGTCATGCCATGGTTCTAAGCCCTCACAAGTTACTTGGGCAGGCCAACCACGGACCACACCTATGGTCTGTGGTCCATTCCACGGGTCATGGGTGGCCGTCTTGGTTTGGCACCTGCAATATCTGGAAAGCTGCTATTTTGGCCTTTTTTGAATAAGGGGTGTTACAATATCTCCCCCTTGGGACCATCCGTCCTAGAATGAGATTTAAAGTGGTTTGAAAAGCTTAGGAGAGGAACTAACAACCCAACCTAACAATGCAATACATGAAATCAAGGAGGAACTATCGACTCCAAGCTAGGACGTTCTCAAAATATCGTAAGAGGGGTGAAACTAACTCTATCAGCCCATTATGTATGCAATGCACATAAATAAGGAGGAAACATCAACTCCAAGCTCAACAAAATCAAATGCAATACAAGGAGGTAGGAACTACATCTAACTAACCAATATGCACGAATTTTCAAAATTACTCATGTTCAAGGCGGAACTACCTTCTCCAAGCTAAAAGCATGCTCAACACAATTCGATGGAGCCCATATGCAATTCACTCTAAAAAAAGCATTGTTAAAGCATGTTCATCATTTCATCTCATGAAGTCTATAGGTAACTCATACTCAATGCACAAAAACATGAGGAAAATTAAGCATGTAAACTCATTTTCTTTCAAACACACTTTTTCATGAACATGCATAACATAAGGAAATCATGGAAACACATAAAAACACATGACTCCTAAAACAAAGGTTAAATCAAGAGGAACTCATTACCTCAAGCTAGAGTAGGAGTAGAAGGAAATTATGAGGATATCGGGACATCATATCGGCCTCGACCTCCCATGTAGCACCCTCAACTAACTGATTTCTCTACATTGCTTTCACGAAAGCTACCTCTTTATTTCTCAACTTCATGACTTTCCGGTCTAAAATCTCAACTGGAACTTCCCCATAAGAAGGACTCTCATCAACTCCCAACCCTTCTAAGGAGATTATATATGGATGTCAGATCACCAACATATTTCTTCAACATAGAGACATGGAAAATTGGATGCACCGATGCCAACTCATTTGGAAAATCTAACTCATAAGCAACCTTACCAACACGCCTCAAAATCTGATGTGGGCCTACATATCAGGGACTCAACTTCCCTTTTTTACCAAAACTCATTACACCCTTCATAGGTGAAAATTTCAAGTAAATCCAATCATGAAGGTCAAACTCAAGATCCCTTCTTCTCACATCGGTATATGATTTTTTCCGACTTTGAGCCATTTGCAAACTTTCTCTAATAAGTCAAACTTTCTCTATGGCCTCATGTACCAATTCGGGACCTATTAGGAAAACTTCACCCACATCAAACCAAACTATGGGAGATCTACACCTTCTTCCATATAGTGCCTCAAATAGAGCCATATTGATACTCGAGTGATAGCTATTATTATAGGAAAACTCAATTAATGGCAAATGGGCATCCCAATTACCCTTAAAATCAATCACACAATCCCTCAACATATCTTCCAAAGTCTAAATAGTACGCTCCACTTGCCCATCGGTTTAGGGATGAAAGGTCATACTAAGCTTAACCTTAGTTCCAAGACCCTTTGGAATGACTTCCAAAACTGAGAAGTGAATTGGGTAAGACAAATGAACTCCGTGCAACCTTAGCATTTATCTCAAGTATAGCTTGGCATAGTCCTCCACCGAATAAGAAACCTTGATGGGAAGGAAATGAGCAAATTTCGTCGTCCGATCTACTATCACCCAATTAGAGTCATGTTGCCACTGGGTACGAGGCAAACCAACAATAAAGTCCATATTCAAGTCTTCCCACTTACAAGTAGGAATGATAATATCTTTGGATAAACCTCTCGGTTTCTGGTGCTCAACTTTTATTTGTTGGCAATTTGGGCATTTAGCCATAAATCCCGCAATATCCTTCTTCATCCCATTCCACCAATAGACTTCTTGCAAATCACGGTACATCATGGTGGCTCCCGAGTGAATGGAATACCGTGAACTATGGGCCTTAGCTAAGATCTATTCCCTCAAATCATCAACATGTGGAACACACAACCGAACTTGGTATCTAAGTACCTCATCTCCCCCTTTGGTGAAGGCCTCGATGGACTTCTTTAATACATCCTCTTTCAATTCTACTAAAATTGGATCGAGACCTTGTTTGGCTTTCACATCCTCCACAAAAGATGATTCAGAACCATTGTGAACCATAACACCACCTTTGGTGTAGTCCACCAATTGAATTATTCTTTGGCGAAGATTCTTATCCTTTTGATTAAACACATATTGCAAACTCTTGTGGTCGGTAAACATATCAACATGCACACCATACAAATAATGCCTCCAAATCTTTAAGGCAAAACTGACCGCCACTAGTTCAAGGTTATGGGTTGGATAATTCTTTTTATGAACTATAAGTTCCCTTGAGGCATAGGCAATCACTTTCCCATTTTGCATAAGTACACAACCTAATCGAATTCTTGAAGCATCACAATAAACCACAAAACCATCCGTCCCTTCTAGTAAGGTCAACACCGGAGCGGAAGTAAGTCTATCTTTTAATTCTTGAAATCTCTTCTCACACATCTCTTTCCATATGAACTTAGCCTTCTTTTGAATCATAGCCATTAAAGGAGAGGCGATAGAAGAAAACCCCTCAACAAACCTTCTATAATAACCGGCTAAACCCAAGAAACTTCTAATTTCTAAGGGAGTTAGAGGTCTAGGTCAGCTCTTGACCACATCCGTCTTCTTAGGATCTACCTCAATACCCTTACTTGAGACAATATGACCAAGGAAAGCTATGGATCTCAACCAAAATTCACATTTGCTAAACTTTGCAAAAAGTTGTTGGTCCTTAAGAATTTGCAACATGATTCTCAAAAGATCCATATGCTCATTCTCGTTCATTTAGTAGATCAAAATATCATCGATAAACACAATCACAAACATGTCTAGGTATTGCCTAAACACTGTATTCATCAAGTCCATAAATGCCACAGGAGCATTAGTCAAACCAAATGACATTACTAGGAACTCATAATGACCATACCAAGTTCGAAAAGTCATCTTCGGAATGTCATTTTCTCTCACCCTCAAATGGTGATAGCCCTATCAAAGATCAATCTTAGAGAAATAACTTGCCCCTTGGAGTTGGTCAAATAAGTCATCTATCTTTGGAAGAGGATACTTATTCTTAATAGTCACCTTGTTCAACTGACGATAGTCTGTACACATACGATGAGAACCATTCTTCATTCTAACAAACAAAACTATAGCACCCCATAGAGAGATACTCGGTCGGATGAAGCCTTAATCCAACGGGTCTTTCAATTGTTCTTTCAACTCCTTAAGTTCTTCCGGAGCCATATGGTAAGGAGGAATAGAAACAGGTTGCGTTTATGGGAGAAGGTCAATACAAAGTCTATATCTTGCTCGGGAGGAATACAAGGTAAGTCATTTGGAAACACTTTCTAAAATTCATTCACAACGGGGATCGACTCAAGAGAAGGGGTTTCAGAATCTAAATTCCTCACCCTAACTACATGGTAAATGCAACCCTTAGAAATCATCTTTCTAGATTTAAGACAAGAGACAAATTTACCCTTAGGCATATAATTTCCCTACTTCCACTCTAGGACAGGCTCATTCGGAAACTAAAATTTGACTACATGAGTTCTACAATCAATAGAAGCATAACATGAGTGCAGCCAATCCATACCCAAGATAACATCAAACTCTAACATATCAAGCTCTACCAAGTCAACAAGAGTAACTTTCTATACATTTTCTTACCTACCGCAGAAACACCAACACTGGTAGAGATAGAAAAAGGTTCTAACGACAGAACGGGGAGCACATCAAACCTCATAGCCACATATGGCGTCACAAAAGACAAAGTAGCACCGGGATCAAGTAATGCATATACATCTAGTTGAAAAACTTTAAACGTACCGGTAACCACATCGGGAGAACTCTCTCGTTCACCAAGAGTATGTAGTGCATAAAAACGGATTTGCTTAGGAGTATTGGAATGCAAACCACTAAGAGTAGCTTGCTTGCCCTCTCTCCCTTTAGCTATAAGCATCAGACAATCCCTCATTTTATGACCACATTTACCACAACCATATCAACTATATGTGTCAGCTAGAATGAACACACTTCGCACATTCTTTGGTTTATCCCTCTATTCATCTTCCGAATTCAAGAGTGGACAATAAGTTTACTGTAGATCAGTCATTAAAATAGTTAAACAAGAATGTATGTATAAATCACAACAAAACCCATCTCATGCTAGAAACAAATACTATTATACCATTAATCATAGCTACAACCCTAGAAAAAGGGAATTTAGCTACTCATAGAACAAAATATCATCAAATAATGTTTATGGATCATAAAAGGGTTTACCAAAATGAAAGAGTAGAAGAAAAGCCTTAGAAAGTGTTAGCAAAATCGCCCAAATCAATGTTCTCCCGTCTTTTAAAAAGTGGATAATGATAAAATAACACAACTAGACTATTTATAGTCTAAAATAAAACACGTGACTCAATTTTGGTGTCCAGGTCCACGACACAGACCTGTTCCCTCGCCTAAATTTATGCACAAAAAGATCTCATCCGCGAAACGCTCCTAAAGCACACTCCCCTGTTAAGTTGAATTCATTTTCTACATGCAAGTTTCAGCTCCGCGACGTGGAGCTTCTCCCTCTTAGTGTATTTTCCAGCTTCTTGGCCATTCTCCTCCTCAACTTCGTCTTCTATTTTCCGACCTCTGTCCAAGTGCCCTATTTTGACTCATTCTTCTTTGTTTTTCACCCTGAAACATCTAATCATATTGGTTAGAGGAAACAACATCAAAAGACTCTAAAATCTTTGTTCCTACTAAGAAAGTTCTCTCAAACTTAGCTAAATATATGGGAAAATTGGTTACTAGGCGCATAAATACGCCTAAGATCACCACCCCACACTTAAAGCTTTGTTCGTCCTCGAACACTTCCACACATTCAAACATCCGAGGACTCTACTACACTTCCCTCTAATGGTATTTCAGCTTTGGCTACAACAACTACCGTAGCTTCACAACAACATGCAAATACTATGCATTCATCAGGACTACTAGAGCAAGACAATCCAGCCTCAAGAATAGACTCTTATAACGCAGCAAACTTATGCACAACTTTTTGATCCATAGAAATATCAGTTATCAGACTTCATCAAACATGTGCCCCTCACCACAAATGAACACCCTGATTTACTCACACATAAAATTTTCATATAATAAAGGGTACGGGAAGAAAATTTCGCTCACACTCTCGAAAGAATTCACATGCCACAACCAACGAACCAGAGGCTTGCCCTTAGTGTGCTGCATCACTACTTTTGAGAATACTAAAGTTCAAGATCAATTAGGTCTTTTAAGGGTTGTAATGTAAGCTTGGGGATGGGTAGGAACAATTTTTTTTTGGATATAAATAGCGACTGCATTCCCAAGCACTTTAATACAAGAAAAACTTCATTTTTGGACCTTGTTTTAATAACCTCCTTCTTATGCTCCTTTTCTTGGAGCCATTCAGCTCTTTGTTGTAAGACATTTAACAATCACTTCTTCCCACCATTTTTATTATAAATTCATTCATCAATTTTTTTATTTTTTTATACGAGCCAGACTTATGTTGGGGCTTGCTCCTCACTTTCGTTTCCTTCACTATTGTTCACACAAAGCGCTTAGGATCTTTTGGATCAAAATGATAGGTCGGAGAAGGAATGAACATTAGCTTCAAATTAGGCAACCAAAGAATAAGTTCAAGGCTCGAAGGGGTTAACTAAGGATATACATCAAGGTGGGTACAGGAAATCACAATTAGGGCTATTAAAGAAATGCCTATATCACTTCCTGACTCCTTATCCTCTTTTTCGCTACGCAGACACACCAGGCAAGTTCTGGACCTCAATTAGTAGCAAGGATTACACAAATCTTACATCTCTGGCACACATTCAACTCAGAACTGATCACTACATACTACTTCCCAATCGCTGACACAACTTTATTTTAAGCACACGCCATTAAGAGTCACATAAAAGAGCCTAGATGTCTCAACACAAAGTCATCTAATGTTTTCAACTTTCAGTCTAACTCAAAGCAGTTGCGCAACCTTAGCCTAAAACCAACCCTGCAAACCCAAATGATGAAAATTGCCCTTAAGAAGGTCGTCATTCATCAATCATAGGGATGCTTGACTCAACTATGACATTGACTCCATCCTAAGAAACAATTTTTTTTATATACGGTTCAACGGGACTGTCCTTGGCAAAAGAATCGAAAACATCTTCCAAGGAACCCAAAACCAAAAAAAACACAAACAAAATAAAAACTATTTACAATGGATATAGTAATCCCACCCCACACTTAAACACGCAACATTGTCCCTAGTGTGACATAATTTGAAATGAAAGCAAAGTAGGGCGGGTATACTTCCCTGATCATTCATCCTTGTCAGCATCACCGCCGGTGCCCTGAAGAGCCAAAAGGTCACCCTTCTCTGCTTCAGAATCAGATTCACTATCCTACATGGTTCGCCTCTTGTCCTCATTAGTTGGAACATTATCCCGTACAGGTTCTAGAAATGCAGGTCCGAGTCCCAGCAATGCCTCAACATTTTCATTCAGGGGGTACTTCGTTTCAATTTCATCCAACTACTCCTGAGTTGAATCTAGGCATCCATTTCTATGATGCATCATCTCCAATCAAAACATGGGCACCGTGATAATCTCATCCCTCCTGTTGCTCTTGCTTTAGTGAGGGTGGGTCCATGTATGTTCTCTGGCCCCTTTGTCTTTGTGACATAGAGGGGTGTGGTGAAAAGAGGTGTCATGTAGTCCACACTTTTCTATGGAACTCCAGCTCGCCTGCACAAATTAGTAATTAGTCCCCCAAAAGCATACCTTCAACCTCGATGTACTCTTGCCTTTTTCATGGACGATTTCAACACCACTCCTATATTTATAGGGACCTCATTCATCAGAGCATAAACTAAGCAGACTCGGTCTCTTGTCACCTCGATAAAATGCAGCCCTGTTATCAAGCAATTCATGACAATTTTTAACCACACCCGGGCTACCCGATTCATATGAGCATAAAGATATGACTGGTGATAGCCATGGTGCCCATGCCGAATCCATTTCGCAGTGGACTACGCCCCACACAAAGCATGTACAATCTACTGATATAGAGGGCTGATATTGATCCCCATGAGAACATTATAAGGGGCTTCTACAATCCCCAATATTTGATTTATAGCTGAAGGTGTCAGGGGGACCTTCACGCCTCGCACTGTTACAAAGTGAGAACGGGCATCGGGTTACCAATTTTCATAGAATTCCCATCTCACACTAACATTGCACTCTGATGGATCTTGAAAGATGATTCCCATGTGCACCTCTTGTAGACGACGCATAATGCGTGGGAACTCCCTCTCTAATTGGATGTCATCAAGTATCACATCCGAGAAGTACTTGGCTTCGGTGTGTGATTTATACCACTTCTTGCCGTCAGATGTGACTGCCTTAGCCCCGTAGCGTTCAGTTTTTCCTCTTGGAACTGCGGGTGCTGGAGAAATGGTTGTGCCCGTCCTTACGCTCTTACGGTTGCTAAATGCAACCGCTTTGCCTGACCTATCTGTGTTAGACATGTTATCCTGCAATTAGACAAATATCATTTCAGTTGATAAGACTCAATAATAGAGGATCACCCCACACATATGTTCGGGCACAACTATGACCAACAACACGGAACTCAGACTTCCCAAAGTTATTGTCAACATAGTATTCTCAAAATTCATCACATTTTAAGCAAATAAACTCTTACAACCTCTATTCTACTCAAGACTTTGAATGAACAATCATCTTTCTACTCCAATCACTTCCCTCAGAACCTATTATCCACTCAAGACTTTCCAAACCCCAATTTTTTATTTATTTGATCAACCAAATGCATTCCAACAAATTTTACCACTATGAATAGTAGTAATTAAGCAGAAAATCACAAAGAACAACAATTTCCGAATACTAGACTAACTCACCCATCATCCACATGAATATTAGTCCTAACTTTAGTAAATCATCCAAATAAAGACACAAAAGTGTAGGACACAAACCTTTCGTGCTTAGACCCACAAAAACTGATGAACTTGGTGAGAAATGCCCGCTTCGTGACACATATTTGTTGTTGGAAAGAGTAAGGGTTGAATGGGAAAGGTGAATAAAGAAATTTAGAAGAGAAAATAGGGTTTAAGCGACGGATCTAGGGGTTAAAAAGGAATGGGGGTCAGGTTTTACTATATTAGCCGTGTAAAACCCGACTTTTTAATGAAATAACCCGAAAACTTACCAGGTCCGCGACGCGGAGCTGTCGCGGACATGCCTTATGTCTTTTTCTTCGTCACACGGTGAAACTTAGGCGTGGTGGAAACAAGTCCGCGATGCGTTCCTGTCGCGTACTCCACTGTTAATCCATATTATCTCCATAACTCTCAGCAAAAAGTTCACGACGATGTGTTGTCGTGAACATGACTTGGGTTTTTCATCTTCGCCTGGGGTTATAATCTTGAAGAAACAGGTCTGTGACGCGGTAAGGTCACAGACTCTACTGTTTTCTTGCCCAAAATTTCTCCTCCTTTTTTTCACTTACAAATTACAACTTTTAAGATAAATGAAATAATCTATACCTAAAAATAAACCAAACTACTGTATTAAAACAAAATACCAAGAAAATATCTTCTAAAATAAAAAGTCCCGGGTAGCTCCCGAGTAGCGCCTGATTTAACGTCGCCGCACGACTCAGCTCCCCCTCATTCATTGCTCAACTCCAAACTTTCTTATTCTCGATCTACCTCTTGTCTGAAATAATGCTTCACCCTCTATCCATTTACGATGAACGTGGATTGCTTACCTTCATTACACAACTCTAAAGCGTCGTGGTCGGTCATGCGCACCACCTCAAATGGTCCGCTCCATTTTGACTTCAACTTACCTGGAAACAACCTCAATCTAGAGTTAAACAATAATACCTTTTTATCAGGCTCAAAAAGTCGAGGCACAATATGCTTATCACGCCATCATTTATTCTTCTCCTTATAAAGCTTAGCATTTTCATAAGCATGGAGTTTGAATTCCTCCAATTCATGTAGCTGACCTATCATTTTTCTCCCGGCTAGTTTCGGGTCCAGTTCAACCTCTTCATTGCAAAGTACGCCTGATGTTCTAATTCAACTGGAAGGTGATATGCTTTACCAAACACTAAGTGATAGGGAGAAGTCCCTATTGATGTCTTATAAGCAGTCCTGTATACCCATAAGGCATCATAAAGCTTCATTGCCCAATATTTCCTTTGGGAATTCATTGTTTTCTGTAGAATCTACTTCATTTCCCTGTTTGACACTTCTACCTGGCCACTAGTTTGAGGGTGGTATGTTGTAGCTTCATTCTGTCTGACTCCATATTTAGCTAAGATATTCTTCACCAATTGATTTATGAAGTGTGTCCCTCCATCACTGATTATTGCTCTAGGAGTTCCAAACTGAGTGAAGTTGTGCTTGTTCAGAAACTTCAGCACCACTTTAGCATCGTTAGTCGGCAAAACTACTACTTCAATCCACTTTGGCACATAGTACACAACCACAAGTATGTATTGATGTCCATTCGTTGGAGGGAATGGTCCCATGAAGTGGATCCTCCAGGAATTAAATATTTCAACTTCCAAGATGTTATGCAAAGGTATCTCATGTCATCTAGAAATAGACCCCATCCTATGGCATTGATCACAACTTTTAACATAACCTGAAACATCTTTAAAATAAGTGGGCCAAAAAAAACCTAACTGGAGCACCTTATGTGGATTGCGCTCACCTCCATGATGATCCCTATATGCACACGAGTGGCAACTATCCATCACTTGTCTCATTTCAGACTCAGGCACACACCTCTTCATTATTTTGTTTGTCCCTTACTTGAAGAGATAAGATTCATCCCATATGTAGAACTGAGCATCATAAAACAACCTCTTCTCTTGGTGTGTGGTTACACCTGGTGGAAACAATCCGCTAACCAAATAATTTAGAATGTCTACATACCATGGCAGTTCGGTCACCTCTAGCACCAATACCTGTTCATCAGGAAACTCTTCCCGAATCTGACCTTGCTCTCCCACATGTGACGAACTCTCCAATCTTGAATGATCTGCAATCTAATTTTCAGAACATCTTCGGTCTTTGATCTGTATGTCAAACTCTTGCAGCAATAGAATCCATCTGATTAACCGCGGCTTTACATCCTTCTTGTTGAACAAGTACCAGATAGTTGCATGGTCAGTATAAAAAACAAATTTAGTCCCTACCAGGTAAGATCTAAATTTGTCAAAAGCATAGACCAAGGCTAGTATTTATTTTTCAGTCACTGTGTAGTTGGTTTGGGCTGCATCCAATGTTTTGCTTGCATAATATATTGAGTGAAACACCTTCTCTTTCCTTTGCCCCAACACTGCACCCACAGCCGCATCACTTGCGTCACACATCACTTCAAAAGGAAGCTCCCAATTTGGGGAAGTTAGGATTGGAGCTTCTATCAACTTCTTCTTCAAAGCTTCAATGCACTGCCCATCAAATATAAATTTCATCTCCTTCTCTAATAGACTGCACATGGGTCTTGCAGTCTTAGAGACATCCTTGATGAATCTCCTGTAGAAACCAGCATGATCCAGAAAGCTTCTCACCCCTTTAACAGAGATTGGGGGAGGTAGCTTTTCAATAAATTCCACTTTGGCACGATCAAATTCCAGCCCTTTCTTTGACACCATATGGCCCAATACAATCCCTTCCTTCACTAGGAAATGACATTTTTCCTAGTTTAGGACGAGATTAGTTTCCTCGCATCTAGCCAGCACCCTGTCCAAATTTTCCAAACACCTATCAAAAGACTCCCCAAAAACTGAGAAGTCATTCATGAATATCTCCCCAAAATCTTCAACCATATCATGAAAGAGAACCATCATGCATCTTTGGAAGGTGGCTGGAGCATTGCAGAGCCCAAATGGCATTCACTTGAAAGCATATGTCCCATACGGACAAGTGAATGTAGTTTTCTCCTGGTCCTCTGGTGCAATCACAATTTGGTTGTATCCTGAATCGACATCCAGGAAACAAATGGAACCGGGTAGTGATCCTTTCTGGTGGCCTCATTCAATTTCTTGTAATACATGCATATTCGCCACCGTATCACTGTTCCAGTTGGAATCAACTCATTTTTTTCATTGGTGATCACCGTCATGCCTCCTTTTTTAGACACACACTAAACTGGGTTTACCCACTTGCTATCGGAAATCGGATATACAATACCCGCATCTAGCCATTTAATGACCTCCTTGTGCACCACATCTTTCATCATTGGGTTTAGTCAGCACTGAGGTTGCACACTTGACTTGTGACCCTCCTCCATAAATATCATGTGCATGCATAAAGCTGGGTTGATGCCATGTTTGTCAGCCATCTGCCACCCTATTGCATTTTTCCTCTTCCTCGATATTTTTAGAGATGCCTCCACCTGTAATTCAGACAAAGTAGAAGAAAGAATTACAGGTAAAGATTCATTGGCAGCTAAGAACGCATACTTGAGATACGTAGGGAGAGCCTTTCACTCCAACTTTTGTGCTTCCTCAATTGAAGGCTTGAGAGGTGGTCCCAAGATTCTGTTTAATGGCTCCACAAAATTGCGAAGCATACTCACATTCGGGACATCTAGAACGTTAACAAACTCCTGGGCTTTAGCATCTTCCTCAATGTCTTGCCCAATTAACACTTTCTCTAAAGGGTCTCGGGCTTCAACATATTTAGTTGCCATTTCCTCATCAATGACTGTAATTGCTGACAACTCCTCATATATTGCAGGCAACTTCATTGGCTTGTAAACATCAAATACCTCGACCTTGTCATGAGCACTCATTGTTAGTCTACTGGTCGCCTCATCAATTAATGCACCTCCGATTGCTAGGAATGGGCGTCCCAAAATAAATGGGACCTCTGGGTCAGGCTCAAAATCTAAAATGACAAAGTATACGGGGAAAATCAGAGTTCCCACTTGAACTAAGACATCTTCGATAACACCATTTGGTCTTGCCATCGAACGGTCCGCTAACTGCAACATAATGGTTGTGGACTTGGGCCTTCCTAGTCCTAACTTGAGAAACATGGACGTAGGTATCAAATTGATACTTGCGCCCAAATTGCACAACCCCCTTGCCTCAATACACTTACCAATTTTTATATGAACAGTGAAACTCCCTAAATCTTTCAACTTAGGTGGGAGCCTATTCTGGATCCTAGAACTGCACTCCTCCGTGAGTGCTACTGTTGCATACTCGGCCAATCTACCCTTGTTGGCTACCATATCATTCATATATTTGGCATACTTAGGAATGCCCTGCAACACATCAATCAAAGGCAAGTTAACATGTACCTGTTTGAGTAATTCAATAAACTTACCGAAACATTCATCCTCCTTTTGCTTTTTGAATTTCTATGGGAATGGAGGAGGTGGTTTTGCTTTTGGCTCCTCATTCACCCTTTGCTCACTTGGTTCCGCTTAATCTACCTGTTTTCCTTTTTCTTCAGCAGCTTTTGCCTTTGGCGTTAACTCCTCCAATGGACGACCTCTTTGAGTACTCACAAAATTTACCTGTTTAGCGTATTTATCGGTATTTCCAGGTAAACCCCCTATGGTTGGGAATTTTGGGCACTAGCAAACTGCCCAAACTGCTTCTCCAAATTCTGAGTCGCTAGTTGGTTTTTTTGAACATTTGCTGCCAATTTAGCTTGATCAGCCATGATTTGTTTTAACATGGCTTCCACACTTATATCACCTTGCTTGGCAGCCTGCTGGTTACCATGGTTTTGTTAGTTTCCATGGCTTTGCTGATTTCCATGGCTTTGCTGATTGTAATGTTGTCCACTACCCTGTGGCCTGTTGGTTCTATCCTTGATGCTGGTATTGATTACCACCCCATGAAAAGTTTGGGTGATTCTGCTAGCTTGGGTTGTAAGTATTTCCATAGTTCTGGTGATTTCATCCTTCCCGAACATTACATACAAAATGAACAGATTCTGGGTTTACTCCACATACCTCATTATTGTGATCTCCACCTCCACATACTTCACACCAAGCTTTTGATTGTTGCACCATTTTAACTTGAGCTTGTTATTGTCCTAGTGACATATTGCTGAAATCTGTGCAATCAAAGCTGTCACTACATCCATTTCCAACACTCCAGGAGTCTTCTGTACAATCGGTTTAGCTCCTTCTCCATTCCACTCGGGGTCTCCCGGTGAAATTTTATTAAGAAATGTAAACAACTCAGCATATGTCTTCTCCAGAGCTTGACCACCTGCAACAGAATCAAGTAAGATTTTTGTGTTTGGTTCCAACCTTTCAATGAAGGTATGGACCAACTCTTCGTTAGCTTGATGATGATGTGGACAACTTAACAGCAGGGACTTAAACCTGTCCCAAGCTTGGTATAGTTTTCCCCTCCTTTCTGTCGGAAGCTTAATATATCACTTCTCAACTTGGCTATTTTCTCGGATGGAAAAAGCCTTAGCAGGAACTTCCGGGCAAGATCATCCCAAGTTGTCATGGAATTTGCGGGCTCAGAGTTCATCCATCTTTTTGCTTCCCCTAGCAGAGAAAAGGGAAATAATATGAGCCTCACATAATCAGAGTTGACTCCAGTTGGGGTGTACGTGTTAATGATCTCGAGGAAACTCTGAATATGCACTCGTGGGTCCTCATGAGATAGGCAAGTGAACTGCCCGTTTGTGTGCAGTAGTTACACCATGTTCTGCTTCAATTCAAACCTCCCACCAGTTGCAGGTTTCTAAATACTTGAAGTAACATTGGTAGTCTGCGGGATTGCCACATCCCTCACTTTCATTTCTGCCATCACTATAGGTTGATCTTGATTCTCCCTTTCTTCTGATGTTTCTGGTTCACTAGCTACAAGAGGAACATGATAAGTGAGTCTTCTTCGCCTTCTCCGATAATGAACAAATCTCTTTGGTTCAGCTAGAGGCTCTACCAAGTCCTGGTCGTCTTCCAGTGTGAAGACTTGACACAACCTGCGAAATGTAGAGCCAAGATAAAGTTGTCAACAGTTGTACAAATAATTTAGACACTCGAAAATTAGATATCTGCCAATTTTTAAGTCCCCGGCAGCGACGCCAAATACTTGTTGCATCCAAAAGCACACGCAAGTGCACGTCGTCACTGAAGTAGTACAACGACTCTTTTGAGCCGGATTATCAAACCCAAAGGACTTCAAATAAAAAAATAACAACTTTATTATGTCTAAAATAAAGTTACTTATGCAACAAACAATTTTAAAAAATTGTTTATATCTACTAAGTTGAACAATCTGAAAAATTAATTACTACAACCAAACAATTTCAAACAAGAGAATTTCACATAATGGGAAAGTATTCCAGGGTTGTAGCACAACCCGATTTTTGGCATAATATTAATTTGTCCTAGCATTTGACAGGTTAACCTCATTATGGATTTGCAAGGTTCATTTTATGATCACGATCTCCCGACCTCTAATCGCCTACCACCATCGACAGCCTAAAAATGTCGTTGAGCGGGGCTAGGCATGAACCAATGGCGGAACATTAAGTTATCATCTTTCATATTAATCAAGCACGGTATATAGGTATAAGACTATCCTATATACAAAACACTATAACTTTACTCTAGAATAAACACGCTTCTCACATTCTTTGGTCTATCCATCTATTCATCTTTCGAATTCAAGAGTGGACAATGAGTTTATTTAATGTAGATCAGTCATTAAAATAGTTAAACAAGAATGTAAGCATAAATCACAAGAAAACCCATCTCATGCTAGAAACAAATACTATTATACCATTTATCGTAGCTACAACCCTAAAAAAAAGGAAATATAGCTACTCATAGAACAAAATATCATCAAATAATGTTTATGGATCATAAAAGAGTTTACCAAAATGAAGGAGTAGAAGAAAAGTCCTAGGAAGTGTTAGCAAAATCGCCCAAATTGATGTTCTCCCGTCTTTTAAAAACTGGATAATGATAAAATAACACAACTATACTATTTATAGTCTGAAATAAAACACCTGACTCAATTCTGGTGTCCAGGTCCGCGACGCGGACCTATTCCCTCACCTAAATTTGTGCATAAAAAGATCTCCTTCGTGATGCGCTCTTGATGTGGACTCCACTGTTAAGTGGAATTCATTTTCTACATGCAAGTTTCAGCTTCGCGACGCGGAGCTGCTCTTTCTTAGTGTATTTTCCAGCTTCTTGGCCATTCTCCTCCGCAACTTCTTCTATTTTCCGACCTCTGTCCAGGTGCCCTATTTTGGCTCATTCTTCTTTGTCTTTCACCCTGAAACATCTAATCATATTGGTTAGAGGAAACAACATCAAAAGACTCTAAAATCTCAGTTCCAACTAAGAAAGTGTTCTCAAACTTAGCTAAATATATGGGAAAAATTGGTTACTAGGCGCATAAATACACCTAAGAACAGTTAGTTCAAAAAAATGTAACATGTATAATAGCCATGCATAAAACATTAAAAACATGTTAAAATGGACATTTTATTTCATGACATGCAATTGACCAAGCTAAACCATGATATAAAAGCTTTATAAAACATAAGTCATAAAATTATGGTCAATGTAAGCTCACTCCATCTTTAAAACCCTTGAACTCATGCGAGATTCTTCTTGAAGTAACCTTAGTTCAGTAGTACTTGTAGGGATATTGGGCTTAACCGACATGAGGCCATGTGAGCTATAACCTGATCCCCTGTTTCTCCCACACCGAAAATGATTGCTCTACTTGCCTAAGGTAGAACCATGAAGATCTAGCTTAAGTGTATCCACTAGCTAATCATCCTATGGGGGAACATAGTTATGTGATAAGGTGATTTCTACTAGAAACACAACCTCTACTACGGGGGAGCTTCCATCTTATGAGAGTACTTTGGAAACCCGGCCTCTACTATGGGAGAGCTTTCATCTCACTATCAATATCCACTCTGTGCTAAGCATAAATTCCCACGGAATAGTCATTTCTTACTTGACTGCATTACTCATGAAAAGGTGTCCTTGGACAACAAATCCAAGCTAGTTCATTAGGATAGCTCTTACTCTTGATTCATTTAGGTGAGAAAGTCTTTCAACCTAAGAATCCTTTCTATGTGAGAAAACCTTTCACATCATACTAGTAATGTGTTTATGAGAATGTCCTTTCAAAAACACAACAACAACAACATCATTGGTACTATACTCTCCAAGCACCCTTAAAACATTAGCATAAATCTCATAATCAATGCATAAGTCCATAATTTACCTCTTGAGGTCAAAACTCACTTTCAATCATAAACTCTTATAAAACATGGGTTAGATATGGATTTCATCATAAATACATGTAAAGCTTTCAATACATTCTTAATTTCATAAAACACTTGCTTTATACTCAAAATCCCTCATCTTATGATTCACAACTTGAAAACACAGGGATTACATGGGTGCATGAGGGAAATCATCATAAAAGCATTGGAATTCACCAATTCATGCATATAAAATGATAATTCAATAATTTGAATCAATAATTAAAGGAACTCATGCTAATTGAAGAAAACCCTAACTAAATTAGGGAATTCTACTATTTGAAATAGAGGAATTTAGGAACTCCATGGATGAAAATTATCATACCTTAACTCCAAACGCTAGCCTTCAATGGAGAAATTGGAACCTTAACTTTAAACCCTATGTTAATCCTTCTTCTTCTTCTTCTTCAAGTTTCTAGAGAGAAAATATTTGAAAGGAGTTTTGGGATTCTTCTGTGAAATTGGAAGAATAAAGTAAATGGGGTGAATTTGGGGTTAAAAGGCTTTTATAGGGGTTCTAAACATAGCCAAATTGACATATCATTGGGAATACTTAATTAGGAAAAGACCCAACTAACCCTGAGAATTAACTGCCACCTACCACCGACGGACCCAATCGATGGACCATGGTTTGACCTACGGTCCGTCCTGGTGGACCGTCGTGCGTGGTCAGAGACTATGATTTTGGGGTTTGAACCATGGACCTCCAACCACGGATCGTGGTCTGACCAACAGTCCGTTGGTCAGGCCATGGTTTTGGACCCTCAGAACTTACTTGGGAAGGCCAACCACGGATGACACCTACGGTCCGTGGTCCGTTCCACGAGTCGTGGGTGGCTGGCGTGGTTTGGCACCTGCAATATCTAGAAAGCAGCTATTTTGGCCTTTTTGAATACGGGGTGTTACATATGATGGAACCAAGTTTTTCCACCAACCTATCGTATACACCTTGAAGAACTTTATCTTCTAGACAAGGACAAATGGGGAACTCGTAGTCCGTAAGCAATCTAAAAATCTCAATATCTAAATCAACTTGCCACTTTTCTCCTGGTCAAGGATAAATGTACGGTGTCTCATTTTCTTTCTCAAAATAATACTTCTCCAGTTTCTCATATTCCTATTAATAATAGTATGATTAATGAGTATGAATGCATCATAACATAGACAATACAGAGGTATAATCAATTTAACATAAATCCAAAGACTTTTATGTTCTCAAACTTAATAAATCACGTGATACACCCGCACATGGTAAAAGTAGTTAAAGAATTCATCCGAAATAAGCCTTTGCAATTTAGAGAATAACATTCCTTTCATTTCAAAATGATAAAATGGACAACTAAAGCCCTCTCTCGGGGAAATCATAGGGTATCACATGTTCCAAAGAAATTAATAATATCATATAAGGCCCATGTAGGGGCTAAGATTTAGAAATAATCCCCACATGAGTGAAACAATAAAGTCTACAATTTTCAAGTTCTCGATATCATGCTACAATCCCATCGCAAAGTCGTGTTCATAAGAAATATGAATTACGATACCTAGTCTACAAGAACGACAAGCCAAAGTAATATCGAGGATTCAAACTTCAGTCGAACCACTTAATTGAAGCTTTGCTTCTACCAAACAAACTACGAAACGATCTCCACCTATTAAAAATAGAAAGGATTCATGAAAAGGGTTCCAACGATACCCATATATCTAAGGCTAGAAACATGGGTTAAAATAATCCAAAAATCTCTTCGAAATTGGGTTGGGTAAAATCAATATTTTATTTTAGAAAAGGTCTACAAGTCAACAGGAACTCATGGTTAAAAACCCTAATAAAATCTATCAATAAACTATTCAATCAAGAAATAACCATTTTTGTCCAACTTGTAGGGTGATGAGTCTGAGATTTGGACTCATTTAGGGCTTTGTTTTGATAGTTGTACTATCCTCAAATCCCTAATTTATGCTATAATATGATGTTAAAGCCTTGATTTTTAGGTATATGGACTAAGGAGAAAAGAAAGGACACTAATAGGCAAAAAGGAACTAAAAAAGCCAAAGAAGTGGAGAAGAGAAATTTTGGTGATCGCCAAGACCACTGGGTGAACCGTCGAGTGGCTCTTCAGACCGCCTAGAGTTCAAGCGTGCCAGACCTAAGGGAAGAAACCAAGTTAGCGATAGAAATGGGCAGTCAGCGAACCACATATCATTTCCACGATGACAAAATGGATCACCCAAAGTTACAAGACTTGAGGATGTTGAGAACCAATGTAAAATGGCGATGGAAGAGAGCAGATGGCGGATGACCAAACCACTCGGCGAGCCTGACTTAACTCCTCTAATGGCTTTTCAGGCTGAATTTTGGGAAACTATAAATTAGATTTTAAATGTAATTTTGAGGAGTTCTCTCCTAGATATTACAGTTCCCATTTTAGACTTAGAGTTTTCTTTGGACTTTTAAGTTGGAATTGCATAATTTTGGAGGATTTTTAAAGTAGGTGTTTGTGTTTTATTCTTAGAACTCATTGTAAAGGCTTGGAGACTCTTACCCTTATCATGGCTCATGCATTTGGTAATCATTTCTCTGTTTTTATGATGTGTAGCTAAGACCCAAATTCTTTGGGTGTGATCATGTTTTTATTTGTCTAATTATTGTATGGGTATTGTTGTTTGATGATCAAATTGCTCTTTTAATGTGTGTTTAATCATTAGCTGAGTTTTAATTTATGAATTGTAGTTGCAAATGCGATTCTAATTTTGTGTTCTTAGCTTTGCTTGAGAAAGAGGTTTTGGGACCAATGCTTTTGATTAATGATTTGTGGGTATTGGGTTAATATGGGTTCATCACGAGAGAGTAAATCTTAAATCTAATCCTACCCATCTAGCTTGAGAGAGTTGATGTATTAAGGTTGTGGGTTAGTTATCTTGTTAAGCTTGTTGATGTTTGAAAGAAATCACTTGAGCCGTAATATTTGTTTGAGAGAAAACTATTTCAGTTAAAGTCCAGCTTACCCAGAGTGTTTCAGCAAATCATCGTTAGATTTCAATTACCCATATAACATAATTAGCCTATAATCGATCACATCCCAAGAAATAATTTCCACATTGTTATTTTCCCTAGTTTTCATTGTTGTTTCAGGTATTCATTGCAAAATCAAACCCCCATCTGACATTAGTTGTCACCCTTTTAAATTTGACTGTATGTTTTCGATAATTTTTATTCCTATAACCGTTTAGAACACGTTTGTACTTCTTAATTGAATTTTAGACATGTACCACTCCTTGTGGTTTCGACCCCAACTCTTCGTTGGGTTTTATACTGCTTAACGATTGTTTGCACCTACAATTGGAAGATGTGTGCTTGGAATTTTAATCAAAATAGCGTCGTTGCTGGGGAGTGGTGTTGTTTGATATTTTATTATTGAAGTTAAATTGTGTTCTTTTCATGTTATAGTTGAATCAATTTCTTTTGTTTTGTGTTTTTGTGGTTCGTTTTGAACAGCAGAAGAGATGAGTTTAAATAGAAGTAATGGTAGCCAAGCAGGACACCAAGACAACATTGGAAATATTAACGATGTTAATGACCCAATTCCATTGGGTGGTGTTGGTGTAATTCGCCTACCTCTGCCTGAAGGAACCGTTGTTTTCCACATTACTAGCACAATGCCTCAGCTCCTACAACTTAAATGATTATTTGGGGGGTTGGCTCATGAGGATCCCCATGAGCATATTAGGAAATTTGTAGATGTCTGTGGTCCGTTCTCATTTAATAACATATCACAAGGATGAGTCCACCTCCGGTTGTTTCCATTCTCCTTGATGGGTGAGGCTACTAAATTGTTGACTGAGTTACCGAGGGATTCCATCATCTCTTGGGATGAACTCACCACAACATTCCAAGTGAGGTTCTTTCCCCCCATCAAAGTTGACGACTTTAAGAGATGGCATCCAAGGTTTCAAATGCTTTGAAGGTGAGCCAATCCATGAGACATGGCTGAGATTTAAAAAGCTGGTGCTTCAGTGCCAACTCATGGACTTCCAAATAATGTGTTTCTGCAACACTTCTATAAGAGTCTCGATTCGGTGAACAAAGAAGTGGTTGATCAGCTTTCTCCTAGTGGTATAATGGAACAACCCTATGAAGTAGCGTCTCAACTCCTTGATTGCATGACCAAGATCAATAGGGCATGACACACTTGTGAAGATCAAGTATCTTCTCAAACGTTTAGAATGACAAAAGAACATATCAAAAAAGATCAAGAGAGAGACCAAAACATGGCTAATATGATGACCCAACTGGATATCGTTGCCAAAAATGTCATAGGTGTAGGTGCAAAGAGTGTTAATACTATGGGTGTTGGTGAAGTAAACCCCGATGAAGCATAATTTCAAGCGATGTACAATGAGGAAGTGAAATGCCTAGCCAATCAAGGAGGAGGTTATCATGCCAACTAACCAAGACCGGGTGGAAATCAAGGTTGTAACATAGATGAGGGATGGAGATATCATGATAGAGATTGGTGTAATCGTAATGCCACTTGGAAGGAGAGAGAGGGGGACAAGGACAGGTACATCCCTCCCCATGAGTGTCAAAAGCCCAAGGAATCAGAAGGTGGCCGTAAAGAAGATATTCTCTCACGCATTATCAACAAAGTTGAAGGGTAAGACAAGGAGTTAAAAGAGATGAAAGAGGATGTGTTATCTCTCAATCAAATGGTGACCTCTCACTCAGTCTCTATTAAGTAGCTGGAGACCCAAATGTATCAAATTTGTTATCATTTAAATCCAAGACAATAAGGGGGGTTGCCTTGTGACAAAATGGTAAACCCCAAAAATGAAGATGATTTGGTGTCCTCGTCATGCCACAATGTTAACTAAGGCGCTTCTTAGGAGGCAACCTAAGTATTTGATGTTTTCAAAGTTTGTTTGTGAATACCGGGTGTTGATTGCACAAGTTGAAAAGTGAAAAGTGTGTGGAAGTGAGTAATTTGGCGAGCCAAGGTCCAGTCGGCGGCACGCCGAATGAGCCCCGACTTGGGCCACTGTTGGAACTACTAAGCTTGAAGGGGCACTCGGTAAAACTCAGTGGGCAATTTGCTCAATCGGCGTCTCACCGAATAGGTCGGCGAGTACTAGTTTGTCCGCCGTTTGAACCCCCAAAATTGTTGGGAGTCATGTAAAACTTGGCGAGGAAAATATGACTCAGCGCATCGCTGAGTAGTTTGGTGAGGACGACTTACTCCGTCGAATGTGCTGCGAACTTAAAGGTTTCAAAGGCTAAATTGTTTAAAATTTAAAACTCCTTCAACTTCTCCTAGTTTTAACTATTGTACCCTCTCACCCAGCTTTAGATCTTTTGTATTTTCTTCTTTTTACCCACTCTTTGTGTGAAATCGTTGATCGAAATTGTGGAACTTTGCCGCCGAGCTATGCAACTTTTGAATTCTTCGTAAATGTTGGTTTTCCGAACCCCGTTCTTTAATTTTGTGGTTGAAATCGAAAGCAATAGGTAAATTTGTTGTTACTTTGTATTGGGCAATTGTTATAATCATGTTTAAGTGTTGGATTGCCTGTAATGAATTGAATTACGTGCCTAATTGCCTTAAATTAATTGATTCCCGTGTTCTTGCTTTTAAAATTGAGTTTCAATTAATGGGTGGTGGTGTAATTGTAATGGGTCTAGTAAGGTGTAGTCTAGTAACCTGAATTGTGCCAAATGACGTAATTTGCCCAATGATGGAGCGTTTGACGTCATTCTTAAGGGTAAAAGTCGTCAAATGGCTTGTTTTTGCCAAATCAGGGGAAGTCTGAGTGCCCTGAGGGAATGGGTAGTATGGGTCTAGTCTTAATTGAATGGTGTATGTGCTTAATTTTGAATTTGGAGGCTGTGGGCTTGATATTGAAGTTTTGGGTTGAAAATTGGCATGTTGGACCGTCTGGCGAGCTACGTCGAGCTCACCGAGTGGTTCGACGGTTTGCCAAAGTCCCCCTCAGATCATTCTTAATTTCCATAATCGGTTGAGTTTGTTCTATAACTTTTAGCGAGACGACTGAGCTCACAGAGTTCACTCGGCGACTCGCTGAAAGGTCTTCTTGATCGCCTTTTCTACGCCCCAAACTTATAAAATGTACGATAACTTTGGCGAGACACTTCTAGCTCAGTGAAAGACCCTGAATATCGCCGACCTGTCTTGATTTTTAAAAAAATTTGCGCTGCTCCTTTCAGTGAGCGCGATTTGGCTCGCCAAATTGACTCGACGACTTGCCCAGTGGTTCAACGAGTCTTTCTGCAACTACATTTCTGCATTTTTCTTGAACTTTTTTTAACATTTTCCTATATGGCTTGCAAGAATGGCTAGAACAAATTTAAATGATAGTGGCATTCCATCCAGCAAGCGGGCACGTGGAGTCGTGATCAGTGACGGAACAACTACTTCCACTACTAAGGGAAAGAAACTACCTCCGACTGGAGGCATGGTAAAGGGCAAAACTGTAATGACCCTCAAAATGAAGTAGGATAAAGTAGAGACTCACATGGGTTTTATGCATTAATAACTTTTCAAAATAATGAAGAATAGCCTTTTAAGTCAGTTTTAAAGAGTTTGGAAGTCAAACATCAAGGAACGACCAAGACGTTTGAAAACTAGTCTTTTACGTGTTGGTGTGTTCTAGTATGTTGTTCATGTTTTTATGTGTTGTTTGGAGTCTAAAATCAGTGGAGGTGACCATAGTGTCTTAATAAATGTTTTTAGGATCAAAACGTTTGGATACGACACCCCGGGGGCCACCATAAGGGTCCCCGAAGAGGACCCCAAACTTGGCCAAGTAAGCTGCCAAGGCAGCTTGATGTTGTACATAGAGAGAGTGGCTCCGCGTCGCGGACCTGCTTCACCCATGGCCAAAAAGTTTTGTCCACATCGTGGACATATTGCGGACTCTACTATCTCAAATTTAATTTCCAGAAAACTTGTGGGAACATCTCCGCATTGCGAACTTGTTTCCCGACGAAATTTGCGAAAATAAAACTCAAGTTTAACTTGTTTAAAAAGGTCCAACTAAGTGAGGGGTAGTTTGGGTACTTTGGGGAATTATTATGAATGGTTATTCTACCTATTTTAGGGTATTTTAAGTTGGTTAAAACCCCCAAAACCTAAAATTATACCCCATTCTTCACATTGACCCTTCTCTCTCAAAATAGATTCTCTCAAAAACTCAATAGAAGATGGGTTTTCAAATGATTTCTTCTTTAATTTCATGGGTCTTCAATAATTAAGGTATGGTGACTCTTGATTCTTGAATAACCTCTCATTCAAGGAGTTCTATGAAAGATTTTCAAAAGTGATTTAAAGGCCAAAATTCCCAATTTTCAATCTAAACATGGGTTCCTTGTCAAACGATTTTATAAATCATTCTATTGATTAATTAATGTGGAATTAAGGTTTTAAAGATAATTTTCAAAGGAATTCTTAAAGAACCCATGATCCCCAAATTCTCAAAAATTGGCCTATGATATGGGTCTTTGTGAATATGATCTCTATTGGTGAAATTATGTTTAGATTAGATTGTATTGATGTTTCTTATGATTGTCTATACTTATTCATGTTGAATTGTTGGTATATTGATGAGTTGAGAATTATGTTCTTATGGGCAAAGTTATGGGTTGATCCCTTTGTTTATAGAATTGTACTTAGATTGTGTTTATGTTATTGAATTATATTGTTGATTCCTATTACTATCTATGTCAATTGATTATGAATTGTTGAGGATTGCTCCATGGTGATCATGGCTTGAAGAATTGGTAAGTTGACCTAACTTCGAGTCTATAGTATAAGAATTGATGTGGTGTGGTTTGATCCACTTATGGTGGATGTGTTCACTTCTTGTCTATCTATGCATGTTGAGATCATGGCCTTGAAGGCAATAGATGTGAAGTGAATTGATGATTATGATGCATATGTTTATTAACTTATGCTATGAAGGTTATGTACGAAACCCTCAATGGTAGCATGATGTTTAAAGTGTGTTGATGATGAAGACTATATTTGTCGCGCACCATTTTGAGGTGAATGATAATGTTAGGGATAAGGTGTGGTCTACATGATTGATTATGTTAGGTACTACTGTTGAATGACCCCTACCTATATGACCTTTATATGAATGTTTGATCATATACATGTTAGGAGTACCTATTCAATGTTGAATGTGTCCTTGTCTCCTATGATGAAGTGTGGGTGTGTGGTCTAGAATCCCTAAGGGCTTTATATGTGAATTGCTCATGATTTGAGGACATTGTGAATATGTGATGATCCCTTGAAGGGAAGTGTACTCAATGTCAATGTTGTTGCTATTATGTCACTATGAGGACCAATATGCACACACACTCTACATGTATAGCTATGAAAATGATGTGTTATGGTGTCTATTGAAAGGTGAACTCTTATATGCACCCTTACATCTTATTATGCATGTAAAGTGTATGATTAGCAAGGTATGAATATGTGTTGTATAAAGGTGTTTATGTGAAAGGCTTTCTCATATATGTACACACACATGAATGAATGAATAAGGTTTATGATAATCTAGTGAAAGTGAGTCTCGTGAAAGGTTTCCTCAATTGTACTCTAAACTAGACTCTGTTATAAATATGGTATGATTATGTGAAAGGTCATTCTCACATAATTTACGTTCTATGATGAAAGGTCATTCTCATCTTAGAAACCTTTGAGCTATATGATATGAGGGATTAAGTCCCTAAAGCCTATTTTATGAACTAATGTTAAATAAAGGCTTAAAGATGTTTAAAAAGGGAGTTGGAGCTTAGCAGCGAGTGAACATGAAAAATGAGAGTGGGGGCTTCACGTTTAGCAAGTCCGATTTCCCACAAGAGAACCTTCACATTTAGCAAGTTCGGGTTCATAACATAGATGTTGTCTCATGAGATGGAAACCTCCACGCTTAGTAAGTCAAGGTTTTCTAGTAGCAATCTCCTTGTTCCATAACTACGTGCCCCCGTAGGTATTAGCTTAGTGGATCCACTAGATTGATATTATGTATGTAGGTCCTACTTTGGCAAGTAGTACCCTCTCTTTTCGGTGTGGGAGTAGAACATCAGATTCCATGTAGCTCACATGGTCTATGTCGGTTATGGCAATGTCTCCCGAAAGTTATGAAATGAACTAAGATTAGAATATGAACTCTAGTCATGATTTCTTGAAGAGTTACTTACTGTAGGTAGGACTATGGACCCTACTTATTCATTGCACAAGTGGACTCTAAAGGAGGTTATGATTAGGCTCTTTATGTAATGAAGACTATGGTCTGTGTATGTTAATATGAAAGCATGTTATGGTTGATTTTACATATGTCAAGATATGAAGTATGATTATGCATGTGAATTACACTTATGACTTCTTAATGGGTTTGCTTAGTATATGTGGGGGTATGTTACTCCATGTGTACATTGCACAAGTGAGCTTGGGAAGGGGTTGTGAGGGTGGTTTACCTATGATATGAACTAAATGGGTTATGACTAATGATGTAGTAGAGGAATGAGTCCTTATATGATGTTATGAAGTACGTTGGTCTTATGTCTAATTTTAAATGAAGATGTTATGACTTGTTGAATACGATGTACCTAGTCTATGGTGGCTTCCTAGAAACACTTGGTGTGAGTAGTATTATGGGATGCTACTTGCACATTGCACTAGTGTGACTTGGGGGTTGTCTTAGGTGATGGTTCCTATGTGAAGACTATGTCTTATGGTGTACTTATGACTCTATGACTATATGTGGTTGGATTGATGAAGGCTATATGTAAGTTCACCTTTGGTAACCTTAAGGTGATACATTGTACCAAGTATTCCCTAAGGGTTACTTGAGGAAAGGAGTTAAGATAAAGAGGAAGGTAATGTATTGTATGCATTGAATTTGCCTAAAATGTTATAAGTGGCTCTATGTGCTATTATGAATGGTTTCCCTGTGTATGATGATGTATGTGGTTTATATTGTGCCTATTGTACTAAATGTTCATGAAGTTTCTCTAAAAAGGCATGATGCACAGTTTCCAACTAAATGTCCTTTTAAAAGCATATTTTGCATGGTTATCATACTTAGTGCATTCTTGTACTAACACCATTCTTCTTCATCTTTTTACACCAAGTGTAGGTGATGGTAGCTAAAGAGCCTTTCCTAGAAGTGATTGGCTTAGTATTCCCAAGTTAGGGTGTGTCCTTAAAGATTCAAGGAAATTTATGTTAAAGAGTTTCCTTAAGTTCTATGTACTAGATAGTAGTTTCTTTTGTATTGTAAGGGATGTGTCCCTCCTGTGTTGTAGTCATGCTTTAAGATGGCTACCTTGAGACGTAGTACTCCGATTTTGTATTAAAGGTTTAATTAGGTGACTTTTAAGTCTTGTGTTATATTATGGAAAAGTTTTAAATTTTCCGCTATTTTTCTATGATAAATGCTATGACGAATGCTAAGGGCTTGTATAAGACCTCCGAGAGGTCGAATACGCTGGTAACAACTAGGGGGTGCTCTCGGGTCGTTACAAAAGTGCCTATAGCTGAGACACTAGAGTACAACTCTGGTAGTGAGGGAGAGTCATAACTTTAGTGCCTCCTCCGACACAGACAGTGGTTCATGCACCACCAGTTCAGGGTCCTCCTCCCCTGTCACTAAACTGGCTAAAGGCCGAGGGATTGAGGACCATCTTAGAGGAGAAGAGATTGTCCATAGATGGCGTAATGGACAGGCATCCAAATGTATGGGACACCCTCAGGTTCCACAAGTTCGAGGTCTTCACCAGGACCCGTGGCCCATACATTCCTACATGGATCTGGGAGTTTTATGTTGCTTACAGTGAACTGGTACCTCAGGGAAAAAAAACGCTAATGCCTTCAGAATGGTGGAGTTTGTGATGGTCCGGGAGAGGAAAGTGAGATGCGGCAGCGATGATATCAACGTTGTGTTTGAGAGGGCTATGGACTTTGAGCACGAGTACCAGGGTATGATCACTACAAAGACTCTGGATGACCCGAAGGGTTGGCTAGCCCCATTGATTTTCTGACAGCACCCCGAGGTGGATTGAGGCTAGAGTGGCAATACAGAAGAAGGACCTAAACATAGTAGCTCGATAATGGTTTGGATTCATCAACAACATAGTCATGCCATCACAGAATTAGTCCATTCTCCACCACCCAAAGGAAGCCTACCTCGGGTCTATCATAGCCAGGAAGCGGCTAAATTTGGGGGTGATTATTGAACAGGAGATGGCTATGAGGGCCAAGCAGTGCCAGACGTCCCTTCCCTTTCCAGTACTGATCACAGAGTTATGTCGTCAGGCCGGAGTTCCCTGTGATGAGAAGATGGAGGTTGAGGTTATACCCACATCATCTACCGACATCCGGCGCATAGAGGTCGAGTACACATGGGATGAGGCTAATAGTAGGAGAGCAACTTCGGTGGACAAATCCCCGGAGGTTCATATCTATAAATTACATGCGGAGGCAACTATGCCTACTCCAGCCACTGGGCCTTCAGGTACCTCCAGCTCTGTTCCTTCTAGCACTCCGGGTACTTCTTCTGCTCCCCCTCCCGCTAGGACCGCTGCTGGCACTTTTACATCTAGGCCTCTGATCACTCATGCCATGCTTCTCAAGATGGGGCACCTAGAATTTTGTTGATATGCGTAGTTCACGATTAGAAGTCGAGGTTCCCTGGATGATCGAGCAATCTATCACTGTTGCATTGACACCTCTCCAGGCTTTTATTGATGCCCTCACAATGAGAGTAGTGGTATGTGAGTGAGGACATAGAGCTTCTGATGAGGTCACGGCCTTGAAGGCCGATATTATTGGGCTGAGGAAAGATATGGACCAGCTGAAATCCACAAACATTATTTCACTCTTTGGGATGGTGGAGATCCCAAATGACCCGAGTGTAGATGTCCCAGCTTGTGCTGAAGTGCCTCCGGGTACCACCCGAGATGGTAGTAGGGCTGATGCTGCTGTTGCTGAGTCTGAGGCCCAGACATATGAGGAGTAGCTTGAGGTGTGAAATGAGGTTGTTTATGAGGACCTGGCTGACTTAGAGGGTGCCATGTTCAAGACTGCTATACAGGCCTCCTTGAGAGAGAGTGTGACACCGGGCACAGATGCGCCCCGACAGACGGAGTGACTGAGATGCAGACTGCACCCCATGATTAGCCTAGAAGGATGACCTTTTACCTCTCTCTCTATTGTTTTATTGACTATTTGGTTATTTTAGTTGCATTTTAGGGCAACTACTTATTTTGTTGGGTGGGGTGAGGTATTTCCATACCTACCTCTTGTCTTGTGATTGGTTTTGTGAATATTGGTTTTGTGTTGATGATATTCTTGTGAATATTTGTTTTGTGCTGATGATATTCCTGTGGATATTGGGCTTTGATAAATACATCTTGATTGTTGAATTGTATTGTGGATGTTTTTAGCTTGTGGTCCATTGCTTTGATTGAAATTTCTTTTGAACCTAATTAAAAAAAAATTCCACCTCTTTTATGTGTGATTGTGTTTGTTCTTATGCAAATTTGAGTGTCGATTATGGTCAATAACGATGATTTTAATAGTGCTCCTAATTGAACAAAATGAATGTGTGGCTACGATGAGGCAAACGAAGTTACCTAGACAATATGTGAACTTTTAGCATCTCATTGTGACTAGCCGGTTGTCGAATGAGTCTCTTGTGATGAGCATTGCACGTGGGCTAGAATGTGCGGAGTCTTGTTTGATATTGGTACCAATGCCTTGTGTGATGAGATTACTTTGAACATTGTGTATGGTGACACCTAGAATTTTCCCCGTTGGTCTTGTTGATTGAGTGATGCAAGCACTTGAAATTATCTTAGACAAGAATTTTGAAGAGTGAACCAAGTTGACATTATACCTTTTTTGTGGCCAACCTTGTGAGATGTGTGAACCTTGTTTGACACCTTTTGAGCCTTAACCCTTTTCTTAGAAGAAACTTGAGCAATTGTTTTATCCATTCACCCATAACTTTCATGAAGTGTGGTTTGTTTGAATAGCGAACTTAGGCAAAAATCCTAAGATGGGGGTATGGTGAAAAGAGAAGAAAAGCCAAGAAGTGCGAGAAATCCCCCCTTGTGTGATTTATTTGAAAAAGATGGAATCCCATGTAAAATAAAGAAAGAGAAAAAGGAATGAAAAAGAAGAAACAAAAGAAAAAGATCAAAAAAGTTGTGAAATAAAGTAGTGAAAATTGCAAAAGAAATAGGGTATTGTTCAAATGAAGTTGAATAATTGGGTGGTTTGTGAGCATGCTTGAAATGTTAAATAAAAGAAGGAAAGTGAGGTTCAGACCATACTTCATAAAGGTAGAAGCCACTAAGCCTAAATGACCATACCTTTACACTCAGCCCCATTACAAGCCTTGAAAAGACATTTTTGATCTTGAGCAAGCTGAAACAAATTTTTGTTGGAAAATAAGGGCAAACATATGGGTGAAGTCATGCATGTGTTCATCTTTGTAAGTGTGAGAATTATATGTGATTCCGAAACTTTAAATTGTTGAGAAATTTTGTGTGAATATAGATTCATCTTTATTGTGAAGGCATTTGAGTACCTTTGTTGAGGTTGAGCTTGCATTTGAAGCAAGCATTGTGAACTTGAGTATTCTTCATAATGGTGAGTCACAATTTGAATCTTTGAGTGCACAATTGATCACTGTATAAGTAATTTGAACCTTGTTGTGTGCATTTATGTTGAGTTTTACTTGAGGACAAGCAAAAGTTTAAGTTTGGGGTGTTGATGAGTACGAGATTTGGACTCATTTGGGGCTTTATTTTGATAGATTTAGTTTCCTCAAATGCCTAATTTATATTATAAACTCATGTTAAAGCCTTGATTTTCAAGTATGTGGACTAAGGAGCAAAGCAAGGACACTAACAGGAAAAAATGAACTTAACAAGCTGAAGAAGTGGGGAAGAGCAATCCTGCGAACCATCGAGTGGCTCTTCAGACCGCCTAAAGTTCCAGCGTGCCAGCCCTAAGTGAAGAAACCAAGTCGACGACAGAAATGGGTAGTCAACGAACCGCCGATTGTTTCCGCGATGACAAAATGGATCACCCAAAGTCATAGGACTTAAGGATGCTGAGAACCATTGCAAGATGGTGATGGAAGAGCGCAAAGGGCGGAAGATAAATCATATGATAATCTGAAATGATGGGGGATACTTATAGTAAATCTGAATATATAAATACTGAGAGTTTGACAACAATTGAGAAGTCAAACTCAAATGCTAAAGCTGAATCTTACTATTTCTGAAATAAAGCCTGTACTGACTAGAAATGTTGGGACATGCCCCAGCTAGATCTAGCAAAAACTGAACCTAAAGCTAAAAGCAAAGAAAGATAATCATGTCACTCGTCCTCGAAGAATGAGGACTCACCATTGATGCTGCTGAACTGAAAACCAGGGACCGATCTATGCGTGATCTGACTGCTAAGGACCTCAACCTACATCACGAGAAGATGTAGCGCAGAGTATGTGTCAATACTTGAAAGGTACTGAGCATGCAGGATAGAGTAAACTGAAAAATAATCATAAATGAATCAAAGCATATATCTGAACAGTGATAAAAGATAAGCATGATACTAAGCTAAGATATTGAACATGAAATAACTGAATACAATGACCAAGTTTATAACATGTTAAGACTGAAATCTGACTGTATAACTGATAACAAGGTCAATGCAATAGAATATGACTGAACTGTGGGAACTACTAATAACCGAAATAAAACCACATGAGCTAAATTTGGAGTCCGATGTATACGCCCCATCGAGAGGACCTAATATACCTTGCTAGAGGTATAGAGGCATGACTAGCGTGATTACTAAGTATAATACTCACAAAGGGGACTTACCTACGGGGCACGTAGTTTTGGGAGTATGTGGGTGACTGAGTTTAGTCCACTCGGTATTAAGCTACTCCCAATTGTGTATGTAATTAACATTTTGTGACTGAATTTCTGTAATACATGATAGCTCAAAACTGACATGCTAACTAAAAATGCAACATTAATATACTCATAATGAAACATTCAAAAACTGAGGCATGTATATATGAAATATCTAACCTATCATGTGTAATTCATGAACTAAAAGAACTACATAGCAAGCCTTCCGAATTTATGAAAGAATCTACACAAAAAGATATTGCATTCATGATAATCTGATTTGGATCATTCTAATAGATAAAGCCCAACAATTTCTAACATTCAAGAAACCCTATGTCTAGATAATATTGAGGAAATCAAGATTATGACTTAAATCTAGGGACCTAATGAGTGAAAGGAACCTACTAGTGAAATAGCCTATACATATTGACGAATTTCATGAAGAAATCTTTCGATTTCGGGCTAGAACTGAAGGAAAGCTTGCGACATTGTTGGAAAGCTTTGGTCGACTCTTTCTCTTCTCTAGTTCTAAGTTTGATCAATTATTGTGAGAAAGAATTGATTATCGTAGGTTCTAATTAAGTTGCTAGCCTAAAACTGACCAATACTACGTAGTTTAGGGGTTAAACGATGTAGTTTAGGGATCCAGCGCATAAGGGAAAGACCAAAATACCCTTGACTTAACAACTATCAGGGCCACCGACGGATGGGACCTATGGACCATGGCTGGACCGACGGTCCATGCTGGTCAACTGTCATTTGGCGACTGGGAGCTGAGATTGGGGGTCTGATCTACAGTCCTAGACCACGGACCGTGGTCTAACCTACGGTCTGTAGGTCCTGGCGTGGGTCTACCTTTATCCAATTTTCGGAGGCTTCTGGGTGAGGGGTTGCAGTTGGCCATGCACGGACCACCAACATGGGCCGTGGGTCACTCTACGGTCCGTGGGTGGCAACCCTGGGTTGCACCAGTAACTCTAAAATCTGCATTCTGGTATGTTCTAGCATACGGGGTGTTACATTATCTCCCCCTTGGGAACATTCGTCCTAGAATAAAGACTAAACTAGCTGAAGATGGAGGGAAAGGGATGTAAACTCTACCTCGGAATACTGGAAACTGATTTCTAACTGAACTAAGTTCAAAGAACATGCAAATACACTGAAAATGCAAGTACAAACTGAAGGAACATGATACTAAGACTGATGCTACGCATGAATAACTGAAGAGGAACTATTACCTCAAGATGGAATGGAATTGGAAAGGAAGAGGTGGGGATACTTTCCTTTCATGGCTGCTTCTGCTCCTAAGTCTCTCCCTCTACGGACTGACTCTTCTACAAAACCTTAACTGAAGCGACTTTCTTTTTTCTGAACCTTCGAACCTGACGATCAAGGATTTCAAGTGGTACTTCTTCATAAGTGAGACTATCCTTCACAGCCACACTTTCTAAAGGTACAATGGATGTTGGATCACCCACACACTTCTTCAACAACGAAATGTGAAAAATCGGATGCACTGATGCTAGTTCTGCTGGCAACTTTAACTCATAAGCCACTTTACCAAATCTTTTCAAGATCTTGTAAGGGCCTACATATATAGGATTGAGCTTCCCTTTCTTGCCGAATCTCATCACCCCCTTCATAGGACTTGGAACTCTAATTCCCTTATCCTTACGTCTGCATAGGACTTCTGGTGACTCTGGGTGTCTTAA
This sequence comes from Solanum stenotomum, assembly GCF_019186545.1. Classification (NCBI taxonomy): domain Eukaryota; kingdom Viridiplantae; phylum Streptophyta; class Magnoliopsida; order Solanales; family Solanaceae; genus Solanum; species Solanum stenotomum. The sequence goes on from NC_064290.1 coordinate 23,362,119, forward strand.
GTCTATCTCTAATGAGTTGCACTTTCTCCACATCATCATGAACTGACTCTGGCCTTATCAAGACGACTTTACCTACTTCAAACCAACCAACTGGAGATCTAAATCAATGCCCATACAATGCCTCATAAGGGGCCATCTGAATGTTGGAATGGTAACTATTATTGTAGGCGAACTCTATAAGGGGAAAGTGATCATCCCAACTACGCTTGAAATCGATCACACAATCTCTCAACATGTCCTTTAAGGTGTGAATGGTACGCTCTGCCTGACCATCCGGCCACAGATTAAATGATGTGCTAAGATTAACCTGAGTACCAAGACATTTCTGAAATGACTTTCAGAAATGAGAGGTAAACTGGGGACCTCTATCTAAAATGATGGACAAAGGAACCCCATGCAACTTGACTATCTCATTAATATAAAGCTTCGCATACTTCTCCGCTGAATCTATAGTCTTAACTGCCAAAAAGCGTGCATACTTAGTAACTTTGTCAACTATAACCCAAATGGAGTCATGTTGTCTGCAAGCACGAGCTAAACCAATAATGAAGTCCATGTTGATCACTTCCTACTTCCAAGTAGGAATGTTGATCTCTTGAGTCATACCTCCTGGTTTTTGATGTTATACCTTCACTTGCTGACAATTGGGGCACTTAGCCACAAAATCTGCTATATCCCTCTTCATGCCATTCCGCCAAAATACTTCCCGCAGATCACGGTACATCTTAGTGGCTCCTGGAGGAATAAAATACCTGGAGTTATGGGCTTCTCCAAGAATCTGTTGTCTCAACTCACCCACCTTTGGAACATAATCGACCCTGATAGCGAAGCACACCATCTCCCCCTTGGGAGAAAGAGTCAACTCTCTGCTGATGGAATGCACCCTTTAGTTAAAGCAATATGAGATCACTGGCTTGCTTTTCCTTAACCTCCGCTACCAAAGATGATTCTAACCCATTCTAAACTGTTACACCACAATCTGATATGCTCATAAGCGAAACTCCTAAGCGAGCAAGTCTGTGAACCACTTTTGCTAGTTCATTTCTTTCTTCCTCAACATGTGCTACACTACCCCTAGATAGTCTGCTAAGGGAATCTGCTATTGCATTGGCCTTACTCGGATGGTAATGCACAATCATATCATAACCTTGAGAAATTCAAGCCATCTCATCTGGCAACGATTCAACTCTTTCTGGGTGAACATATACTGAAGTCTCTTATGGTCTGTGAATACATCTACGTGAACATCATACAAGTAGTGTCTCCAAATCTTAAGTACAAATAACACTGCTGCAAGCTCGAGGTCATTTGTTCAGTAGTTCTTCTCATGCACCTTAAGTTGTCTACAAACATAAGATATAACCCTACCTTGCTGCATCAACACATAACCTAGGCCAACTCTAGATGCATCACAATAGATAACATAACTGTTTAAACCCTCTGGTAGAGTCAAAACTGGAGCTGTAGTCAACCTAGTTTTCAATTCTACAAAGCTTTTCTCACAATCATCTGACCACTGTAACTTAACCTTTCTCTAAGTCAACTTAGTCAATGGAGAGGCTATGAATAAAAATCCCTCCACGAACCTTCTGTAATAACCCGCTAGACCCAAAAAACTTTTGATAGCTGTGGGAGAGGTAGGTATGGGCCATTGTTTCACTGCTTCTATTTTTTAAGAATCCACTCGAATCCCTTTGCTAGACACTATATTCCCAAGGAAAGCAACTGACTGCAACCACAGCTCACATTTTCTAAACATAGCGAATAACTGGTGATCTTTTAGAGTTTACAAGACAACCCTCAAATGATTTGCATGTTCTTCCTCATTCCTAGAGTAAATGAGGATATCATCAGTAAAGACGATCACGAACAAGTCCAAATAGTGCTTGAACACTCTGTTCATCAAATCCGTGAAAGATGCAGGAGCATTGGTTAGTCCAAATGACATAGCTAAAAATTCATAATGACCATACCGAGTTTTGAAGGTTGTTTTTGGATTGTCACTATCTCTGACTCTAAGTTGATGATGAACGGATCTGAGGTCTATCTTCGAGAAATGACTAGCACCCTGAAGTTGGTCAAACAATTCATCAATCCTAGGGATAGGATACTTATTCTTGTTTGTTACTTTATTCAACTACTGATAGTCAATGCATATTCTGAGGGAACCATCTTTCTTTTTCACGAATAACACTGGTGCACCCCATAGGGAAATACTGGGTCTGATGAACCCTTATCTAGAAGGTCTTTCAAATGCTCTTTCAATTCCTTAAGCTCAGCAGGAGCCATTCTGCAAGGAGGAATAGAAATAGGCTGAGTATCTGGAAGGAGATCAATTCCAAAGTTGATTTCCTTTTCGGGAGGAACTCCAGGAAGATCTTCTGGAAACACTTCTGGAAACTCATTCACTACTGGGACTAACTCAAGAGTTGGGGTTTTGGAGCTTGAATCCTTAACTCAACTAGATGATAGAGATACCCCTTAGAGATCATCTCTCTAGCCTTAAGGTAAGAAATGAATCGACCCATATGCGCTAAGCTACTAACCATTCATTCTAAGATTGGTTGATCTGGAAACTGAAAACGAACAATCCGTGTTCTACAATCGATCAAGGCACAACAGGAATGAAACTAATCCACGCCTAGAATGATATAGAAGTTGACTAATATATAAGGTGTTACAAAGGAATGAGTAGCCTCTGGGTCTAACAAAGCATAAACATTTAAGTTAAAAACTTGTGACATACCAATTACTACATCAGGAGAATCTTCCTGATCCTAGCGAGCCTGAAGAGCATACAACCTGTTTTGGTGCTGACCGCCACCAGTACCAGATAAGTTAGCCTGCTGAGTCGGGTGACCTATTAGTGCTGTTGAAATTGTGGACTGAGCTCTACCATTATTGCCTCTTTTCCCCTGTTTAGCAGAAGGACAATCTTTACACCTGCGACAAGTCTGACCACACCCAAAACATTCTTCCCTTCCTGCAAGACACTCGCCCAGATGATTCTTACCACGCTTTGAACAAGTTAGGTAGGTTCTGGTGCCTCAAATACTACCTTGAGAATTAAACCCTAATTCCCTACCTTTGTTATCATTTCGGATCTTTAAGGATAGAACACTAGCTGATGAAGGTGTTGGAGCTTAAGACTTTTGCTGAAACTGCGAGCGATTTCCACCACCCAACTTCTGTTGAAAATACTCATTGTTGCATGTTCTAGCCTTCTTATTATCCTTAGCATGTTCCCTAAGCATATCAACCTCAACCTGTTGAGCATGAGTCATGAGCCTAGATATGTTCATATCTTCCAGTAACATAGCTTTCCTACACTCTGTTTTCACTAGGTCGATACCCCATAAAGAAACTTGTTCATTTGAGCCCTTGAATCGGCAACCATGTGAGGAGCATACTTGGAGAGTTGTGTGAACTTGAGCCCATACTCTTGAACTGTCATGTTACCTTGCCTCAAATTCATGAACTCCTGAGCTTTTAACTCCCTCAACTCTCTTTGGAAGAACCTGTCCAGATAGGTCTTCCTAAAGCATTCCAAGTGATAGGAGCTGCATCTGTACCCTTGTTCTCTTTCCATTTAGTATACCAGATATGAGCTACATCCTTAAGCTGATAGGATACCAACTCTACCCTATCATTACCTGTCACTTGCATTACTCCAAATATCTTCTTGACATCATCTATGAAGTTTTGGGGATCCTCACCAATCTGCGATCCTAAGAACTTTAGCGGATTCATCCTAACAAAATCGCAAACCCTAGCTTCCACTGATCCACCACTAGCTTTAGTAGGAACAAGAATTTGCTAGTTGTTCTGGTTAGTCACACTCTGAGCCAAGAGTTGAATGGCGTTCCGTAATTCTGCATTCAAAACTTCCTGATCTGGAACTGGAGGAGTTGTGTTAGCATTGCGTGCATTTGCACCCATTCCATAAGCTCTACGAGGAGGCATGATCTGAAATGCATAACGAAGGATTAGAATGAGGAAGTTGCATCATACCTAACGCACGATGAGAGTAACAAGAAAATGATGTTTTCCTAAGACACTTCATAAACTCCTTCTCAGTAGATGTGGTGCACTTCACACCTATGAAAAATGACTCTACTTAGTACAACTTTTCAGACATCCTACGACATTTAAACCTAATTATCTAATACCAGGTTTTTCACGCCCCAAAGCTAGCCACTGGACGCGGACATGGGACCTAGGATCATGAGTGACCCCAAGCTAACCCTGCTGGCATATCATAAGCATACTAAAGTAAACTGAATCAATAAATACTGTGCGGAAGCTAAATCATATGATAATCTGAAATGATGGTGAATACCCATAGTAAATCTGAATATATCAGTACTGAGTGTATAACAATAACTAAAAAGTCAAACTCAAATGCTACAGCTGAATCTAACTATGTCTTAAATAAAGACTCTACTGACTAGAAATGTTGGGACATGCCCCAGCTAGATCTAGGAAAATCTGAAACTAAAGCTAAAAGCAAAGAAACATAATTATTTCACTCATCCTCAAAGAATGAGGACTCACCACTGATGATGCTGAACTGAAGATTGAGGACCGATCTATGCGTGATCTGACTGTTGAGAACCTGAACCTACATCACGAGAAATGTAGCGCAAAGTATGTATCAGTACTTGAAAGGTACTCAGCATGCATGATAGACTAAAGCTAAACAATAATCATAACTGAATCACAGCATATATCTGAACAATGATAAGAGATAAGCATGATACTAAACTAAGAATACTGAACATCAAAATAACCGAATGCAATGACCAAGTTTATAACATGCTGAGACTGAAATCTGACTGTATAACTGATAACATGGTCAATGCAATAGAATCTGACTGAAATGTGGGAGCTACTAATAACCGACATAAAACCACATGAGCTAAATGTGGAGTCCGATGTATACGCCCCATCGAGAGGACCCAATATACTCTGCCAGAAGTATAGAGGCATGACTGGCGTGATCACTAAGTATAATTCCCACATATGGGACTTACTTATGGGGCATGTAGTTCTGGGACTATCAGGGTGACTGACCCTAGTCTACTCTGTATTAAGTTTCTCCCAATTGTTATGTAATTAACATTTTTTGGCTCAATTTTTGTAATACTGGATAGCTCAAAATTTACAATCTAACTTAAAATGCAACATTAATATACTGATAATGAAACATTCAAAAACTGAAGCATGCATATCTTAAATATCTACCCTAGCATGTGTAATTCATGAACTAAAAGAACTACATAGCTAGGGTTCTGAATTTATGAAAGAATCTACACAAAAAGATACTAGATTCATGATAAACTAATTTGGATCATTCTAATAGGTAAAACCCAACAATTTCTAACATTCAAGCAACCCTAGGGCTAGATAATATTGAGGGAATCAAGATTCTTACTGAAATCTAGGGACCTAATTAGTGAAAGGAACCCACATGAGAAATCCCACAGACATGGTAATGAATTCCACAGAAAAATATTTCGATTTCGAGATGGAATTGAAGGAAACCTTGTGAAATTCTTGGTAAGCTTTGGTCCACTCTTTCTCTTTTCTAGTTCTAAGTTTGATCGATTAATGTGAGAAATAATTGACTAGGGTAGGTTCCAATTAAGCTGCTAGGCTAAGACTGATCAAAACTACTTAGTTTAGGGGTCCAACGCATAAGGAATAGACTAAAAGAACCATGACTTAAAAACTATCAGGGCCACCGACGGACAAAACTGACGGACCGTGGCTGGACCGACGGTTCATGCTGGTCAACTGTCTTTTGGTGACTGGGAGCTGAAACTGGGGGTATGACCTACTGCCCTACGGTCCGTAGGTCCTGGCGTGGGTCTACCCTTAGCCATTTTTCTGAGGTTTCTAGGGGGAGGGGTCACAGGTGGCCATCCACGGACCACCAGCACAGGCCGTGGGTCATCCTACGGTCCTTGGGTGGCAACCATGGGTTGGACTTGCAACTTTGAAATTTGTATTCTGGTCTGTTCTAGCATACGGGGTGTTACAAAGACAACCCTTTTTCTATGTGGGAAACATCGGGGAATCATGTTATAACTCACATGGTCTTTATGTCGGTTAAGGCTGATTCCCACAATAATGAACTAAAGTTACTTGAAGAAGTATCTCACATATGTTCAAAGACGGTTTTACTTGCATTGTTCATGATTTTATTTTATGTTTTCTTTACCCTTTTATCTTATGTTTTAACTTGGTTTTCGCATATAATGAAAATGTCCTTTTTAGTTATATTTCATATTTTTTTAGATGGATATCATACTTAGTACATTTTTTTACTAATGCATACTCTTGCCTTCAATTCTTATCCTAAAATGTAGGGTACGACGATTCTGATTTGTGCTTCCGTGGCTAGGATCTCTTAGTAGTTGAAGATTGAAGATTTGTAAGGCCCCATGTTTTGCGGACCAAGATTTTATTTAATTATGTCTTTTTATTTTAGTTTTGGAACTTGATGTATGGGCTACGTCCCGATAAAATCTTATGTACTAGATGGCTTTGAAATGATGTTTAGACTTCCGATTTACTCTATAAAACTTTAATATGTTGAAACTCTCTTTAAAATCTTTTAAACTCTATTATCTTGTATGATGTATGCTAAGTGGCTTATATGGGGCCTTCTGGAATTTTATACGCCATGTTACGCCTAGGGGCTACCTTGGGTCGTGACATAGGCAGGTTCCATCAGAAGGTGGTCCAATTTTAAAGTTTCTAAACTTTTCTACGATTAACAAGTACTGTCCGCAGAATGTCGTACATACCGTAGGTCCAAACCATAGAAAGGGGGGACGACAACTATTATAAGGGGAATTTAGGTATTTTCCCTAAGTGATTAGTGTCTAAAACAGGTCATTTTTGTCCAAATCCTAAGCCCCATATATGTCTTTTCAGCCCTCAAACTACCCATTTCTAATCCCTAAATCCCTAAATTCCCTTCAAGTTCATTCCCTTGAAATTTCCATTGATTCAAGGAAGAACAAAAAAAGGTTTGAAGAACCAAGTTCTCAAATTCACAAATGCAATTGGGCTTTGAACTCCAAGTTATGTTAGTATCCACATATGGAGTCCTTTCCTCCCTAGGGTTCCTAAAATCTCCAAGTTTACAAGATCATATTATATAATCGAAGTTAGGATTTTATTCAATCTTCATGGGTTCTTTTAAATTATAATTCATTTGATTGTTTTCTATCATTTTATGCATGAATTGAAGTAATTATATGTTTTAAGGTTATATTCACATGAACCTATGCATGATCCATTTTTTTAGACTATGAACATATGATGAAGATTATGAACTACGAAAGATGAATTTCTGAAAAATACGCATGTTCTTTATGAAATCAATACAAATGACTAAGGATACTTTGAGAGTAAAGTATCAATGTTGTTGTTGTTGTGAAAGATTTTCTTACAAAAGGATTCATAAGGTTGAAATGTTTTCTTAGCTAAGTTGAATCAAGATTTATGAGCTATTATAACTGAATTTTAGCTTGGATTGACTACTTAATTGTGCCATTCCATGGATGATGGAATAAATAAGATTAATGACTAATCCAGAGAAATTTTGCTGAGCACCGACAAGATATTGATATGGAGGCTCTCCCGTTAGTAGAGGCAGGTTTCTAGTAGCAATCTGCTAATTTATAACTATGTTTCACCATAGGATGATTGTCTCAAATACGTAATAGCTAGTGGATCCACATTAGTTCAGACTCATAGTTCATACCTTGGAAAGTAAAGACATCTCTTTTCTGTCTGGGATATGATAGACACCGAATTCCATGTTATAGCTCACATGGTCTATGTCGGTTACATGCTAAACTTCCCATAATTTTGAACTTAGGTTACATTATGAAAGTATCTCACAAGTAATTTAATGATTTTTAATTTGTATTGACCATGGTTATGATTTGTGTTTTCTAATCCTTTTATCTTATGATTTATCTTGGTCATTGCATGTCATGTAAATTCAGTTTTAGCATGATTTCCTAACTCTTATGCATTGATATCATACATAGTACAGTCCATGTAGTAATGCATGCTTGTGCCTACATTATTTCACTAATGTAGGGTCACTCACTCCTACCTCTCACACTCGTGGAATTTTTTATCTTTTGGCATTCAAGGATTCGTGAGTCTTCATGTTCCAAGGACCGAGACACTTTTTATAACACCTCAGAAACCTAACATACTTAACAACAAGAAATTTAGTGAACCACGAAAGGGTTCATAGACCGTGAAAGGAACCACGGTATGTTGACCTGTTTGTGGTTCACACCCATCTAGAAGTGGTGGACCACGGAGCCGTCCACAGGCCGTAGATCCCCACACGAGCCATGTGATGGATTGTAGAAGTGAGGTAGAACCACCAAGGCTCTGGCATTGAACCACGGAGCCCTCCACGGGTCGTGGTCTCGATGATGGGCCATGGATGGGTCTATTGTCCTGAGCCAGCAGACCCCCTAGCCAAAGGGTAGAACCACGGTGGCCTTCACGGTCTGTGGTTCACATGGTCCGTGAGGTGGACCATAGATGGGAGTGCCCAGAACTAGTAGACACTAGCCAGCAACCACAACCCACTTGACGGGCCATGGTTCTTTTGACGATCCGTCAGTGGCTCTGTGGTGGTTGTTTGTCAGCTTTTTAGTCAGGATCGTTGTGGTCTTTTCCCCAATGCATTGGGTACCTAAACTACGTTGTTTTACTCAGTTTAAGCCTAATAATCTAGTCAGAACCTATATAAAACCTTTATTCTACAAAAATCATCCAAATTAGAATGAAAAGAAGAGAAAGAGGCATCAGTTTCCTTCAAGAACAAGTAGCAGTGTTCTTCAAGTTTCATCCCCGAAATCAAAGGATTTCTCCATAGATTTCGTCACCAGGTATGTGGGATTTTACTAGAGGATTCCTTTCATCCACTAGGTCCTTCGAATTTAGTCAATCCTTGATTCTACATGGCTTGTTTAGACCTAGGGTTTGTAAAATCTTGGAGAATTTTTATGATTTCAGTTGTTATAGTATCCATAATCTAAATATCATGTTTTCTCAGAAACATTGCTTAATTGCTTGTATGAAACTCAGAATCCTAATTTGTGTAGATTCTCTTAGTTCATGAATTGCACTTGTTAGGTCAGTTAAAAATAGAATCATGCTCCAGATTTCGAAATTTACATTATTAGTATATATATATATATGTTGCATTCTCAGATTGCATGTCGGTATTTTGAGCTATTCAGTATTTCAGTTACAGTTATGTCCTATACATATTCAGTTGAGAGTAGACTTAGCACCAAGTTGGACTAGGGTTCAGCGTACCCTCATAGTCCCAAAACTACATGCCCCTGTAGGAGTATGAGTCCTCTCTGTTGGGCATCAAATTTAGTGATCATGCCATTCATGCCTTTATACCCATGGCAAGGTATATTGGGTCCTCACGATGGGACGTATACATCGGACTCCACGTTTAGTTCACGTGGTTTATGTCGATTAATAGTATCTCCCACAGTCAGTCTCTTAGTACATTGACCTGGTTTTTAGTATATACTTCAACATTTCGTTCAACATGTTAGTTTCATGATTAGTACTCGGTCGTTGCATTCAGCTTAACTTTTCAGTTATGTTGCAGTATTAACATTCTTGCTCAGTTTATGTCATTGTTCAATTATGCTTTGTTTATCTTATATATATTTGTTCAACTTAGTATCTTGCATACTAAGTACATTCCAAGTACTGATGCATACTCTTTGCTATATCCTTTTATGATGTAGATTCAGGTACTCATCATCCAGATCATGCTTAGATAAATTCTCGGTCCTACTTCAGGAGCTTAGTGGTGAGTCCTCATACTTCGAGGACAATAGACATGCTTTTAATTTTAGGCATTATATTCAATTTTCAGTTTTGTTAGAGTTAGCTGGGGGGCATGTCCGAACAACTTAACTCAGTTAGAGGACTTTCAGACATAGTAATAGATTTAGCTTGAGTTGTTAAGTGGTTGTCAGTTATCACTAAACTCTTAGTATGTTTATGTATTCAGACTATTTGGGTTTTGACCCCACACCAAATATTTATTGATTTAGCTTTCGCATAGTTCAGGCTCTACATAACTATTCTCAGTATGCTTGATATATGCCAGACAGAGGGTTACCTTGGGGTCACTCGTGATCCTAGGTCCCGTGTTACATCAAGGGGGTAGCCTTAGGGAGTTACACTTTTACAACTTTATGTCATTTCACTTGTTATACTTGTATGTGATGTATGGGTGACGTCTTAACCACTACTTTTTATGTAATAGATGGCTTACTGAGACTTATGTTAGGCTTCCGCTTTTGTAAAATTCCTTTTTATGATATAAGTGTTGTTAACTTATACTTTAATTCAACTTTTATGGATATCCTGGGTTTATTTGTTTTACAAATTTATATGATTAGACGGTGCTTCTCATTCTAATGGACTTTTATTAATAATAAATAAAATCCTAAATGTGAATAAGTATAAGCAAAGGGAGGTAGACCTTACCTTACAAATTCTTATGAGGTACAAAACCTCTACTAATTACTCCCTTTGTCCCAATTTATGAAACTTATTTTCCTTTATTGTCAGTTCCAAAAAGAATGACAAATTTCTATATTAAGTAACAAATTAACTATAAAATATCTATTTTATCCTTAAAGAAATGATTTACACCCACAAAAGTATCTATCATACATTTTGTACCACAAGTTTTATAAGTCTTCCTTTCTTTCTTAAACTCTGTGCCGAGTCAAACTACCTCACATAAAATGGGACAGAGGGAGTAACAAGAATGAAGAAAATCATATCTAAATAAGAGTAAGTATTCTACGATTATCATAGAGTTTATAATACACTCTAGAATAATATTACAAATGAGGATGCTTAAATAATGTACGCATATAAACATCAAGAAGAGGTTGAGTTATTAAACTCAAACTTCCTTTTATATATGTATAAACTAAAAAAAGACAGCTTGCCCGTCTAAAGTAACATGAAGTATTTTCCCTTGTCTTCTTCTTCAAATCTGTCCAATAGCACTTGATAGTTCATCACTTCCTCTTGGATTTAGTTTATCTTGTTGAAGTTGGTGGCACTGTCATATGATTCTTCTTGGCTAGTCGCATCGATAGGTTTCTTGGAACAAATTACTAAGTCTTCTTATAATCCTAACTATGTTGACTTCCATATGTCTTCCTTTATATTTTATTGCTTCCACTTCTTTTTTGCCTAAGTGAAAGATCTCCATCTCTATCCACTTTATTAAAGCATATATCCAACATAATGTCTTCCTTATCCTCCACAAGGAATCCCTTTCCCAAGTCAATGGACGGACAATGTCCTGACACTTAGTCCCTTAACTCATTCTTCTTCACAATCGCACTTTTAGGCACAAAAATTGGTGCTTATGAACATAATTTTCTATTCAAAGGAGTAGGTGAAGCCTTCTCTTCTTCATCAAACAAATCAGCAAAACTAGGAAGACTTATATCTCCTTGATTTTCCTTAGAAATAATCATATTACTTGTCGAACTAGAAATAGAGAGTAATTTTATACCTTTTCCATATAATGCTCTTGTTGATTTTTTTCTAGCAGACGATGGTACAAACTCATTTTGAGTTGGTAAAATTATGTTAGGATCAACGCACAACAAAAACTTCTCAGTCGCACCCTTTTCCTGACTTGGAGAATTACTTCGACCTACCAAGGAACCAATATGATGACCAACTAATTTTTTGTGTAGAATCACAGTCCAATTTGTAGATGCATTCTTCACTACTGGATTTTTCGCTTGCAAGTCAACAGGTTTTGAAGAAGTAACAATTTCCATGTTCTCCTGTTGTTGCACAACAAATTTATTTACCTGTAAAGCATTGAATTATGCAATTCTTTTGTAACTATCTGCAAAAAAGTTCTTGATGATACAACTGAACTGCTGCACCAGCTCCTAATCTTGTGAAAGATCACCAATATTAGCATTTTTGTTACTAGTAACATTGCAATTCAATTGTTGTGAAGGATCAATTTTGCAGGATATCGACTAAAGATTTTGAATTAGAAATACATTGTCCAACATATCTTTAATCCCAAACTTCACACCAGTAGCACTTTCGTTTCCATCATCATTGCTATTTAGTTGTTGTCTAGAATATACCTGCGATGCTACAACCACAAATTTAGTAATTATTTCACTATTTTGAACTTTAAATCTAGAACGATCAGCTAGATAACCCATTACTCATTCCTTCCCGACTCGATAGGGATTGCAATCTCGAGAGAGGGAGCAACAATTGACCTCCGATAATGGGTAGATGGGGTGGGCTACGATGGATACAGTGAAATCAATCCTTATTCCGCACTCCCTCTCACCGGTCTGAAACCTATATAAATTATGAATTCTTCAGAGCGGGCTGGCAGGCCAGGCATACGGGGACCACCGAAGAAGTGCCTCAACGCGCCGCAACCACTACATTGGCTCTTTTTATTGCACTAACCACACCTAGATGGTTTTTGCAAACACCAAAAACATCAATTTGTTGTTGTTGCTATATCTCTCCAGCAGTAAAAAGAGTTCGATTTGCTGATGTCGCTACATTAATTTCTTAACTATAAGCATCACATTACACAATCTAGGAACGTGACAGTCACTTTTCTTATCAACATTCAATATGGGGTAGATAATCCCACAATTCTAGTACAAGGTGGTTTCGGGGTCTAATTAGTACTCACAACCAAATGCAAAATAGAATAATCCCTTATTCTTTCAAAAAACCAACCCCTAGATATGTATAAAAGTTAAATTAAAGAACTAGTTAATAACACTTAGGGTCGTTGTCCTAGAATCCTATGAATATGCACCACAAAGACACCTTGAACTAAAACGTTGATCATGTACCAGATATAAAATTATGAAGCAAAAGTAAGAGGCTAGCTAGCTCACCATCTGATATTCATTTTTGGAGGGTGACCGCGACTATGCCGTAAAACTTGGCCATGTAGTCATGGAGAAAGAAACGAATAGGTGGGACCAAAGAGATTTTGGGAACTCTTTTTTCTTGAACTGAGCATCCAACTAAGAGAGGTCTAGTTGCCACCTTCTTATTGATGACCGTGTGTGATTATAGTATCATTAATACTATAAGAGGATCAAAGGAAAATGGATAGTTTTTTTGAGCGATAAGATTGAGAAGAAACATAACATATCTTGCCTTGCATATTATTATTCAGTTTGAAATCTAAGATTTAGTGCAAAACTTTTAAACTTTAGTAGTACAATAATCTCCTCATATATAAATGGAGTGTTAATTCACTAAAGTGTATATATTTGTAAAATTCATAACAAGTGGTTCTATTTGTTCAAGGAGGCAATCTTTAGGTTTGTATTTTTCCGATAAGATTTATTTTTAATAAATTGAAATTTCTCCTTTACTTTATTATTTTAGTTTGATTTTCATCGCTCAACTTCTATTATTTTAAATTACTTAGAAGGAAGAACATTCTTTTTGTGTAAGATTGTCCCTTTATAAGAGATGATAACGCTCAAACTATCTTAAAAAACAAGTAATAGAATAAGTGATCATAGTTAATAAAAACACTCAACTAAGATTCGAGATCGAATCCCACAAAGAATGGTATAATGATAAGAATTCAACTAGGAATTTAGAAATACGGACCTATTCATTGTAGAATGCTAAAAAAATGGATGGATGATTCCATCAAATTCACTAAAATGGTTTATAATATCAAAAGCCACAATTAAAATAAACTTTAGAAATTTAAGCAATTAACAAGTAATCTAGGGATGCAGGGATTGAAATTGGTGTCACATAGGGGTAATTATGTTTATCAATAATGCAAAAAAATCATGGATAGGCTGGGTCATTTTTCATGACTCCAATTTTCTTTCAATCTCATAGTACCAATTTATAAATTCTTCTTTCGGTCTAATCTATGTGAAGAACAAATCAACTTATTACCTTACAGAATCTCACTTTTTTACAGATTAGGGCAAATAGATCTAAGTCATAATTTCACTTTCGAGCAAATTATACAAATCAAACTTAAATTGTATGCATCAAACTAATTATTCAATAGATCTCTTTCGAGCATCAATGAAAGATAAAAAAAAATAAGTTTCAGTTTGCAAACCTAAACCATGAAATAAATCCATGCTAATTAGCCTAAATCAATGGATGAACAACAATAACACAAAGCAAAACACAATATTGACTACATTAAATTGACACACAACCCCATAATTGCACCCCCCAGAATTGGGATTTTAGCTGCTATCACAAAAAATAAAGAAATTATACCTATCGAGATAGCAACAATGGATGTAGTGAAATTAATTAATTTTAATCAAAATCCACTTTGATTTCAATTCCAATTGTCAATTACAAGAGGAAAACTGAAACTCCAAACTATAAATGTTTTTCACAAGGTAAAATGTATCATACAAGAACTCTCTCAAAACAAAAGCTCTGGAAAATAATTTTCTAACGAAATAAACCCTATTTCTCTCTCATTTGAGCTATTTATAGTTTCTCAAACATCACTATGTGACCATATGTCCCTTAGCAAGCCTTTCAGTTGCTTCAGGCTTTACGTGTTTGAACCTCAGTTGGTGAAATAACTCGAGTCTGTCTTTCACATTTGGCGGATCACCGAATATTTCCTTTATTCTCCTTTTAAACTTTCATTTGTTTATCCATGTCATGTCACCTTCTGTGATGATCATCTTGTTTGCCTTTAATTTTTAGCGAGTCTCCCTTTCACCTTTTGTTCGCTGACCTGCCTCAATTATCTTCAATTGTGAGCACTGTTACTTTGGGTGAGGTCATGCCATGTGGGATCTGTGGAGTTTATACTTCTTTCAATGTTTTTTGGCCTTTCTTTCAAGTATTAATCATCACCTTTCTTTTAGCCTTCATAGCAGCAAATCATCAAAATATCATCAAAATAGGACATAAGTAGCCATTGAGGAAACTAATTGTTAAACTAAAAAAGGCCACAAATGAATGTAAATATACTACTCATCAAGAGACTTAAAGAAAACTACGCACCAACAATTATTTTTCTTAACCCGGTTCCTAAAGTCATATTAGAATAGAAAGTAAATGACCCTTGTTATTTTCATGATAAACTTCATTTCTCAAGGGGATAAAAAACCACGACCTAAAATGTATATGGTTTCCAACAACCTCCAAAAACATCAAAGATATGTTTCATATTAGCACATTATAATCTGAGGGACCAACTCTAGTAGGACAACTGAACAATTTACTCTTATTGTTCTAACAACTCTCCATGAAGATAAACTCTCTTGTTATAAACCTTACTAACTACTCTCCAAGAAGTCAAACTCACTTCTTGTTACATACTTCACTTATTACTTTTCAAGATGTCAAACTCGCTTCTTGTTACAAACTTCACCCACACAATTACTCTATTCAATCTAGGAATTATTACAACAAAATAATGAACCTAGAACAACTCAACAAAGACTCATAACTTTATCTTTTTTTAAAATCGAACATTAATATTCAATAGGACAGACTTGACACAACTCATGAACCAGGTTCTTGTATTGCTCTGATGAAGTCGTGAAGTTTTCTCCAATGGCTATTGCTCTAAAGATGATAAATTTTTTTGAATATGCAATAAGTGTGACTCGCAATGGTCTTCATGCCATATATATATTGCATATTTGTCATGCCCTAGTATATCACGAACAAGGATATTTACTTTTAATATGACTTGTCCTCCTATAAGAAAATTTATGATTCCTTCCTTAAAAGGAGTTTTGATCCTACCAGGAAACATTCACTCCTCTTTTAAATTTAATTGCACTCTTGATTTCTTTCCTTCTTTTCTCCTTTCTTTTAGATATTTCTGCAATTTATTAGTTTCTTTCTTTGTTGTGACCTCTCATATATGTACATGTTGTATGCATTCACGTCTAGGGCCTTGTTCACCTGATAGAATACACATAAGACAACAAGTAGTGAGCAAGGTTAACTTTATCAATTATCAAAACTACTCATATGATCCCCTATTTTCCAATAATTCTCCCGTTTTTGACGATGATAAACAATATATCATAGTTCACTTTGTCAACATCTAAACACTTTGTCAATAATCAAAAATACACACATAATGTTCTCTTATTCCGAGAAAACACTTAAGTGTTTGATTTTAAAAAATAGGGATGCTACTATTACATTTCTGTAGGACTACACTATTAAAGTGATTTTTGGTAGTAATAGCTTCTCCCAAAGTGGGACTTTTCCATTGGAATCTTGTTTAATCACCCGTAATATTTTTTTCAAATTCAACGTCACATCTATTTAAAGAAGGTATGTATTCACAGTTTTAAAATTGGTCCTACTTTGATAGATCCCAAAACATTAAACATGTTCAACTAGAGAGACTTACATACTAGTATGCATTATCATCATTGTATGTTTTATTTCTTTCTTTCTTTTACATAAGACAGTAGCAGTCATGTAACCCTTCGAATTCTAGAAAGACAAAAAATGGAGATTTTCAGAACTTGCAGGTGCCACAGACGGAGGCCAAACAACGGCCCGTGGTCTAGACCACGAACCATAGGTTGGGTCCGTAAGTTGGCCACCCAGATTTCCCCAGAAAACCACGACCTATGAATGAACCTACGGACTGTAGGTGGGACCACAGTCATGGTACTTGGCTTGTGGATCGTGGCCCTCAAACCAAGCCCCAAATGCCAAATGATGCCCTACCAAGACAGACCATTATTTAGTCCACCGTCTGTTAGTCAGGTCCGTCGATGGCCTTGTTCAACTTTTAAGTCAGGGTCATTTTGGTTTTTTTCCCTATGCATTGGGCATTTAAACTACGTCATTTTACACCTAAACTACGTCGATTTACTCAGTTTAAGCCTATTAATTTAGTTAGAACTTACCAACAACATTTATTCTCCAAGATCACCAAAACATAGAACAAAAAAGGAGAAGAAAGAGGCGCAAGTTTTCTCAAGAACATGCAATAGGTTTTCTTCAGTTTCAGCCTCAAATCGAAGGATTTCTCTGTAGATTTCGTCACCAGGTATGTGGAATTTCACTAGTAAATTCCTTTCATCCACTAGGTCCCTAGAATTCGGTCAATTCTTGATTCTTTATATCTTGTTTAGACCTAGGGTTGTAAAATCTTAGGAGATTATTGTGATTTCAGTTGTTATAGCATCCATAATCAAAATAGAATATTTTTTAGAAGGTTTTTTCAGATCCTTGTATAAAAATCAAAACCCAAGTTGTGTAGATTCTCTTAGTTCATGAATTGCACTTACTAGGTCAGTTAAACAGATAATCATAATCTAGTTTCGAATGTTACATTATCAGTATACAAATGTCGCATTCTCAGATTTTCATGTTACTATTTGAGCTATTCAGAATGTCAGTATTCCAGTTACATTTCAATCATAGACATATTTAGTTAGGAGTAAACGTAACACCGAGTTGGACTAAGGTTCAGCGAACCACCATAGTCAAAGAACAACATGCCCCCATAGGATTTTAAGTACCCTCTATTAGGCATCAGAATTAGTGATCACGCCAGTCATGCCTTTAAACCCCTAGCAACGTATATTGGGTCCTCTCGATGAGGTGTATACATCGGATTCCACGTTTATATCATGTGGTTTTATGTCTGTTAATAGTAGCTCCCACAGTCAGACTCTAGTGCATTTGACCAAGTTTTCAGTACATATTTCAGTATTCAATTTAACATGTCATGTTCATGATTAGTACTTGGTCATTGCACTCAATTCATATATTCAGTTATCTTTTCAGTATTTACATTATTGCTCAGTTATGCTTTGTTCAGCTTTCGTATGTTGGTTCAACTTAGTATATGTATCATAAATGTTCAGTACATTCAAAATAGTGACGCATACTCTGCACTGCATCCTTTTATGATGTCAGTTCCGGTACTCAGCATTCAGACCGCGCTTATATCAATCCTCGATCCGCATTCAACAGCTTCAGTGGTGAGTCCTCATACTTCGAGGACAATAGACATGCTTCCATTTTAGTCTTTACATTTTAGTTTCAGTCTTGTTAGAGTTAGTTGGGGGCATGTCCCAGCAACTCAACTTAGTTAGAGGCTTTTCAGACATAGTAATAGAATCAGCTTGGGTTGATGAGTTTATCTTTGAGTTGTTAAGATCTTAGTATTTTTTATACATTCAGACTAAATGGGTATTCTTCATTTTTAGTTATCCACTATTTTAGCTTTTGAATAGTTTATGTTTCATTCAGTTATTCTCAGTATGCTGATAAATGTCAAACACAGGGTTAGCTTGGGGTCACTCATGATCTTAGGTCCCATGTTACATCAAGGGGTAGCTTTGGGGTGTGACAAACTTGGTATCAAAGCATTAGGTTCAAGAGTCCTAGTATGTTTGAAAGCCGCACTAAGTAGAGTCTCCTTCATGGGTGTGAAATACACCACATATCTGTGACGGAGGCTACGAAGTGTTTTAAGAAACATTTCACTTTTTTGCTATTCTTATCGTGCGTGGGTATGATCCAACTTCTCATTTCTAATTCGCCATTACGCATTTCAGATCATGCGTTCTCATAGAGCTAACACATGAAATGCTAATGCTCACAATGCTAAAACAGTTCCTCCAGTCCCGAACCATGAGGTTACAAATGTGAAACTTCGAAATGTGATCCAACTCTTGGCTTAGAGTGTGGCCAATTAGAATAATCAGCAGGCCCCAGTTTTGTAACATCCCGATAATTCGATGACTTTAGTTAGAGCCTCACCTTGTGAATAATGACTTAAAAATAGATAAAATGATGTTTCTAAACCTAAATTAATGCAATTGACTTGGTTTGGAAGAGTAAAAGTCTAAACGTCAAGAAATGACCACGGCTTCCGGAAACTAGAGAAGAATGTGCTCTAGTATGTTCTTAGGTTTTGGGCAGGTTCGGGAGTGTCGTATGATGGTATAACCTTGTAGAAAGGTTTAAATTAGGTAAATATATATATTTATAGGGTCAAAATGTTCGAATATGATGCCCCGAGCAACCCTAAGAGGCCCCGAGGAGGACCCCAACCTTGGCAAAGCAAGCTGCCAAGGCAGCTTGCAAAATGCACTTGGAGGGAATAGGTCCGCGTTGCGACGTGGTCATGTCGCTGACTCTAGTGTCTTGAAATTTAATTCCAAATATCTTTAGGGAACAGCTTTGCGTTGCGGACTTGCTCCGATACAAAAATGCAGAAATTCAGAAATCAATTTTTACTTCATTAAAGAGTCCAACTAAGTGAGGGGAATTTAGGGTACTTTAGGGGATGGGTATATAATGATTTTTAAGTCAATTTACCTCACTTTTATCACCTAAACAAAAAACCCCAAAGATCAAAATCTAAAGTTCCTCCTTCCCTCTACTTTCTCTCTCTTCTCAAGAACTCCATTGAAGAACATTAGAGCTTCAAGAAGAATACCAACTCTCCAAGGTTTCAACTCAGATTTTCGTCGTTAATTCATCAATAAGGTATGGTTGCTTATCACTCTTGGGATTCCTTTCCCCAAGAGGCCCCTTCAAGATGAATTTCAAAATCTCCAATTTCTAGGTTTCAATCCAAAAACGCGGGTCTTTTTTCTAAAGTGAAATTGATGTTATAAACTGACTTTTATTGATGTTATATGAACATTATGGATGAATTTATGTTGTATTGGTGGTTTCTTGAAGAATTCCCCATGAGACCCATGTTTCTCCTTCTTTTCCTAATTCTAACCCTAGTTTGTGTTGGATATCGATTGAAGGCTATGAATTGAATGTGATGTTATATGTTTGTATGATGATTCTACCCTAAATTATGTATATTTTTTATGAAATTAGGGTTGAATCTTTGAATGAAGACTTGAAGACTATGAACGGAATATGTTAATTGCTTATATTGATGTTGATTATGTTATTACTTCATGAATTACCTTGTATTATGTATTGGTTATGATTTTTTTGGTAATTGAAGTATGAATGGCCCATGAAGGGCAAGAAAGTATGAAGGTTGGTTCTTCTTTGAACTCAAGTATGAAAGGTGAATTACTTAGATTGTAAGGATGCTATACCTAATGTGTTGTTTTGGTATGATGACCTAGTTTCCTCATCCTTAACCCTCTACACTTGAATTAGCTATGAAGTATGCATGTATGTTATGGTATGATTGCTATATGATTGAAAGGTAGTTCTGATGATTATAATGTAATCTAAAATGAAAGGTTTACTCGCTTGCTAAGTGTTTCTAAAGTGAATGGATTGTTACTCACTTATGAACACATATGAGCTATTATGGTAAGATGTCTACATAAGAGTCTAGTAAAGGCTAATGTGAACTTATGTGATGACTAAAGATGATTACTAAAGGGAATTAGATGCTTAGCACCGAAAGAGCAAATGATATGGGGTCTCACGTTTAGTAAGTCCGGCTCCCCACATGGGTTTCCTCACGTTTAGCAAGTCTGGATTACCCACGGTATGTGTTGTCTCATGAAATGGAAACCCCCACGTTTAGTAAGTCAGGGTTTCTAGAGGCAATCTCATTGACCCTTAATTATGTACCCACATAGGACTCTAGCTTAGTGGATCCACCTAGATAGCTATGTATGAATGGTTACACCTTAGGCAAGTGTTAACCCTCTGTTTTCGGTGTGGGAGTAGAACACCGAATTTCATGTAGCTCTCATGGTCTATGTCAGTTATTGCAATACTTCCCTAATGTAAAAGTAAATGAAGGTATGAAAGGTGTGAACTCTTACTAGGGCTTTCTTAAGGATTTCTACATAGTGTAAGGGAGGGTATGGGACTTCTCTTACACATTGCACTTGTGGGATCCTAAGAGATAGTTGTAGTAGTGTTTTCTGATGATTATGATGATTATGACTTATGTATGTTAAAGCTATGTTATGTATGATCATTATGAATATGGTAAGTTATGATGAAATATGATCTTATGAATGTATGCATGAAGTTGGTTGCTTAATGTAATACTTGGCTTTGAATAGGTTTATGGGGTTCTATTCTTTGCATTGCACTAGTATTGCTTGGGTTGTCTACATGTTGGGATGATATTATGTTGGTTTGGACTATGATGCTTACTTTGTGTGCATATTTGATTTACGTGGTAAAAAGCATGTTTTGACTAAATGTCCTTTTATGCATGTTTCAATGGTTTTTAAGCATAGTAGCCATACTTCGTACGTGTGTTGTACTAACCCATATTTTCTCTCTTTACCCTAAACATTTAGGTTCGGGCCGTTGAAGATTCAAGCTTACTTCTCAAGATACTTGGAGTTGCTTCCCTAAGTTGGTGAGTCCTCAAGTCCAAGGACAAGAACCTATGATCTAGCTTCTATGTATAGTTCTTTGCTTATGTTGAAGGACATTGTTGTACTTTCCTATTTCAAGACTTCTTATTGATGTAAGGAATAAGTCCCATTTTCGATACTTCTATGTCTAGATGGTACATTGTGACGAAGTTAGATTCTTTTTTCATATATGAAGTCAAGTTGAACTTCCAAAGTAAAAGTTTTAAATTTTACGTGATTTAATACTATGATACATGCTATGACGAATGCTAATGGCTTGTATAAGAGCTCTTTGAGGTCGAATATGCCGGTAACGACTAGGGGGTGCTCTCGGGTCATTACAAGTTCCTATGAACACTAATGATGGATCAGTTGAAGCTAGGGTTCGATATTTCGTTCGTGTAACAAGACTTGAGAAAGGACAAAATACAGAATTTCAAAAGTTGTAGATGCCACCGACAGAAGCCACCTACAAACCATAGGTCGAACCACGAGCCATAGGTAAAGTCCATAGTCGATCTCCTTAACTTGTTCCATAAAATCCAGAACCACGACGGGACCTACAGACGGAGGTGGGACCATGGTCTGTGGTTTTGATCCTCGCCTTCAGCTCCCAGATGCCAAATGATGACTGACAGGACATGCCATCAGTCGAGCTACGGTCCATCAATCAGGCCTGTCGATAGCGTCAACAAATTTTAAGCTAGGGGTCATTTTGGTCTTCTCCCATATGCGTTAGACACCTAAACTACGTAGTTTTGGTTAGTTTAATCCTAGTAACTTAATCAGATCTTTCCCTAATGAATTATTCTCCAAATTAAGTCGAAACTTAGAATGAAAAAAAAAAGAGGCAATAGCTTTCTCCAAGAACGCAACAGGTTTTCTTCAGTTCCAACCCCGAAATCGAAAGATTTCTCTGTGAAATACGTCACCAGGTATGTGGCATTTCACTAGTGGATTCCTTCCTTCCACTAGGTCCCAAGAATTCAGTCAAATTCTTGATTCGTTATATCTTACTTAGACCTAAGATTTCAAAAACCTTGGATATTGGTTGTGATATAGCTATTATAGTATTTTTTATCAGATTACCATGATTTCATGAATTCGTTGTTTAGTTCCTTGCATGAAACTCAGAACCCTAGTTGTGTAGATTTGTTTAGTTCATGCATTACACTAGCTAGGTAGGATAAATATATATACATGCTCCAGTTTTCAAATGTTTCATTATCAGTACTTAAATGTTACATTCTTAGTTAGTATGTAAGAATATTGAGCTAATCCAGTATTTCAGCTATGTCGTTTATACACATTCTCATTGGGAGTAGTCTAAGCACCGAGTTGGAGTAGGGATCAGCGTACCCTCATAGTCCCAGAACTACATGCCCCGTAGGTTTATAAGTCCCCTTTGTGGGCATCAGATTTAGTGATCATGCCAGTCATGCCTTTATACCCCCTGACAAGGTATATTGAGTCCTCTCGATGGGGCGTATACATCGGACTCCACGTTTAGCTCACATGGTTTTATGTCGATTAACAATAGCTCCCACAGTCATATTTAGTGCATTTTGACCAAGTCCTCAGTTATACTTTAGCATTCAGTCTCAGCATGTTAGTTTCATAATTTATACTTGGTCATTTAATTTAGCTTAGTTTTTAGTATATTTTAGTATTACTATTTTGCTCAGATTATGTTATTTCTCAGTTATACTTGTTCAACTATATTCTATATCCTGCATGCTCATTACATTCCAAGTACTAACACATACTTTGGTCTACATCATTTCATGGTGTAGGTTTAGGTGTTCATCATCTAGATAACACATAGATCTGTTCTCGATCCGCATTTGATTTGCTTCAGTGGTGATTCATCATACTTCTAGGACAATAGACATGTTTTCAAGATTCAGTCTTTTATTTTAGTTTCAGTTTTGCTAGAGTTAGCTAGGGTAATGTCCCAACAATTCTAGTCAGCAGAAACTTTTTCAGACATAGTATTAGACTCAGTTTTAGTCTTTGAGTGATTGTTTATTACCATTAAACTCGTAGTATTTTATCTATGTTCAGATCATTATTGGGTATTCCCTGTCTTTCAGTTAATTATTATTTTCACTTCTACATAGTATCTCTTTATTCCAATTGTTTTAGTATGCTTATAATATGCCAGCTTCAGGGTTAACTTGGGGTCACTCGTGATCCTATGTCGTGTGTTTACGTCAAGGATGTAGCCTTGGGGCAGGACAAACTTGGTATCAGAGCATTAGGTTCAAGAGTCCTAGGTTGTCTGAAAGTCGCACTATGTAGAGTCTATTTCATGGGTGTGAAGTGCACCATATCTAATAAGAGGGAGGCTACGAAGTGTTTTAGGAAAAACTTCACTTTTCTGGCTATTCTTATTGTGTGTGAGTATGAACTCTATTCAATCTCCTTCAAACTCCTACTCTTCGCATTTTAAAAAATGCCTCTCAGAAGAGCTAGCACAAGAAATCAGCCAGCAACTCCAGTAGACCCATTGAAGGAGCAAGGCATGCGTGCCAAGTTCAGGGCTTCTTACCAAGTACTTGCTCAGGCCATGACTACTCGGTAGATCAGTAAGATGTGGTCCCAGCTCTTCCACAGACTAACACTGCTACAGCAAGAATCCAAGACTTAACTCGGATAAACCCTATAGAGTTTCATGGGTTTAAGTCAGAATAAGATCCACAAGAGTTTCTTGACGACATCTAAGATGTAATAAACATTAAGGGATTCACTCAAGTTGAGAGTGCAAATTTTTCCTCCTATTAGTTTAAGGGAGTGGCCTACACTTGGTACCAGCAGTGGAAGGAATCTTTGTGTATTAATGCATATTCAGAAACTCTCTTAGAACCCTTGGTAGTCTCTACTCCAAATGGTGACCCAATTATAGCTAGACGAGTATACAGAAATTGCCCTGTCACAGTCTCTCAGAAAGTCAACTCAACAGATCTTGTAGACTTAGAAGTGGTGGATTTTGATATCATTCTAGGCACGGATTGGTTACATTTATGTTATGCCTCAGTCGACTTTAGAACTAGAATCGTTTGGTTTAAGTTTCCAAATGAGCAAGTCTTAGAATGGAATGGTACTAGCTCATTGCCTATGGTTCGATTCATCTCTTACCTTAAGGCTAGAAATATTACCTCTAAAGGGTATGTATATCATCTTTTTCGGGTTAAGGATTCAAACTTCGAAACCCCAACTGTTGAGTCAGTTCTAGTAGTAAATGAGTTTCCAAAAGTATTTTCAGAAGATCTTCCTGGAGTTCCTCTCGAAACGGAAATTGACTTTGGAATGAATCTCCTTCCAGATACCCAACCCATTTTGATTCCTCCTTACAGAATGGCTCCAGGTGAGCTTAAGGAATTGAAAAAACAATTGAAAGACCTACTAGATAATGGCTTCATCAAACCTAGTATTTCCCTATGAGGTGCTCTAGTGTTGTTCGTGAAAAAGAAAGATGGTTCTCTCAGAATGTTCATTGACTATCGGCAGCTGAACAAAGTCACAATCAAGAAGAAATATCCCATCCCCCAAATTGATGACTTGTTCGACCAACTTTAGGCTTCTAGTTGCGTTTCTAAGATAGACCTCAAATCTGACTATCATCAGCTCAGAGTCAGAGTTAGTGACATTCCGAAGACAGCTTTTAAAACTCGGTATGGTCGTTATGAATTTGTAGTTATGTCTTTTGGACTAGCCATTGCTCGTCCAGCTTTCATGGACCTAATGAAAGGGGTGTTCAAATAGTATTTGAACTTACTCGTTATTGTCTTTATTGATGATATCCTCATTTATTCTTGGAATTAGGAGGAGCATGCGACTCTTCTATGAATTGTTCTACAAACTCTCACGGATTGTCAATTATTCGCTAAGTTCAGCAAATGTGAATTCTGGTTATAGTCTATCGCTTTCCTTGGTCATGTGGTATCTAGCGAACGAATCTGAGAGGATTCTCAAAAAATAGAGGTAGTAAAGCAATGGCCCAGACCCACATTTCCAACATATATGAGGAGTTTCTTGGGTTTGGCTGATTATTACAGGAGATTTGTTGAAGGATTCTCATCCATAGCTTCCCCATTAACTAAGTTGACTTAGAAAAAGGTCAAGTTTCAGTGGTCAGATGAGTGTGAGAAGAGCTTCTTCAAACTAAAGACTAAGTTGACCACAACTCTAGTCTTGACTCTACCAAACGGCTTAGACAGTTATGTAATCTATTGTGACGCATCTAGGGTCGACCTAGGTTGTGTGTTGATGAAGCAAGGTAAGGTCATAACTTCTGCTTCTAGACAACTCAAGGTTCATGAGAAGAACTACCCGACTCATGACCTTAAACTTGCAGTCGTAGTATTTTCCCTAAAGATTTTGAGACACTACTTGTATGGTGTGCATGTTGATTTATTCACATATCATAAGTGCCTCCAGTATGTGTTCACCCAAAAAGAGTTGAATTTCATTAGAGGAGATGGATTGAATTGCTCAAAGACTATTATATGAACGTGTTTTATCATCCCGTTAAGGCCAATGTAGTAGCAGACTTTGTGGCTCAGTGTCCTAACAGTCAGCAAGTTAAGGTAGAACATCAGAAACCAGGAGGTATGACTCAAGAGATTAACATTCCTACATGGAAGTAGTAAATGATAAATATGGATTTCATTATGGGTTTACCTCGTACTCGCAGACAATATGACTCCATTTGGGTGATAGTGGACAGAGTGACTAAGTCCGCTCACTTTTTGTTTGTCAAGATTACAGATTTAGTGGACGATTAAGCTAAACTCTACATTAATGAGATAGTCAGGTTGCATGGGGTTCCTTTGTCTATCATCTCAGATAGATGTCCACAGTTTACCTCTCATTTCTGGATATCATTTCAGAAATGTCTTGGTACTTATGTAAATCTCACCACAACATTTCATCCACAAACGGATGATCAGATAGAACGTACCATTCAGACCTTAGAGGACATATTGAGAGCTTGCGTGATCAATTTCAAGGGAAGTTGAGATGATCACCTACCTCGTATAGAGTTCGCCTACAACAATAGTTACCATTACAACATCTTGATGGCCCCTTATGAGGCATTATATGGGCATAGTTGGACATCTCCAATTGGTTGGTTTCAAGTAGGTGAAGCAACATTGATTGGGCCAGATTTGGTTCATGAGGCTATGGAAAAAGTTCAACTCATGAGAGATAGACTAAAGACAGCTCAGAATCGTCAGAAGTCCTATGCAGATGTGAGGAGAAAGGACTTAGAGTTCGAAATCAATGATTAGGTTTTCCTAAAGGTGTCACCTATGAAGGGGTTGATGAGATTTGGCAAGAAAGGAAAGCTCAGTTCTAGATATGTAGTTCCTTACAGAATCCTGAAAAGGGTCAGTAATGTGGCATATGAGTTAGAGTAACTGCCAGCAGAACTAGCAGCAGTTCATCCAGTCTTTCACATTTCATTGTTGAAGAAGTGTGTGGGTGATCCAGCATCAATAGTACTATTAAAGAGTGTGGTTGTGAAGGATAGTCTCACTTATGAAGAAGTGCCAGTTGAAATTCTTGACTGTGAGGTTTGTAGGTTGAGAAATAAAGAAGTAGCTTTAGTGAAGGTTTTGTGAAGGATTCATTCTGTAGAGAGAGCTACTTGGGAAGCAGGAGCAGTCATGAAGGCCAAGTATCCTCATCTCTTTCCTTCCGATTCCATTTCATCTTGAGATAATAGTTCCTCTCTAGTTTCTTTGTTTACTCTCGCGTAAATTCAGTCCTAGTATCATGTTCCTTCAGTAGTTCTTGCATCTTCAGCATATTTGAATGTTCTTCGAACTTAGTTCAGACAGGTTTCAGTTTCTAAGTACTTAGTGATAGGGATTGCAACTCCTTCCCTCTATACTCAACTAGTTTATACTTCATTCGAGAACGGATGTTCCCAAGGGGAAGATAATGTAACATTCTGGACTTGAGAAAGGAAAAAATGCATAATTTCAGAAGTTGCAGGTGCCACCTACGGGCCGTAGGTCGAACCACAGGCCCTAGGTGAGGTCCGTGGTCGATCACCTCAACTTGTTCCAGAAAATCCAGAACCACGACGGGACCTACGGACTGTAGGTGGGACCATGGTCCATGGTCCAGGTCCATAGTTCAGAACCCCAGCCTTCAGCTCCCAGACCCCAAACGATGACTGGCATGATGGACCATCAGTCGAGCTACAATTTGCCGATCAGGCCCGATGATGGCTTCAACAAATTTTAAGTTAGGGGTCGTTTAGTCTTTTACCCTATGCATTAGACACATAAACTATGTCGTTTTACCCCTAAACTACGTAGTTTTTGTAAGTTTAAGCCTAGTAACTTACTCAGATCTTTCCCTAATCGATTATTCTCCAAAATCAATTGAAACTTACAATGAAAAAGAAGAGAAAAGAGGTGATATCTTTCTCCAAGAACGCAACAGGTTTTATTCAGTTCAATCCCCAAAATCGAATGATTTCTCCGTGAAATTCGTCACCAAGTATGTGGGATTTAACTAGTGGATTCCTTCCTTCCACTAGTTCCTTAGATTTCAGTTAGATTCTTGATTAATTATATCTTGCTTAGACCTAGGGTTTTATAAACCTTAGATATTTGTTGTGATTTAGCTGTTATAGTATTATTTATCAAATTATCATGTTTTCGTGAATTCATTGTTTAGTTCCTTGCATGAAACTCTGAACCCTAGTTGTGTATATTGGTTTAGTTCATGAGTTACACTAGCTAAGTTAGATAAACAAATATACATGCTCCAGTTTTCGAATGATTCATTATCAGTACTTAAATGTTGAATTCTCAATTAGCATGTCAAAATATTAAGCCAATCCAATATTTCAGTTATGCCATTTATACACATTCCAGTTGGGAGTAGGCTTAGCACTGAGTTGGACTAGGGTTCAGTGTACCCTCATAATCGCAAAACTACGAGCCCCTGTAGGTTAATAAGTCCCCTTTGTGGGCATTAGATTTAGAGATCACGCCAGTCATGCCTTTATACCACTGGCAAGGTATATAGGGTCCTCTCGGTAGGGTGTATACATCGGACTCCATTATTAGCTCAAGTGGTTTTATGTCGATTAATAGTAGCTCCCACAGTCAGATTTAGTGCATTTTGACCAAGTCCTCAGTTATACTTCAGTATTTAGTCTCAACATGTTAGTATCATGATTTGTACTTGGTCATTGCATTTAGCTCAGTTTTCAGTATATTTCTGTATTATTATTCTGCTCAGATTATGTTATTGTTCAATTATATTTGTTCAGCTATATTCTATGTCATGCATGCTCAGTACATTTCAAATACTGATAAGATGTGTCTTAGGCCAGTATGATGAAAGGGGAAGAAAGGAAAGATTACTACCTGAGAAATAAGTTGCAGTGGCTTGTAGACTTGCTTTGTCGTGCAAAGCTCAAGTGAAAACCTATTAGAACAAATACTCTGCGCTACATCCTTTCAAGATGAAGGTTCAGGTCTTCAGTATCCAGATCACACATAGATCGGTTCTCCAACCACATTTCAGTAGCTTCAGTGGTGAGTCCTCAAACTTCGAGGATAATAGACATGTTTTCAAGATTCAGTCTTATATTTTAGTTTCAGTTTATCTACAATGAGCTGGGGCATTTCCCAATAATTCTATTCATCAGAGGCTTTTTCAGACATAGTAGTAGACTCAGCTTTAGCCTTTGAGTGATTGTTTAGTATCACTAAACTAGTAGTGTTTTATTTATGTTTGGGTATTCTCGATCTTTTAGTTAATTATTGTTTTATCTTCCGCATAGTATCTCTTTATTTAGATTGTTTTAGTTTTCCTATGATATGCCTGCTTCAGGGTTAGCTTGGGGTCACTCGTGATCCTAGCTCCCGTGTTTACATCAACGGGGTAGCCTCAGGGGGTGACAGTTTGGATGAATCTGCCTTAGTATCTAGGGTCACAGGTTGGTGACGACCCAAAAAACTTCATTGACGAGGTGAAGAAAATATTCGTAGTGCTGCAAGTGGCTGGTAATCATAGGGTAGAGTTGGAATCCTACCAGCTTAAGGATGTAGCCCACATATGGTTCGCTCAGTGGAAAGAAACAAGGTAAGGATGCATCTCCTGTGACTTGGGAGTGTTTTACTAAAGCTTTTCTGTATAGGTTCTTCCCAAGGGAGTTGAGAGAAACTAAGTCCGAAGAGTTTATGAATTTAAAGCAGGGTACTGATTAATAACGTTTCAAAGACACTTCATCCAATTATAACCATCAACTATCGTTAATCAGTATATAACCCAACTAAATGAGTTGGGGTCAAATTCCAAGTGGAGCGGTACATGTTTAAGATTCAATAGGAAAGTGTGAACATGGTCAAATCAGTCATAGGAATAGACATTATCAAATAAAAACATAATTCAAGTCAGGGGGTGACACCAATGTCAAATAAAGGGGTTTCGGTTTGAAATTATCAACTACAATAACAGCAAACAATACAGAATAACAATAATGAGACGGGTTCTTGGGATGTGATTCAATTATAGGCTAATATAGACAAATAGGTAATTGCAACTATTAGAAAATAGCTAGCTATTAGTGAGTAAGCTAGACTATAGAGGAGGTAAACTTTCTCTCTAACAATTTACCCCGAATCCAGTCGATTTCTCTCGAACATCAACAAGCATGCAAAATAAGAACAGCCTACACCTTAGTTCATTCACTCTCTCGAGCTGAATGTGTGGAATTGGGTTTAGGATTCACTCTCTCGAGATGAACCCATGGCAACCCAATACCCACAGAACATCAATCAATAATCTTAGTTTTGAAACCTCTCTTTCGAGCAAGCCAAAAACACAAGGGTAGAACTACATTTGCAAGTACAATTCTTAAATTAAACCACAATTAATGATTGAACACACTTCTAAATAGTATTTAAACTAAAAATTAGAAATACCCATAAAGTAAATCAGCCCATAATCACATAAGCACACCTCAAGAATTGGGGTTTTAGCTAGACGCTATAAAAAGATAAAAATCATTACCAAATTGAGTTTCCATCAACTGGGTAATATTGATTTTGTCATTAAAATGGTCCAAGTTGAAGAATTTCAAAGACCCACTTCCAATTTCTCAAAAGTGAAAAACTTAAATTTTTCAAAGCTAAGGGAAAACTAGAGAAAACTTCTCTCTCAACTCAAAACTTTTATCATAATTCGATACAATGAAAATTAGATACTAAACTAAATGTTCAAAAATGTATTTATAGTCGCCAAAAATGTGTTGCGAAGCGTCACTCGGCGAAGTAAGCGGGCTCGCTGATCCACTCTACGATCCACCCTTTGGTCAATTCCATTGCCCTTCAGCCTTGGCCTTCAGCATCCTCAAGGTCATTCTCTTTGGGCGATCCCACACTGCATTGCAGAACCACTCGGCGATCCAACGACTACTTTTTTATCTCATCAACTTAGTGTTTTCCTTCAGGGCTTGGCACACTGGAACTTTAGGCGGTCAAGCAGTCGTTCGGTGACTTGCCAAGTGGACTTGGCGATCACCAGGCTTGCTTTTTTTCATTCTTTCATCTCGCTTCGTTCCATTTTGCACATTAGTGTCCTTGATATATTCCTCAATCCATATACCTGGAAATCAAGGGTTTTACATCAGTTATTGGCACAAAATAAGCACTTGAGGACACTAAATCTATACAAATAAAGCCCTAAATGAGTCCAAATCTCGGACTCATCAACACCCCCAACTTAAACTTTTGCTTGTCCTCAAATAAAACTCAAGTTTAGCAGTTCAAAAAGGATGTCTCAAACAGTGCTACACAATACTCAATCATGAATGCACACAACAAGACTCAACTTACTCATGCAAGGATCAATTGTGCACTCAAAGGTTCATGACTCACCATTACCAAAGATTCTCAAGTTCACAATACTTGCTTCAATTGCAAGTTCAAGCTCAACAAAGGTACTCAAATGCCCTCACACAAAGATGATTACATATTCACACACAATTGTTCAACACTTTATAGCTCTGGAATCACATAAGACTCTCACACTTACAAAGAGAAACACATGCATAACTTCACCCATAGGTTTGCCATTATTTTCCAACCAACATTCGTTTCAGCTCACTCAAGATAAAAAAAAGTCTTTTCAAGGCTTGTAACGGGGCTGAGTGTAAAGGTATGGTCACTTAGGCTCAGTGGTTGATATCCTCATGAAATGTGGTATGAACAACACATTCTTTCCTTTTCTTCAACATTTTCACTCATGCTCAAAAGTCACCCCATTATTCACTTCTCATGGAATAACGGACACGCCATTTCTTTTGCACTTTCATAACTTTATTTCAAAACTTTTTCGGTCTTTTTCTTTTCATTCTTCTTTTCTTTTTCACTTTTTTTTTGTATGGAGGGGTTCCATCTTTCTCAAAACCATGGATCAAGGGGGACTTCTTTGCACTTCTTGATTTACCTTCTCTTTTCACCACACCCCCAACTTAGGCCTAGGCCTTTTGCCTAAATTGGCTATTCAAACAAACCACACTTCATGAGGATTATAGGTGAATGGATAAAGAGGGATTACAATTTCATCAAGTTTCTTCCAAAAAAGGATAAGGCTCAAATAGTGTTCAAGCAAAGGTCACACACTCACAAGGTAGGGCACAAAAGAGGTTTAATGTAAATTTTTTTCACTCTTCAAATTTTTGCTTAAGATCATTTCAAGAGGTTGCATCACTTAGTCAATCGGGCCACCGGGGTAAATGCTAGTTGTCATCAAACAAGGTTCACGGTAAACTCATCACACAAGGCACTGGACCAATATCAAACGAGACTCCACACTTTTGCTAGTGTGCAATGTTCATCACAAGAAACTAATTCTATACCCTCCTATTCACAACGAGATGCAAAAAGTTCACATATTATTTATGTAACTTCATTTGTCCTCATTGTAGCTGTACATTCATTTTTGTTCGATTGAGAGAACTATTCAAGTCATCGGTATTGATCATAACCGATGCTCAAATTCGCACAAGAACAACCACAATTAAACAAACAAGAGGTGGCAAAGGTTTTCAGAAAGATCCAAAAACCATTTGGAATTAAAACAAGGAGTCACAACCTCAAACATCCACAACAACGTGCCAAAACATAATTTACCGCACAAAATCGAATATATAATCAAAAGTAATAATCACAACATGTAGGTATGGAAATAACTCACTCCACCACAAATAAAAAGAAACTTGTCATCAAATGCAACAAAAATACAAAAAATTAATAAAGGTGACAGAGAGGGAGGTAAAGAAAATCTTGTCTACGCAGTCGCTCCATCTATCAGGGCATCAGTGCCCGATGCAACACTCTGATCTTGGGCATCAGTGCCCGAGGTATTAGTAACACTAGATCCGGCCATGGCGATGTCTGCCAAAGAAATCTGCACGGCTGAATCAATCATCGCCTCTTCAACCTCTGCCAGGCCCTCATAAGAAGCCTCCTCATTAATACCAAGCTGCTCCTCATCGGTCTCATCCTCAGACACGACAGCAGCTACCTTCTCAACTTAAATCTCATCTCCGATAGTAATCGGAGGCATATCTGTATCAACTAGCATATCAGGGATCTTCACGGTCCTGAAAATCATAGACATGTCTGTGGACTTCAGCTATTCCACATCCTTCTTAAGCTCAGCAATTCCGGCCTTTAGAGTCGTCACCTATCAATGACCCCTTGGCTTTGCTCACACACCGCTATTTGTGTCGCAAGGACATCAATGGTCATACTCAGAGGTGTCACAACATTAGCAAAGGCCCTCTCAATCATGCCAGGAATGGTGGCCTCAAGTCTGGAGGCGCGTCTATCAGCAGAATGGGCTAGCTGCCTCATCCGTAGTAATGCAGCCTAGTTAAGTGGAGGTCGGGAGATAGCACCAACAGCAATACCAAATCTGGGAGGCAATGGAGTAGTAAAGAAATTGGGAGTAACAGAAGGAACAACACTAGATGTACTTGAAGGCCCAGGGGCCGAAGTAGGCAATACGGCCTCTGCAGGTAGTGTATCAGTATCAACAATTAGGGAGGTGTCCACCAGGGCTGCCTTCTGCTTCTCGCCTCATCCTTTAGATACTTAGTCTCAATCTACTGGATGTCAATGGAAGAGGTGGGAATCACTTCCACATCCCTCTTTGCATCAAAGGGTACTTGGGCTCGTCTGCACAGCTCGGTGATCAACACCAGAAAAGGAAAGAAGGTTTGGCGCTGCTTGGCCCTCATGACCATATCCTGTGCAATGATCATCCCCAAGTTCAACCATGTCCCATCAATGATGCAACAAAGACATACTACTTTTTCATGGCGGAAAATCGACTCGTTCTGGGATGGCATGATAGAACTGTTGATGAAGCCTAACCACAACCTTGCTGCTAAATTGAGGACCTTCTTTTCAATTGATGCTCCAACATCGATCCACTTGGGAGTACAATCATTTATCAGAGGAGCCAACCACTCTTTCATATTCTCCAACATTTTTGTCCTGATCATGTACTGACAGCCACCCTCAATTTCCTTTGAACACTCCAGGATTGCATTTATAGCATCACTATCACACTTCACTTTTCTACCCCTAACAACCACATAGTCTACTGGCTTGAATTTGGTGGCCTACTTTTCCCTTGTGGCACCAAGGCTCCGTAAGCGGTGTAGAATTCCCAGACACAATTT
This sequence comes from Solanum stenotomum, assembly GCF_019186545.1. Classification (NCBI taxonomy): domain Eukaryota; kingdom Viridiplantae; phylum Streptophyta; class Magnoliopsida; order Solanales; family Solanaceae; genus Solanum; species Solanum stenotomum. The sequence goes on from NC_064290.1 coordinate 23,396,268, forward strand.
GGAACATAAGAGGCACAAGGTCGAGTGAATAGCTAGAACTTGTGAGACCTCAAGCAACTCATGATCTCCATGTATCTATCTATTACCCCATCAGTAGATAGCCTCTTCTCCTCAATAATGGTCCTTAATCCTTCAGTCTTCAGTATGTTCATAGACCGTGGAGGTGGACCTTGTGCTAGTGGTACAGGAACGACAACCTAGTCTAGAGCTGGAAGAGAAGTATGAGTCTCTGGCACCCTGATCGTAGAGGGATCATGCATCCTCTTAGAGTGTAGCTCCGCATTTCGGGCCATCAATAGCTCATCATCCTCAAGCTCAAAAATGGTAGCCCGAGGATCCTGGTGCTCACCCTCACTCTCAGAAGTGGTGATGTGAGTGCCATATATACCATCACTGTAGGAGTTGACCTCCGATGAGAAGAAGCATATGCCTTGCTTTACCCTTTGCCCTTCCCACCTATGGTAGGAAGTTTGGCTGCCTTCGCCCGGGATGCAGCCACATCCTCATTGAAAACAATCCCTTTTGCCCTCTTGAAGGGCAGCATGTCTCAACCTGCTACTTTTGGTCTAGCTATATATGCAACACAAATTGAAAACTGTTAGAAACAGTTCAAGAAAAATGACAGAAATCATATTGCAGACAGACTCGCCGAATCACTTTAGCTTGCTAGATCGGGTTCGCCAAAAGGATTGCTCAAAAACGTTCCAGAAAAAATGGTATGTCGGCGATAGGAGGGGCCTTTTGGTGAGCAAAGGCAAGCCCGCCAAAAGTTACAGTGTATTTTAGGGGTTAGGGGCATAGAAAGGGTGATCAAAGAAGACCTTCGGCAAGTCGCCGATGGCACACTGTGAACTCAGGCTTCTAGCCGAGAGTTATAGAACCAAAAGCATTAAAAACAAAGAAATTAAAGGAGATCAAGGGGGGTTCGGCGAACCGCCGAGTGGTTCGGCGAGCTCGACCCAGCTCGCCAAACTTCCCAACGTGCCTACTTTCAACTGCGACTTCCAAAATCAACCTCGCAGCCCCCGAAAACAAAATCAAAACATACACTAGTTCAATTAAGCCTAGACCCATAAGACCCATGCCACCGGGGTACTCAGACTTTCTCGGTTTGGCAAAAATTGGCCATTTGAGTACTTACGCCCTTAAGAATGACATCAAACGCTACATCATTGGGCAAAGTACATCATTTAGCACAATTATGGCTTACTCAGACTTCACTCGACTAGGCCCAACATGAATTAGCACAACCCAACAAGATTTCGATCAATTTTAAAGCACGAATTTCAAGAATTCAACTTACGGCACGATATCAAAATTAAAACAGGCAGGCAAGCACACAAATATGAATTCAGTTTGGGGTTCAGAAAACCAACCTTTAATGCTGAGTATATGATTTAAAAAGTTAGGTGGCAAATAATTCCAACTCCAAACACAAGATCGATGACTAAGAAGCGGTAACAACACGAAAATGCAAAAAATATAGTGCGGGTGTGCTTTTGTGAAGTTAAAAAGTGAGGGAATGTGAAAGAATTTGAAATTTTAAACCTTTGGCCTTTTAAAAACCATCCAGTTCTCTCCCTTTCGATGACATCAAGTCTTTTCGCCGACCCACTCAGCGATACGCCGAGTGGGCACTTACCTCACCGAGTTTTACAGCACCTCCAGTTAATGTGGGGGTCCAAACAACAGACTAAGTCGGGATCACCAACCTACTCGGCGATCCGTTGACTAGTCCAAGGGATTGCCGAGTTTTAAAGACTCTAACTTCATAATTTATTGAGTCCAACATTGGTCCGAGTTGGGCTCGCCGACCTCTTCGACGAGTTGCCGAAAGGACATTTTGCTTGCCAATCACCACTTTTTCAAACACATTCCACTTTTTCGCCTGCACAATCAACACGCGATTATTTCAAAAACAAAAAGAAAACAATAAAAACCTGGGTTGCCTCCCAAGCAGCACCTTAGTTAACGTCGCGGAACAATGCAAGTCCTCACTCAAACTTCATTCTCGGGGTTGGCCATAGTGTTACTAGGCAACCCCCTTTGTTGTCTCGGGTTTAAATGGGAAGGAATTTGACTCATTTGGGTCTCCAACTGTTTGATAGAGACGAAATGAGAAGTAACCATTTGGTTAAGGGTCGATACATCATCCTTCATCTCTTTCAAAACTTATCAGACCCAACCTTGTTGAGAATACGAGAAAGCATATCCTCAGACCGGCCACGCTTAAAATATTTAATATTTGGTGCTCGTGGGGAGGAACATCCTATCCTTCTCCCAGTCTCTTTCCTTCCAAGTGGGGTTACGATCCCTCCACTTTCTATCACGATCTCTCCACCCTCGTCCCTATTCCAATCTTGGTTACCACCCTGCCTTAGGTAGTTAGCACGGTAACCTCCTTCTTCGTTGGCTAGGAAGTTCACCTTTTCGTTATACAACGCTTCAAACATGGCCTCTTCGAGGTTTACACACCCGACACCCACAACATTGACTCTTCTAGCACCAGCTCCCATAACATTTTTGGCAAGGATGTCAAGCTGCATCATCATTTTTGCCATGTTTTGGTGCCTTTCATGGTCTTTCTCAAGTTGCTCCTTGGTCAATTTAAAAGTGAGAGGGGAGACCGGATCTTCACGGGTGTACCAAGCCCGATTAATTGTGGTCATACCATTCAAAAGTTGGGCTGCTATAATGTAAGGTTGATGCATCAAACCTCCCGAACAAAGTTGGTCAGCTACGCCCTTGTTCATCAAATCAAGGCTTCGGTAAAAATATTGCAGGAAAACGTTGTTGGGCAAACCATGAGTTAGGCATTGCAACACCAACTTTTTAAATCTTAGCCAAGTCTCATGAATTGTCTCACCCTCCAAACTCTTGAAGCTTTGGATGTTGTCCCGAAGTGTCATCATCTTTGAATTAGGGAAAAATGGCACTTGAAATGCGGTGACAAGCTCTTCCCATGAAGTGATGGAGTCTCTTGTCAATTCAGCCAACCACTTACATGTTTCTCCCATTAAAGAAAATGGGAACAACCTCAACCAGACCGACTCTTGGGATATGTTCTTGAAGGAGAACGGCCCACAAATATCAACAAAGATTCTTATATGCTCATGGGGATCCTCATGAGCCAACCCACCAAAGAACCCTTTCAATTGCAAGAGCTGCAACATAGTACTTGTAATGTGGAACACAGCATTCCCTTCAGCCGGAGGCAAGCGATTCGAACCAATTCCACCCATTAGATGAGGGTCATTAACATTCGGCTCATTGACAGCGTTGAGGTTACCAATGTCATCTTGGTGGCCCACTTGGCTACCATTGCTTTCGTTGACACTCATCTCCTCTGTTTCAAACAGCAACACACAAACCATAACTAAACATAGGTAGATTCAACTATGACTAACAAGAACAAAATTCAACTTAATCAAAAGAATCTTAAATAACACCACTCCCCGATAGCGTCACCATTTTGATTAATAACGTTACAAAGACACTTCATCCAATTCTAAGCGTCAACGATCGTTAATCAGTATATAACCTAACTAAATGAGTTGGCGTCATATCCCACAGGAAGCGGTACGTGTTTAAGATTCAATATAAAAGTGTGAACATGGGCAAATCAGTCACAGGAATAGACATTATCGAATTAAAACATAATTCAAGTCAGGGGGTACACCAATGTCAAATAAATGGGTTTTGGTTTGAAATTATCAACTACAACATCAACAGACAATACGGAATAACAATAATGAGACGGGTTCTTAGGATGCAATTTGATTATAGGCTAATATAGACAAATGGGTAAATGCAACAATTAGAAAATAGCTAGATATTAGAGAGTAAGCTAGACTATAGAGGAGGTAAACTTTCTCTCGAACATCAACAAGCATGAAAAATAAGAACAGCCCACACCTTAGTCCATTCACTCTCTCAAGCTGAATGTGTGGAATTGGGTTTAGGATTCACTCTCTCGAGCTGAACCCATGGCAACCCAATACCCACAGACCATCAATCAATAGTCTTAGTTTTAAAACCTCTCTCTAGAGCAAGCCAAAAAGACATGGGTAGAACTACATTTGCAACTACAATTCTTAAATTAAACCACAATTAATGATTGAACTCACTTCTAAACAACATTTAACTAACAATTAGCAATACCCATAAACTAAATCATCCCATAATCACATAATCACAACCCAATAATTGGGGTTTTAGCTAGATATTATAAAAAAGATAAAAATCATTACCAAATTGAGTTTCCATCAACTTGGTAAGATTGATTTCATCTTTACAATGGTCCAAGTTGAAGAATCTCAACGACCCACTTCCAATTTTTCAAAAGTGAAAAACATCAATTCTTCAAAGCTAAGGAAAAACTAGAGAAAACTTGTCTCTCTACTCAAAACTTTTATCACAATTCGATATAATGAGAATTAGATACTAAACTAAATGTTCAAAAATGTATTTATAGTCGCCAAAATTGTGCTGCGAATAGTCACTCGGCGAAGAAAGTCGGGCTCGCTGATCCGCCCTTTGGTCAATTACATCGCCCTTCTGCCTTGGCCATTAGCATCTTCAAGGTCTGTAACTTTGGGCGATCCAACACTACATCGCGAAACCACTCGGTGATCCACCGACTTCTCCTTTATCTCGCCAACTTGGTTCTTTTCTTTAGGGCTTGGCACACTGGAACTTTAGGCGGTCAAGAAGTCGTTCAGCGACTCACCATATGGGCTTTCGGGATCACCAGGTTTTTTTTCTTCAATCTTTCAGCTCATTTCGTTCTTTTTTGCACATTAGTGTCCTTGCTTTGTACCTCAATCCATATACCAGGAAATCAAGGATTTTACATCCGTTATTGGCATTAAATATACATTTGAGGACACTAAATCTATACAAATAAAGCCCTAAATGAGTCCAAATCTCGGACTCATCAGGTACAAGGTTAGTCGAGGAATATGGACTTAAGTACACCCAGCTCTCCAGATATGTCCAGACATGGTTGCCGATTACAGTGCACAAATAAATAATTTCTTGTTTGGGGTATCCCACTTGGTGAAAACACGGTGCAGAAATGCTATGTTGTTAGAGGATATGGATATCTCTAGGCTCATGACTCATGCTGAGCAGGTTGAGGGAGATAAGCTTAGGGAAATGGCTAAGGACAACAAGAAGGCTAGAATAGGAAACTACGAGTACTCTCAGCAAAAGTCGGGTGGTGGGAATTGCTCACAGTTTCAGCAATGGAATACATCCCCAACAACTTTATCAGCTAGTGCGCCATCCCCCATGTTTTGACAGGATCAGAAAGGTAGGGGATCACACTATAGGTCTCATAGGAGTGCTTCAAGTAACATGACCTTCCCAGCTTGTCCAAAGTATGGTATGAACTATCTAGGCAAGTGTCTTGTAGGCAAGGAAGGGTGTTTTAGGTACAGTCAGTCTGGACATAGGATGAAGGATTGCCCTTCTGCCACGCATGGGCAAGGATGTAACAACAATAGGGCTCAGTCTACAGCTTTAGCAACACCAGTAGGTCGCCAACTCAGCAAGGTGCTTCATCTGGTACATGTGGGAGTCAGCACCAGAACAAGTTGTATGTTCTCCAGGCTCGCCAGGACCAGAAAGATTCTCCTGATGTTGTCACTGGTACGTTACGAGTCTTTCATTTAGATGTTTATGCATTGTTAGATCCAGGGGATACATTGTATTTAGTAACTTTCTATATAGCAGTAAACTTTGGGGTCAGTCCAGAAACTCTATCAGAACCCTTCTCAGTCTCTGCTCCAGTTGGTGACCCAGTTATAGCTAGACGGGTATATAGAAATTTCCCTATCATAGTCTCTCAGAAAGACACCTCAGAAAATCTTGTAGAGTTACAAATGGTGGATTTTGATATCATTCTAGGCATGGATTAGTTACATTCATGTTATGCTTTAGTCGATTGTGCAACTAGGATTGTTCGGTTTGAGTTTCCAAACAAGACAGTCTTAGAGTGGAAGGGTTTTATCTCAGTGCCTATGGGTTGATTCATTTCTTACCTTCAGGCAAGAAAAATGATTTCAAAGGGGTATATCTATCATCTTTTTTGGGTTAAGGATTCAAACTCCGAAACCCCAACTCTTAAGTCAGTCCCGGGAGTAAATTAGTTTCTGGAAGTATTTCCGGAAGACCTTCCCAGAATTCCTCCTGAAAGGGAAATTGACTTTGGAATAGATCTCCTTCTAGATACGCAGCCCATTTCGATTCCTCCTTACTGAATAGCTCCATCCGAGCTTAAGGAATTGAAAGAGCAGTTGAAAGATCTTCAAGATAAGGGCTTTATCAAACCCAATATTTCTCCATGGGGTGCTCCAGTATTGTTCATGAAAAAGAAAGATGGTTCTCTGAGAATGTACATTGACAATCGGCAGTTGAACAAAGTCACAATCAAGAATAAGTATCCTATCCCTAGGATTTATGACTAGTTCGACCAATTTTAGGGTGTTAGTTGCTTTTCTAAGATAGACCTCAGATTCGGCTATCATCAACTTAGAGTCAGAGATAGTGACATTCCTAAGACAACTTTCAGAACTTGGTATGGTCATTATGAATTTGTAGTTATGTCTTTTGGACTAACAAATTCTCCTGCAGCTTTCATGAACTTAATGAACAGGGTGTTCAAACAGTATTTGGACTTGTTCGTTATCATCTTTATTGATGATATCATTATTTATTCTTGGAGTGAGGAAGAGCATGTTACTCATCTGAGAGTTGTTCTGGAAACTCTCAAAGATCGCCAGTTATTCGCTATATTCAGCAAATGTGAATTTTTTTTATAGTCAATCGCTTTCCTTGGTCATGTGGTATCCAGGGAAGGGATCCGAGTAGATTCTTAGAAAATTGAGGTAGTACAGCATTGGCCCAGACCCACCTCTCCAACAAATATCAGAATTTTCTTGGGTTTAGCCGGTTATTACAGAAGATTTGTTAAAGGATTTTTTATCCATAGCTTCCCATTGACCAAGTTGACTCAGAAGAAGGTCAAATTTCAGTGGTCAAATGGGTCAGAATATTCTTTGGTAACGGAGGTTAAGGAAAAATAGGATCGTGATCCTATATTAGTTCAGTTAAAGGGTGCAGTTCATCAGCAGAAAGTTGAGTTTTTCTCCCAAGGGGGAGATGGTCTACTTCATTACCAGGGTCGGTTATGTGTTCCTAATGTGGGTGAGTTGAGGAAGCAGATCTTTACAGAAGCTCGTAACTCAAAGTATTCAATTCATCAAGGTGCCACTAATATGTACCGTGACCTACGTGAGGTCTTTTGGTGGAACGGCATGAAGAGAAACATAAAAGATTTTGTGGCTAAGTGTTTAAATTGTCAACAGGTTAAGGTAGAACATCAGAAACCAGAAGGTATGACTCAAGATATTAGCATTCCTACATGGAAGTGGGAACTGATAAACATGGACTTCATTACAGGTTTATCTCGTACTCACAGACAACATTTCTCCATTTGGGTGATAGTAGACAGAGTCACTAAGTCCGCTCACTTCTTGGCTATCAAGACTACAAATTCAGCGAAAGACTACGACAGACTCTACATCCATGAGATAGTCAGGTTGCATGGGGCTCCCTTGTCTATCATCTCACATAGAGGTCCTGAGTTTACCTCTTATTTCTAGAACTCATATCAGAAAGGTCTTAGTACTCAGGTAAATCTCAGCACCACATTTCCTCCACAGACAAATCGACAGGCAGAGCGTACCTTTCAGACCTTAGAGGACATGTTGAAAGCTTATGTGATAGATTTCAAGGGAAATTGGGATGATCACCTACCTCTCATAGAGTTCGCTTATAATAATAGCTTTTATTCGAGTATTCAGATGGCCGTGTATGAGGCACTATATGGGCGTAGATGTAGATTCCTGATTGATTGGCTCAAAGTAGGTGAAGAAGCTTTGATAGGGCCAGATTCGGTTCATAAGGCTATGGAAAAAGTTCAGCTCATCATAGATACACTAAAGACAGCTCAGAGTCGTCAGAAGTGATATGCAGATGTAAGGAGAAGGGACTTAGAGTTTGAAATCGATGACTGGGTTTTCCTGAAGGTGTCACCTATGAAGGGGGTGATGAGATTTGGCAAGAAAGGAAAGCTCAGTCCTAGATATGTAGGTCCTTACAGAATCCTGAAAAGGGTTGGTAATGTGGCTTATGAGATAGGGCTACCACCAGAACTAGCAGCGGTTCATCCATTCTTTTACATTTCCTTGTTGAAGAAGTCTGTAGGTGATCCGGCATCAATAGTACCATTAGAGAGTATGGCTATAAAGGATAGTCTCACTTATGAAGAAGTGCCAGTTGAAATTCTTGATGGTCAGGTTCGTAGGTTGAGAAATAAGGAAGTTGCTTCAGTGAAAGTTTTGTGGAGGAGTCAGTCTGTGGATGGAGCTACTTGGGAAGCAGAAGTAGGCATGAAGGCCTAGTATCTTCATCTCTTTCCTTCTGATCCCGTTTCAGCTTGAGGTATTAGTTCCTCTCCAGTCTTTCAGTTCATTCTTGCAAAAAATAGTCTCAGCATCATCCTTAAGTTGTTCTTGCATTTTCCACATATTTGTGTGTTCTTGAAACTCAGTTTAGTTAGATATCAGTTTCTTGTACTTAGTGGTAGGGATTGCATCTCGTTCCCTCCATACTCAACTAGTTTAGATTTCATTCGCGGATGAATGTTCCCAAGGGGGAGATAACGTAATACCCCGGATTCTAGAAAGACAAAAATGTAGATTTTCAGAACCTGCAAGTGCCACTGATGGAGGCCAAACCATGGTCCGTGGTCTAGACCACGGACCGTAGGTAGGGTTTGTAGGTTGGCCGCCCAGATTCCCAGAAAACCATGACGTACGGCTAGACCTACGGACCGTAGGTGGGACCATGTTCCATGGATCATGGCCATAAAACAAAGCCATAGATGCCGAACAACACCCTGCCAGGATGGACTATCGTTCAGTCCATGGTCTGTCAGTCAGGTCCGTCGATGGCCTTATTCAGCTTTTAAGTCAGGGTCATTTTGGTCTTTTTCCCTATGAATTAGGCATTTAAAATACATCGTTTTACACCTAAACTACGTCATTTTACTCAATTTAAGCCTATTAATTTAGCAGAACTTACCAAAAACCTTTATTCTCCAAAATCACCAAAACTTAGAACAAAAAGGAGAAGAAAGAGGCGCCAGGTTTATCAAGAAAATGCAACATGTTTTCTTGATTCTCTATATCTTGTTTAGACCTAGGATTTGTAAAATCTTAGGACATTATTGTGATTTCAGTTGTTATAACATCCATAATCAAAATACCATGTTTCTTGGAAGGTTTGTTGAGTTCCTTGTATGAAACTCAGAACCCTAGTGTTGTAGATTCTCTTAGTTCGTGAATTGCACTTGCTAGGTCATTTAAACTGATAATCATGATCCTGTTTTGCATGTTACATTATCAGTATGCAAATGTCGCATTCTCAGATTTGAATGTCAGTATTTGAGCTATTAAGTATGGCAGTATTCCAGTTACATTTCAGTCATACACATATTCAGTGTGCAGTAAACTTAACACCGAGTTGGACTAGGGTTCAGCATACCCTCATAGTCCCAGAACTATGTGCTCCTTATCATGCCCTGAGGTTACCCTCTTGACATAATCACGGGACCTAGGATCACGAGTGACCCCAAGCTAACCTTGAAGCTGGCATATCATAAGCATACTAAAATAACTGAATAAATAGATACTATGCGGAAGCTTAAAACAATAATAAACTGAAGGATGGGAATACCCAATAGTGATTTGAACATAGATAAAACACTATGAGTTTAGTGATAATAAAAGATCACTCAAAAACTAAAGTTGAGTCTAATACTATGTCTGAAAAGCCTCTACTGACTAGAATTGATGGGACATGCCCCCAGCTAACTCTAGCAAAACTGAAACTAAAATAAAGGACTGAATATAGAAAACATGTCTATTGTCCTCAAAGTATGAGGACTAACCACTGAAGCTGCTGAAATGTAGATCGGGAACCGATCTATGCGTGATCTGGATGATGAATACCTTAACCTACATCATGAAAGGATGTAGCAAAGAGTATGTATTAGTACTTGGAATGTACTGAGCAAGCAAGATATAGAATGCAACTGAACAAAATATATAAACTTAACAAAGCATACTAAACAATGATATAATCTGAACTAAATGTGGAGGTTGAAATATATTGATGACTCAACTAAATGGAATGACCAAGTACTAATCCTGAATATGACCTACTAAGAGTGAATGTTGAGATATGTTTCGAAACCTGGTCAAATGCACTAAATTCTGATTGTGGGAGCCACTATAAACTGACATAAAACAATGTGAGCTAAATGTGGAATCCCATTTATACGCCTTATCGAGAGGACACAATATACCTTGCCAGGGGTATAAAGGCATGACTAGTGTGATTATTAAATCAGATACCCACAGAATGGACTTATAAACCTACGGACGTAGTTCTAGGACTATGTGGATACGCTAAACCCTAGTCCAACCCGGTGCTAATCCTACTCCCATCTAGAAATGTGTAAGCCACAACATAAATAAAATTCTGGATAGCTTAATGTTCTGATATGAAAATCTGAGAATGCAACATTTAGGAATTGACAATGAAACATTCGAAACTAGAACATGTATATTTGTTTAACTTACCTAGAAAGTGTAATTTATTAACTAGAGAATCTACACAACTAGGGTTCTGAGTTACATGCAAGGAACTAAACAAGAAATTCACAAAAACATGATAATTTAATTAGGAACACTATAACAGCTAATTCACAATGATTCCCTAAGGTTTTAGAAACCCTAGGTCTAAACATGATATGGAGAATCAAGAATCTGACTGAATTCTAGGGACTTAGTGGAAGAAAGGAATCCACTAGTTAAATCCCACATACCTGGTGACGAATTTCACAGAGAAATCTTTCGATTTTGAAGCTGGAACTGAAGAAAACTTGTTGCGTTCTTAGAGAGATCTTGGTCAACTATTTTCTCCTTTTTTTTCTCTATGTTCGATGAATTTTAGTGAACAGATCATTTAGGGTAAATTATGACTAGAATACTAGGCTAAAACTGAGTAAAATGATGTAGTTTAGGTGTAAAACGATGTAGTTTAAATGCCCCATGCATAGGAGAAAAGACCGAAATGACCCTGACTTAAAAGCTGACAGAACCATCGACGGTCAGTCCTGGCAGGGCGTCGTTTGCCTTCTTAGACTGGATACTAAGGGCGACGATCCACGGACTTGGACCACGAACCATGGTCCCACCTACGGTCCGTAGGTCCAGCCGTGGGTCGTGATTTTCTGGAAACCTTTAGGTGTCAACCACGGACCCTGCCTACGGTCTGTGGCACAGACCATAGGCCGTGGTTTGGGCTCCATCTGTGGCACTTGTAAACTCAAAAAATATGCTTTCGGCTCTCTTTCAAATACGGGATGTTACATTATCTCCCCCTTGGGAACATTCATCCTCGAATGAAGTCTAAGTTAGTTGAGTATGGAGGGAAGGAGCTACAATCCCTACCACTAAGTATAAGAAACTGATATCTAACTAAACTGAGTTCCAAGAACATGCAAATATGCTGAAATTGCAAGAGCAACTGAAGGAACATGATACTAAGACTGAATTTATGCAAGAGTAAGCTAAGAGACTGGAGAGGAACTATTACCTCAAGCTGAGATGGAATCGGAAGGAAAGAGATGAGGATACTTGGCCTTCATGGTTGCCTCTACTTCCCAAGTAGCTCCCTCTACGGACTGACTTCTCCACAAAACCTTCACTGAAGTGACTTCTTTGTTTCTCAACCTACGAACCTGATGGTCAAGAATCTCAACTGGCTCCTATTCATAAGTTAGACTGTCTGTCACAGCCACACACTCTAATGGTACTAGATGTCGGATCACCCACACACTCATCTGACCACTGAAACTTAACTTTTTTCTTAGTCAATAAGGACGCTATGGATAAAAATACTTCAACAAATCTCTTGTAATATCCTCCATCCAAACCCAAGAAACTTCTGATATCTGTTGGAGAGATGGGTTTGGGCCAGTGCTTCACTGTCTCTATTTTTTTAGAATCCACTCGGATTCATTTCCTATATACCACATGACCAAGGAAATTGACAGACTCTAACAATAATTCACATTTGATGAACTTAGCGAATAACTAGCGATCCTTGAGAGTTTGTAGAACAACTTTCAGATGAGTCGCATGCTCATCCTCACTCCGAGAATAAATGATGATATAATCAATAAAGACAATAATGAATAAGTCCAAATACTATTTGAACACACTGTTCATAAAGTCCATGAAAGCTGCAGGAGCATTTGTTAGTCCAAGAGACATAGCTGCAAATTCATAATGACCATACCGAAAAGTTGTTTTCGGAATGTCACTATCTCTGACTCTGTGCTTATGATAGCCAGATCTGAGGTCTATCTTAGAAAAGCAACTAGTACCCTGAAGTTGGTCGAACAAGTCATCAATCCTAGAGATAGGATACTTATTCTCGATTGTGACTTTGTTCAACTATCTATAGTCAATGCACATTCTCAGAGAACCATCTTTCTTTTTCAAGAACAAGACTGGAGCACCCAATGGAGATATACCAAGTCTGATGAAGACCTTATAAAGAAGGACTTCAATTGCTCTTTCAATTCCTTAAGCTAGGATAGAGACTTTCTGTAAGAAGGAATCAAAATGGGTTGCGTATCTGGAATGAGATCTATTTCGAAGTCGATTTCCGTTTCGGGAGGAACTCCAGGAAGATCGTCTGGGAATACTTTTGGAAACTCATTTACTACTGGGACTGACTCAAGAGTTCAGGTTTCGGAGTTTGAATATATAACCCGAACAATATGATAGATATACCCATTGGAAATCATTTTTTTGGCCTTAAGGTAAGAAACGAATCGACCCATAGGTACTAAGCTACTAGCCTTCCATTCTGAGACTGGCTCATTTGGAAATTGAACTTGAACGATCCTAGTTCTACGATCGACCAAGGCATAACATGAATGTAACCAATCCATGCCCAGAATCATTCCAAAATCTACCATTTCTAACTCTACAAGATCTGGTGATGTGACTTTCTGAGAGACTGTGACAGGACAATTTTTGTATACCCGTCTAGCTATAACTGGGTCACCAACTGGAGTAAAGACTGAGAAGGGTTCTGAGAGAGTTTTTGGACAGACACCGAAGTTTACTACTATTAGGGAATTACAAGAGAAAGAGTATCCCCTGGATCTAACAACACATAAATATCTAAATGAAAGACTCGTAATGTACTAGTGACCACATCATGAGAATATTCCTTGTCCTGGTAAGCCTGGAGAGCATACAACCTATTATGGTGTTGACCGCCACCTGTACCAGATGAAGGACCCTGCTAAGTTGGGAGACCTGCCAGTGCTGCTAGAGCTATAGATTGGGACCTATTGTTGTTACCTCCTTGCCCCTACCTGGAACAAGCGCAATCCCTCAACCTATGGCCAGAATGACCACACCCAAAGCACCTTTCCTTGCCTGTCCTAGAATTCTTGTTGTCCTTAGCCATTTCCCTAATCTTATCTACCTCAACCAGCTGAGCATGAGTCATGATCCTAGAGATATTCATCTCCTCTAACAACATAGCATTCCTGCACTCCTCTTAACTAAGTCGAATACCCCAAACAGAAACTTACTCATTTGAGCCGTCGAATCAGCAACCATATGTGGAGCATACCTAGAGAGTTGAGTGAACTTTAGCTCGTACTCTTGGACTGACATTGTACCTTGCCTCAACTTCATAAATTCTTGAGACTTAGACTCTTTTAACTCCCTCAGAAAGAACCTATCCAGAAAATCTCCAGTAAAACACTCCCAAGTCATAGGAGTTGCATCAGTGCCCGTATTTTCTTTCCACTGAGTGAACCAAATGTGAGCCACATCCTTAGGCTGGTAGGATTCCAAATCTACCCTATCATTACCAGTTACTTGCATCATTCCAAAGAATTTATTAACCTCATCAATGAAATTTTGTGAGTCCTCACCAACCTGCGACCCTATAAACTCTAACGGATTCACCGGAATAAAATCTTGAACCCTGACTAATGCTGATCCAATATTAATATTCGCCGGAACTAGAGCATGCTGATTGTTCTAATTGGCCACACTCTGAGCCAAAAGTTAGATCACATTTCGAAACTCTACATTTGAAACCTCATGGTCTGGTACTGGAGGAACTGCGTTACATTTCGTGCCTTAGAATTCCTTGGGTAAGCTCTACGAGCCATGATCTAAAACACATAATGATGAATTAGAAAGGAGATCATACCCACGCACAATAAGAATAACAAGAAAAGTGAAGTTTTTCTTAAACCACTTTGTAGCCTCCCTATCATTAAATGTGGCGCACTTCACACCCATGAAAGAGACTCTACTTAGTGTGGCTTTCAGACATCTTAGGACTCTTGAACCTAATGTTATGATACCATGTTTTTCACACCACGAGGCTACCTCCTTCACGTAAAAATGGGACCTAGGATCACGAGTGACCCCAAGCTAATCCTGAAGATGGCATATCATAAGCATACTAAAATAACTGAATAAAGAGATAAAATGTGGAAGATTAAAATAATAATTAACTAAAGGATGGGAATACCCTATACTGATCTTAACATAGATAAAATATTACGAGTTTAGTGATACTAAAAAATGACTCAAAAACAAAAGCTGAGTCTAATACTGTGTTTGAAAAAAACCTCTACTGTCTAAAATTGTCGGGACATGCCCCCAACTAACTCTAGAAAAATTGAAATTGAAATAAAAGATTGAATATACAAAACATGTATATTTTCCTCAAAGTATGTGGACTCACCACTGAAGCTACTGAAATGCGGATCGAGAATCGATTTATGTGTGATGTGGATGCTGAATACCTGAACCTACATCACGAAAGGATGTAGCGCAGAGTATGCGTCAGTACTTGGAAGATACTAAGCATGCAGGATATAGAATATAACTGACCAAAATACATAAATTGAACAAAGCATACTGAGCAATGATATAATCTAAACTGAATGTAAATGCGTAAATATACTGAAGATTGAGCTAAATGCAATGATAAAGTACTAATCAAGAACATGACCTACTGAGACTGAATGTTGAGATATATCT
Source organism: Solanum stenotomum (assembly GCF_019186545.1). Classification (NCBI taxonomy): domain Eukaryota; kingdom Viridiplantae; phylum Streptophyta; class Magnoliopsida; order Solanales; family Solanaceae; genus Solanum; species Solanum stenotomum. Next base: position 23,411,492 of record NC_064290.1, read on the forward strand.
AAAAAGCTGGTCAAATCCACTAAATTCTGACTGTGGGAGCTACTATTAACCGAAGTAAAACCACGTGAGCTAATAGTGGAGTCCGATGTATACCTTGCCAGGGGTAGAAAGGCATGACTGGCATTATCACTAAATTTGATGCCCACAGAGGGGACTTAACCTACGGGGGCACGTAGTTCTGGTACTATGAGGGTATGATGAACCCTAGTTCAACTCGGTGCTAAGTCTACTCCCAACTGGAAATGTGTAAGCCACAACTTAAATGAAATTCTGGATAGCTCAATGTTCTGACATGCAAATCTGAGAATGCTACATTTAGGAACTGACAATGAAATATTTGAAACTGGAGCATGTATATTTTTTTAACTGACCTAGCAAGTGTAGTTCATGAACTAGAGAATCTACACAACTAGGGATCTGAGTTTCATTCAAAGAACTAAACAACTAATTCACGAAAACATGATAATTTGATTAAGAACACTATAACGACTAATTCACAACAATTTCAAGGTTTTAGAAACCCTGGGTCTAAACATGATATCGAGAATCAAGAATCTGACTGAATTCTAAGGATCTAGTGGAAGAAATGAATTCACTAGTGAAATCCCGCATACCTGGTGACTAATTTCATGGAAAAATCTTTCAATTTCAGGGCTGGAACTGAAGAAAACCTACTACATTCTTTGAGAGGGATTGGCCAACTCTTTTCTCCTCTTTTGCTCTAATTTTGATGAATTTTAGTGAATGGATCATTTAGGATAAAGTCTGACTAGAATACTAGGCTAAAACTGAGTAAAATGAGGTAGTTTAGGTGTAAAACGACGTAGTTTTAATGCCCAATGGATAGGAGAAAAAACTGAAATGAACCTGACTTAAAAGTTGACGGAGTCATCGACAGACCTGACCAACGGACAGTGGACTGACCGACAGTCTGTCCTGGCAGGGCGTCGTTTGGCATCTGGGACTGCATGCTGAGGGCAACGATCCACAGACCTGGACTACGGGTCGTGGTCCCACCTACTGTCCGTAGGTTCAACCGTGGCTCGTGATTTTCTGGAAATTTTTGGGTGGCCAACCACGGACCCTGCCTACGGTCCATGGCATAAAACACAGGCCGTGGTTTGGGCTCCGTCGGTGGCACCTGCAAACTCAGAAAATCTGTTGTTGGCTCTCTTTTGAATAAGGGGTGTTACACCCCATAGGATTTTAAGTCCCCACTGTTGGGCATCACAATTAGTGATCACGTCAATCATGCCTTTATACTCCTGCAAGGTATATTGGGTCCTCTCGATGGGGCGTAGACATCGGACTTATGTCGGTTAAAAGTATCTCCCACAGCCAGACTCATAGTGCATTTGACCATGTTTTTAGTATATATTTAAGTATTCAGTTGAGCATGTCATGTTCATGATTAGCACTTGGTCATTGCATTCAGCGCACGTTTTCATTTATGTTTTCAATATTTACAGTATTGCTCAGTTATGTTTTTTTCAGCTTTCATATGTTTGTTCAGCTTAGTATCTATATCCTACATGCTCAGTACATTCAAAGTACTGACGCATACTCTGCGCTACATCCTTTTATGATATAGGTTCAGGTACTCAGCATTCAGACCGTGCTTCGATTGATCCTCGATCCATATTCTGCAGCTGCAGTGGTGAGTACTCATACTTCGAGGACAATAGACATGCTTTCATTTCATACTGACATTTTAGTTTCAGTCTTGTTAGAGTTAGATAGGGGGCATGTCCCAAAAACTCAACTCAGTTTGAGGCTTTTCAAACATACTATTAGAATTAGCTTGGGTTGATGAGTTTATCTTTCAGTTATTATTAAACTCTTAGTATGTTTTATATATTCATACTATCTGGGTATTACCCATTTTTAGTTATCCACTGTTTTAGCTTCCGCAAATTTTATGTTTCGTTCAGTTATTCTCAGTATGCTGATATATGCCAGATAGAGGGTTCGCTTGGGGTCACTTGTGATCCTAGGTCCTGTGTTACGTCAATGGGGTAGCCTCATGGCGTGACAAGTCAAGTTGTGGATTCAATCCCTTTGAGATCTTCATTCTTATGTTCTTCAATATCCACAACACAACTCTAGCCTTTATTTGATTACTGACTTTTTCTACCTCAGCTTGTGTAATTCTATGGTCCACTCTATTTTTTGCTCATCATCTTTTGTGCAGTTCTTATCTTTTTGAATATCAGCAACTTCTCGTTACAATTTGCGAATCAGTTTTCTTGCATTTTCTATTTGTATCTTCAAATGTTCTTTTTGCTCCTTATCCTTTTCTTGATTTTCTTCGGTATGTTCAATTCCATTTTAATATCATTTGCACGAGGAACAGTGTCTAAACTTTTTTTCTTCAATTTAGAAATAGAACACATATCTTCGTCTCATGCTGCAATGAGTAAATCATATTTATAAGGAATCATGTTCTTGGCATCTTCATAGAATGAAACATAATCAGCACTGATCCAATTAAATCTGGAGAAAGCACAATTGGCAAAATAAAATGTGGCATACATGCTAGTAGCTGTCCCATAAGTGAGATAAAACACCAACATAGACTGGATTTAATTAATCAACACTTTTTTGGAATTTTCGTGCATTTGGATCTGGGAGAATTTGTTTGTTTTGGTGTCTCCATTCTTAATGAAGGATTCAACTTTAACTTTATCTCTCTTTGTTCTCCCTCTTCATTACAAGGTATAAGCAAAAAGAATAGGAGGAAGTCGAATCAATCCTTTTTGCTGATTCCTTGGGATGAAAAGGGAGAACAGGGAGAGACAAAGTTAAAGCTAAATCCTTTATTAAGACTAGAGACACCAAAACAAACATATTCTTCGCAAAGCCAAATGCATGAAAAATCTTTTAAAGTTGTTGATTGATGAAGTCTAGTCTATGTTGGTGTCTCATATCACTTCTAGGACGACTACTAGCATGGATGACATCGTTTATTTTGATAATTTGTTTTTTTCACATTAAATTGGATCAGTGTTGATTATGGCTCATTCTATGAAGTTACCAATAACATGATTGCTTGTAAATATAATTTACTCATTGTAGAGAGACGAAGATATGTGTTTTGTTTCAGAATTTTTGCAAAAAGTTTTAGACGATGTTCTTCGTGCAAATGATATTGGAAAGAGAATTGAACATACTCTACAAAACCAAGAAAATGTTAAGGAGAAAAAGGAACATTTGGAGATACAAATAGAAGATGCAAGAAATCTGATTCATAGATTGAAACGAGAGGTTCTTGATATTGAACAAGATGAGAAGTGGAGGAAAGACTATGAAAAAAAACATAAAGCAGCCCATAGGATAGTCCAAGCTAAGGTAGAAAAAGTCAGTAATCAAACATAGGAAACTACTAGTGTAGTGAAATATAGAGCAACACAAGAATGAAACTCTCCATGGGATTAAATCCACCGCTCGATTGCTATTGTCTTATGTATAAGAGAGAGAGAAGTAAAACATGAAATAATAATAATGCATACTAATATGTTATTCTCTCTAGTTCAACGTGTTTTAATTATTGGGATCAGTATAAGTAGGACCAATTTTCAAACATTGAATCCATATCCTCTTTAAATAAATGTGAAGTTGAATATGGAAAAATCAATTGAGGTTGATGAATGAAGATTTGTACAGAGAAGTCCCACTTTGGGGAGATGTTTTTCCTACCAAAGGCAGCTTTAATAGTGTAGTCCTACAGAAATGTAATAGTAGTATCCTATTTTTTTAAAATCAATCACTTAAGTATCTTATAAAGGGAGAGTCTTACACAAAAAGAATGTTCCTCCTGCAAAGTAAATTTAAATAATTGAAGTTGAACGATAAACAACAAAACTAAAACAAAAAAAAAATTAAAGGAGAAATTTCTATTTATTAAATTTTGTACTTTTTGGGAAAATGCAAATTTAAGGATTGTCTCAATGAACAGATAGAACGATTGGTATGAATTGTACAAACATATATAGTTTACTTAATTAAGAATTCACTTATTATAAGGATATTATTGTAGTACTAAAGTCATTACAGTTTGGCACAAATTCTTACATTTCAAACTAAATAATAATATGCAGGGCAAGAGATGTGATGTTTCTTAAAATACCTCTCTCTATAGCAGCATAAATCTATTGTCAATTGAGCATCAGCCACTTCAGCCTAAAATAAATGGAGTGCAAACATTAAGGGTGTCATTTAGATACCTCGACACTAGATACACGTTCATGAGCAAAAACTAGATATACACTATGTTCACCAATCTTGTCACTCCCTTTTCAAAAAACTAACCAAATCACTTAAACTCCTAGTCATTTGAAGGAACCACCCGTCCTCGGTTCCCTCTTGACTAAAAATGAAGCATATATATAGCTTTAAACTTAAACCTAGAAAAGCAATAGAGAAAACACCTGCAATGAAAAAAATGAATGGCTACCAACTTAGCATTCAATAGGACTATAATAAAAAGATTCAACACCACCTAAGAAGAACTAATCTAAGGATTAGCTAAAGTTACAATAAACAATATATTTGAAATCTCTTTCATTTAACTTAGAAATAGAAAAGCAATCAATTAAATTTATCATAGAAAAGCTAACAATAAAAACCCTAAACACAAATATATATTAATAACACGGATGTAAAATTATTCACTTCTATTGAAACATAAACAAAGACATATCTAGAATTTTATAAAAGTTTTAATATGTAAAACTTGATTAATGTAAAGTTATATTTTTATGGAATTAACATGTCGGATATTACCTGAAAGATTTCTGCTTGAACTAATGAATGTGCCTAATCTTACTAGGATGCAAGTGGCAACCTATCTTTAGGTACATCCTTAAGAAATATTCATCGCGTCAAGAATGTCATTCGAGTAACAACTATAGGCTCATGAAGGCCATTAATATACCAAAAAAATGAGTGTGGCGGCTAAGTGAAATTTAGGGTTTGATGGCTAAAGGAAGAAGAGTGAAGCTTTTATAGATCAAAAGAGACCTTAAGCTTCTTAAAAGTTTTTAAATTACCTCTATGATTTGTATTGTTTGTCAATTAGTCCTTCTCAACTTTTGACTACATGCACATATAGTCCTTTTAATTTAGCATTAAATGTTAGATTTATATTTAAACCTTTTTTATAATTATTCAAATACATTCACATGATAAATGTGTCTCCTGAACATCTCACATTAATATGACAAATCACATGACTTATACTTATAGTGTATTTTCTAATTTATCATTTGGTAGATAGTAAAGAAGCAATTTTTCCATGTATTAGACTCACATAGTTTTGGCAATTTCTATTCTTTTCTTATTAAATATTCCAATTCAATATATTTGAAGTCTAAACTTCTTACCAATATCAATGTAAAAGATAAAAAATTAACACCATCACAACAATTCTCTAAAAAGATAATAAATTATTTTCATCGAATATTTGCATGCCTCTAATGAATACAAAATGTGTATTTCAATATTACTTAGTAAAGATATTATATATTTTAGTTATCTTAAAGTTAAAGATGTGTATTTCAATACTTCACTAGCAACCTTCTTTTGCTTCACTGTTCCCTCGGCACCCTTACACATCCTCCATAAAAAGTTGAACACTTTTCAACCTTACTTTCCATATAGCACCCAATATATCATCTCCTCTTTTTTTGTATAAGTCGCTTTATCTGCAAATTTAGGAAATTTTATTCATCTCCTCTTTTTTTGTGTAACTCGCCCTATTTGCAGATTTAGGAGACATTATTTATTACAAAAGTATTTCTCAAGTAATATGTAATAAATTTACTAGCTTGGAAAATATTATAAATGCAGTGATTGAATTTATTCTCACATTGAATTTATGAATATCTTTACATTGTTATCGCAGTCAAATCATGTGAAAACAAAGAAACAATATCTTATTAATTGAATGCAAAAAATAAATGTGGCGTGCTGGAATTTTGATTTGTCATTATATTTTTTCGATAACTTTTTTCATTTTATACTTGTTCTAATGGTAGAAAACAAAGAGTTTTTTTTACTTTCTCTTTAATGGATGGATTTTGAATACGTTGAATGCAAATAAATTGAAGGTAAGTTATTTACTATGGTCTATTTTGATTAAGGTTAGTGAATAAGCTAGGACGTCCCAATATCTCGCCAAAACCTGTACTTGCACGGGCTATTATTTCCATCCTCTTTATTCAAAACCCTCTCTACTTAAAATATTTATTATTTTTTTAGAGATAAAAAGATTTATTTAGCATATAAACAAATTTTTGGATATTTGTTTAGCAGATAAACAAGTTTTCCAATTATGATAGTAGGTCAAATAGGAGGTTTTGGGTTAAAAATGAGTTGGTTCTAATATTTCTTTTGTTAAGAACCAAGTGTTGCATCAGTAATAATACAGTAGTTGAATATATCACTTTCCATATTGATTAACCTTTTCAATGAAATAATAAATAATAAGTGACTATTGTATTTATTTATTAATATTTTCAGATTTTTTACAAAGTCAAAAAAACTCATTTGATTTACTAGCCTTTGACCAATGGTTAGGTATAACACCCTAAAAGATTTAAACTAAGATCTGAACCATTCTACATACGCATATAGGTTTGTACTGAGTGATACCTAATTGTGCATCAGCGTTAAGATCAACTTTTAGGTATGGAAGTTTTTTGGAGATTAATAAAGGTCAAACGAATCCTCTAGCACAATGTTGAGTTGCAAGCTTTCTTACATGTTGAGTTTCGATAACAAATTTTACTTGGGTAAACTTCAACTTAGTATATCTATTTGAGTCTCTTTTTCCAATGTCGCCAACCACTTGTCAACCTAAGGTCGGAGTCAAAAGTTATGATCATTGTAGTTTTGTCATACATTTTGTTTTATACATATGTTTGGCTGGAGTGGAATGGTTTTCCACTGGCGAAAGCCTATGTGCCACCCATTGAAGAAAAATTAAGAGGTATTCTATTTGTACATGTATTTCACCTGTGTTCGACAACTTTGCATCTTTGAAATAATGGTAGGTTGACAAGAAATCATTTAAGTTGGTTGTAGTATGATTTTTATACCTTTTGACCATTCTTTCAGGTCCTAGAAGTGGTTCTCTAAATTCCTCCTCCATCAATGTAAGTCATTAAAGGATAACAAAAGTAGGGGTGAGTATAATCCATATGTACTCAGTATGCTTGGCCGATTGAGTATAAATAAATTAATAATAATGACGAAATAAACTACGAAATGCTTCCACCTGCATATAGAAAATTCTCATTCCTGCATTGGTGCCACTAGTTTATATAAGAATGGTGCAAGTGAAGTAAACACATAAGGTTACAACCAATTTCTCATATCAACGGGAAAATTACAATACAATCAAGGTTGACCAAAGCACCACAATACAATGATAAATTTGTATGATGAAACCAACGTTGTTGTACAAAGTATCGTATAAACCTTGTCGAGCTTTAGCTTCCACACAAGGAGCAATGGGGGACTCACGGTCCATATATCTATCTCACAATCTCAATATCTCATCGACTTTGCACCTTGCTTCTAATCAAGGATAAATGTAAGGTGTCTCATTTTCAGTCTGAAAATAGTACTTCTCCAATTTCTCATATTGCCATGAACAATATTATGATGAATGACGATGAATGCAACACAACATAGAGGCATAATCAACTCAATATAACTCTAAAAGTACAAAGCTCCCAAACTCAATAAATCATGATATACATCCTCACATGGAAAAATTGGCGGAAAAATTCATTTGAAATACTAGTTAGAGAATAACATTATTCTCATTTCAAAATGCAAGAATAGAAAGCTCAACCCCTCTCTCGGGCAAATATCTAGTATCAAATGTCTCCAAGGCTATTAATTATATCATAATTCCCCCACATGGGCTACACATTACAAATAAGCCCACATACATGTGAAACAATAAAGTCTACAATTTCCAACATCTAAATTTCATGCTATGATCCCAACCCATAATCGTGTTCATTAGAAATATCAATGACCTAGTATAGAAAAAGGAGAAGTCAAACCTTCCTTGAAGGCTGAAACTTCACTCTAACCACACTACTAAAGCTTTTTTTTCTACTAATGAATCATTGAAACGATCCCCCAACTATCAAGAATGGAAAGGATTCATCAAAAGAACTCCAACAATATCTATATTGCTAAGGTTAGAAACCTGGGCTAAAATAGTCCAAAAATCTCTTTGATATAATGAAGGGTAAAATAAGACTTTTGTTTGAAAAACATGTTCTACAGGTAAAAAGTAATTTGTGGTTTAAAAACCCATTAAATCGAGAAAGAAATGAGTTCCAAATCAGAAATTACCAATTTTTCAAATGGGGGGGGGTGAAGAAAACCCCAAACCCACATTTGTAATCTTGATTTAAAGGTGTTTTGGAAGATGCAATTCAAAGAAATCGATAAGAAATTGATATAGATACTTACCCAGACGAGCTTCCACAACAAATCCCATAACAATCTCTTTTCCTAAGCTCCCAAACGAGTGAAAATGGGAAAATTCAAAAATTACATTGCTCATGTCTAAAATATGAGGTTTGTAAACACATCCTAAATGCTGAGAACACGGCCAACTAAATTGACAAAGCTCGCGAACGAGAAAACAATGTCCTGATTGTGGAGCGGTGTTCAGCCGTGAATGCACTCAATTCCAACCATGATCATTGTGCTCAATCCATAAGCACTCGTAGTATGCACATGGGGGATTGCTAATGCAGTGCCCTTGCACCAGATACAAGAAAACAGAAAAGCTTATACTAAAAGGTACTGATCGGATCCTCGAAAATTGATCAATTTCCGATAAAATTAACCAGACATGCTACCCCACTATGTTCGACATTCTAATCTCAATAGAATCTTTGGATTCCTGAAAAAAAGATTGTTATGACTGAAATATCCTTCCAAACCTCTGTATAAGCCTAAACACTCATTTGTTCTCCTAAACACCCAAATCTCAACTTAAGGCCTTAGTACCCTAACCAACTCCTTTACTCAAAAAATTTGACATTCTGGACACAACAGAATTAAAAGAATCACCATCTGATGCTCGGATCTCATAACGTTGACCAAAGTCAACAATTATAATATAATTCAACTAAAATGGATCAAATCCATCAAAATCTCACCCAATCACATCAGGGACCACCTAATCTTTCCCGCAACATAATTAAATATGACAATACTGAAGGGGAGGGGAAAATGGTTATTTCACACATAAATGTAATTTCTCAAGAAATGGGACATTACATTATCCACCACTAAAGCACACGTTCGCCCTCGAACAAAAAGCAAATTAAGGTACTTGAAGGAGGGAAAAGCTAAGGGTATCTACGATGCATCTCGAACTCGACCTCCCACATAGCCTCCTCAAAAATTTAGTGCCTCCATTGCACTTTCAGTGAATCAATATAGTTGGATCTAACCTTTTTTGTCCTATCCAAGATAGAAATAGGCTCCTCCTCAAAGGACATTTCTTAATTCAAAGCAACTGAGTCCCACTGAATCACATGGGAATCATCATGACAATATCTCTTAAGCATCAAAACATGAAACATGGGATGGAACACTGAAAGGTTTAGAGGTAAAGCCAACCTATAGGCTACATCTCCAAACTTTCTCACCAATGCCAAAGGATACTTAAAAACATGGGATGTACTAAACTTCCCTTTCTTCCTGAACCTCATCACACCCTTGGTAGGTGATACATTAAGAAAAACCTGCTCACTAATGCCAAAGGAAACATCATGAACACATCTAGCTACATCATTTTTTTGCCTACTTTGGGCAGTCACAAGGTGCTGCTGAAAAATCTCACTCTGTCCATGGAGTCTCTCAATAAATTTGTACCCTAAGGTTGTACCCCCAAATGAATCAAACCATCAAATGGGAGATTTGCACCTCCTCCCATACAAAGCCTTAAACAATGTCATATGAATTTTATAAAAGGTAACTATTATTATAAGAAAACTTCGCCAGGGGTAGGAATATGTACAACTGACCACCAAAGTCCATGACACAAGCCCTAAGCATATCCTCAACTACCTGAATAGACCATTTTGACTAACCATCAGTTTGAGGATGGAAAGCGCTAATCAACTCAAGCTTGCTACCCATGTGCTCCTACATAGAATTCCAAAAGTGTGATGAGAAATCAGTACCTCTATCAAACAACATTAAAATAGGAACTCCATGCAACCATAGAATATCAACAATATATATCTTGGCTAACTACTCCATAGCATAACCATTCTTCACCTATACTATGAAATGAGCCGACTTGGTCAACTGGTCCACAATCATCCAAACAGAATCATACTTACCCAAGGTCAAGGGGTAATCGAGTCACAAAGTCCATAGTAATGTGTTTCCACTTCCACTCGGGAATGGTCATCCTTTGCATCATACCACCCGGTCTTTGATTTTCGTACTTCACTATTGACAATTCAAACACTTGGCTACAAAGTCCACAATGTCTCTCTTCATACCACACAATTGCCTCAAGTCATGTTACATATTTGCTACCCCAGGGTGAATAGAATACTTTCAACAATAAGCCTCCTCCAATGTAATATGTACCCAACCACCAACTCTAGGCAAACATATATGGACACAAATCCACAAAACTCTCTCGGGATCAAGAGAAGCCGACTTAGATTATCCTTTCAACAATTTGTCTGGGATAACTCTTAACTTGGCCTCATCAAACTAGAGGGCACAAATATGATCCATTAATGTAGACCTAGCCTTAATGAAGAGAAAAATATGGTGAGGTGTTGAAATATTAGCCCCAACAAAGTATCTAGAAAATGAATGAACCTCTAAAGCTGAAGGTCTCTCCTCCGCATTAAGAAAGGCAATGATACCCATACTAATTGTTTTCCGGCTCAAAGTATCCACTATTACATTTTCCTTACTCGAATGATAAGGAATGGTGATGTCGTAGTCTTTCAACAACTCCAACCATCTACACTGCCTGATGTTCTAATTCGGGTGAGAAAAGAGGTATTTAAGGATATGATCATCGTTAGAGACTTCACAATGCATGTTATAGAGATAATGTATCAATAATTTCAAGATGATGGCCACCCCCGCTAACTCCAAAACATGAGTATGGTAGTTCTTCTCATGCGCCTTTGAATGCCGAGGATCTTAGGCTATAAGTGTATCTTTCTACATCAACATGCCACCAAAACCAAAACCCAAAGCATCATAAAATACAACAAATGCCACACCCTTTTCGAGTAATGTTGATTAAGTGTAGAGGTCAATAACTCCTTCAGCTTTTGAAAGCTCACCACGTAATCATTGATCCACTAAAACACCATATTCATCTGAGTCAACATAATCAACAGATATGTTATGGAAGAGAAACTCTTGAATAATCAATGATAATATCCAGCTAACCCTATGAAATTACAAATCTCAGTATGGGAAGTAGGTCTTTCCCAATCACAAACGATTCAACCTTGTCCGAATCAAACATAATCCCTTCCTTGGTCACTACATGACCCCAGAAAGTCACAAACTCAAGATAAAACTCACACTTAGGGAACTTTGCATACAAATTCTCCTTCCTCAATCTCTGAATAATGTTCCTCAAGTGACGAACATTATCGTCCTCATTATTTCAATAAACAAGATGTCATCAATAAATACAATCACGAAGGAATCTAAATAAGGCTGAAACACATAGCTCATCAACTCTATAAATGCGGTTGGGCCATTAGTCAACCTAAATGACATGACAACAAACTTATAATGCTCATAATGAGTTTTAAAAGCAATATATGACATATCAAAAATCCTGAACTCTCAACTGATGGTAACCCGATCTCAAGTCAATCATGAAGAACATTGAAGTACCGTAAAATTGGTCAAATAAATCATCAAGGAAGAGTATACTTATTATTGATTGTATTTTGTTTAATGGTCAATAGTTGATGCAGATTCTCATAGTACTATCTTTATTCTTCACAAATAAGATTGATGTACCCCAAGGTGAATCAATAGGCTAAAAAACCCCTCCGCAACAAGTCTTCTAATTGTTCTATCAACTCCTTCAACTCCACTGAAGTTATCCAATAAGGAGAGATGTAAATGGGCTTAGTGCCTGGAACTGTAACACCTCAAAAAAATTAGACTTGGACTATTTAGCAAAAAATAGTAGAATTTGGTGAACTGCAGCAGGGTTCATGGATCGTGAAAGGAACCACGGTCCGCCGACCTACCCATGGTTCACATCGACCCAGAAGTGGTGGACCAAGAGACCCTTCACGGGTCGTGGACCACCACACAAGCTGTGGGAAGGCTCGCTAGGAAGAAAACACCCAACCACAGGCCTCAGACCACGGAGCCCACCACGGGCTACGGCCTTGATGATGGGTCGTAGGAGAGTCCATCGTCCTGAGCCAGTAGACCCCCAACCTAAGTGAAGAACCACGATGGCCTCTACAGTTTGTGGTCCTCCACACGGTCCGTGAGAGGGCTCAATGATTGGAATTTCCTGAAGGTGTCACCTATGAAAGGGGTGATGAGATTTGGCAAGAAAGGAAAGCTCAGTCCAAGATATGTAAGTCCTTATAAAATCCTGAAAAGGGTTGGTAATGTGGCATATGAGTTATAATTGCCAGCAAAACTAGCAGCGGTTTATCCAGTCTTTCACATTTCATTGTTAAAAAAGTGTGTGGGTGATTCGGCATCAATAGTACCATTAGAGAGTGGATGTGAAGGATAGCCTCACTTATGAAGAAGTGCTATTGGAAATTCTTGATCGTTAGGTTCGTAGGTTGAGAAATAAATAAGTCGCTATAGTGAAGGTTTTGTGGAGGAGACGGAGCTACTTTGGAAGCAGAAGAAACCATGAATGCCAAGTATCCTCATCTCTTTCCTTCCAATTCCATTTCAGCTTGAGGTAATAGTTCTTCTGTAATCTCTTTGTTTATTCTTGTGTAAATTCAAACTCAGCATCTTTTTCCTTTAGTTATTCTTGCATTTCATCAAATTTACATGTTCTTGGAACTCAGTTCAGTTAGATATCTGTTTCTAGTACTTAGTGGTAGGGATTGGAGCTCCTTCCCTCCATACTCAGCTAGTTTAGACTTCATTCAAGGACGAATGTTCCCAAGAGGGAGATATTGTAACACCTCAGAAAAATTAGACTTGGACTTTGCAGCAGAAAATAGCAGAATTTTGTGAACCACGGCAGGGTTTAACGACCGTGAAAGGAACCACGGTCCGTCGACCTAGTCGTGGTTGACACCCACCTAGAAGTAGTGGACCATGGGACCCTTAACTGGTCGTGGACCACCACACGAACTATGGGAAGGCTCATGAAGGCTAGGCAAAGAACACCCAAGCTCATGCCTCGGACCACGGAGCCCACCACGGGTCATGATCTTGATGACGGGCCATGGGAGGGTCCGTTGTCCTGAACCGCAGACCCAGCCCAAGTGAAAAACCATGATGGACTTCACGTTCCATGATCCTCCACATAGTCTGTGGTCCTCCACATGATCTGTGGGAGGGCTTGTGGTTGGACCCCCTCCAAACCACTAGACCATGGCCAAAACCACGACCCACTTTACGGGCCATGGTCCCAACGATGGTCCATCAATGGCTCCGTAGTTGGCCTCCGTCAGCTTTTAAGTCACGATCTTTTTGGTCTTATCCCCTATGCATTGGGCATTTAAAGTACATTATTTTACTTAGTTTAAGCCTGATAATTTATTCAAAACCTATCAAAAGCCTTTATTCCCAAAAATCACCAAAACTTAGAGCAAAAAAGAGAAGAAAGAGGCGCCAGTTTTCCCAAGAATTGACAAAAAAATTTCTACAAGTTTCAGCCTTGAAATCAAAGGATTTCTCAGTAGATTTTTTCACCAGGTATGTAGGATTTGACTCGTGGGTTTCTTTCATCCACTAGGTCCCTAGAATTCAGTCAGATCCTTGATTCTCCATATCTTGTTTAGACCCAGGGTTTGTAAAATCTAAGAAGATTGTTATGATTTCAGTTGTTATAGTATCCATAATCAAAATAGCATGTTTCTTGGAAGGTTTGTTCAGTTCCTTGCATGAAACTCAAAACCCTAATTGTGTAGATTCTCTTAATTCATGAAATGCACCTGCTAGGTCAGTAAAACAGATAATCATGCTCTAGTTTCAAATACTACATTATCAGTATATAAATGTTGCATTCTCATATTTGCATGTTAGTATTTGAGTTATTCAGTATTTCAGTTACATTTCAGTCTTCAGTCTTATACATATTCAGTTGGGAGTAGACATAGCACCGAGTTGGACTAGGGTTCAGCATACTCTTATAGTCCTAAAGCTGCGTGCTCCCGTAGGAATAAAAGTCCCCTCTATTGGGCATCAGCTATAGTGATCACACCAGTCATGCCTTTATACCCTTGGCAAGGTATATTGGATCCTTTTGATAGGGCGTATATATCGGACTCCATGTTTAGCTCACATGGTTTAATGTGTGTTAATAGTAGCTCACACAGTAAGACTCTTAGTGCATTTGACCAGGTTTTTGGTATGTACTTCGGTATCCAATTCAACATGTCATGTTCATGATTAGTACTTGGTCATTGCATTCAGTTCAAATTTTCAGTTATCTTTTCAGTATTTACATTCTTGCTCAGCCTATAATATTTCTCAGTTATGCCTTGATTCAGCTTATATATGTTTGAGCTTAGTATTTATATCTTGCATGCTCAATACATTTAAAGTACTGACGCATACACTGCGCTTCATCCTTTCATCATGTAGGTTCAGGTACTCAGCATTCAGACCACACTTAGATTGAGCCTCGATCCACATTCAGTAGCTTCATTGGTGAGTCCTCATACTTCGAAGACAATAGACATACTTTCTTTTCATTATTTACATTTTGGTTTCAGTTTTATTAGAGTTAGCTCGGGGTATGTCCCAGTAACTCAACTCAATTAGAAGTTTTTCCGACATAATAGTATAATTTGCTTGACTTATTAAGTTTGACCTTTCAGTGTTTTTAAACTCTTAGTATGTTTTATACATTCAAACTAGATGGGTATTCCCTATTTTCTAGTTATCTATTGTTTAGCTTCCGCATAGTTTTTTTTATTTAGTTATCTTTCAGTATGCTTATAATATGCCAAACAGAGGGTTAATTTGGGGTCACTTGTGATCCTAGGTCCCGTGTTACGTTAAGAGGGTAGCCCCGGGGCGTGACAAACTTGGTATCACAGAATTAGGTTCAAGAGTCCTAGGATGTTTGAAAGCTGCACTAAGTAGAGTCTTTTTCATAGGTGTGAAGTGCACCACATCTAATGAGAGGGAGGCTACGAAGTGTTTTAGGAAAGCCTTCACTTTCTTTATATTCTTATCGTGCGTGGGTATGATCCAAATTCTCCTTTCTAATTCATTGTTATGTGTTTAAGATCATGCCTACTTGTAGAGGCAACGGATGGAATGCTAATGCACGCAATTCTAACACAACTCATCCAATCCCAAACCATGATGTTAAGAATGCAGAATTTTGAAATGCGGTCTAGCTCTTGGCTCAGAGTGTGGCCAATCAGAATATTCAGCAGGCATCAATTCCTACAAACTCTAATATTGGAGAAATTGCAGCTAGGGTTTGAGATTTTGTTCGGATGAATCCGCCCGAGATTTAAGGGTCGCAAGTTGGTGAGGACCCACAAAACTTCATCAATGAGGTTAAGAAACTTTTTGGAGTGATGCAAGTAATTGGTAATTATAGGGTGGAGTCGGCATCCTACCAGCTTAAGGATGTAGCTCACATTTGGTTCACTCAGTGGAAAGAAAATAGGGGTGCAGATGCAGCTCCTGTGACTTGGGAGAGTTGGCAAAATAGCCACCTTAAAGACTTAATGTGACATTAAGTCACAAATCTTTAATAATTTGTAGTATACTCACTATTAATGACATCATCCACATGCCCTAATTGGCACATACAAAAGACCTCACTAAGTTTCCATATCTCCACTTTTGTCCCGCCCCCCTTCTTTTCCAACTAATTTGGAATAATATGTATCTATTTGCATTTGTTAAAAACTATATTAGAAAAAATAAAAAAGCCAAACAAGAAAGTAGAGCAACTCATTTTTGTTGTTGTAGAAACTGATGATTTCGGTGAGTTTTTCGGCCAAAATATCCACTTTCAAGGTAAAATCATCATCATCTCCTACTCCATTTTCATTTTTACTCCATTTTCTTTAAAAACAAAGCTTTAAAATGATTTTCCTGCCATTCTAGAAATTTGAGAAATCTTCCATAATCACTTGATAAATCATTAGTAGATACATTTGTTTAGTTTAAATGCATTAAAAAATGTTTCGCCATTGCAGGAGCTGAATTTCATAGCCTGATCTCATCCAGTCGCATTTATGTATGGATTCCGTACCTCATAGACTGATATTGTAATCTAGTATTGATATTTGTAGTATATAATGGCAGTAGCTAAATTTATTGTTGCTAGTGGAGATTATATAGGAGTATGGGAGGAGACTCCCAAAAGCTGGAATTGGAAATCTTTTAGTTAGACGACAGTGCCCATTGCATTGCATCGCAATGGTTCATATGACGATATGATTGCAAGCGTAATTGAGGCCGATGAGTTAACTTGCAAGCCAAATGACTTGGTGACTAGCTATCAAATGAATGGGAGGGAAAAAATACATTCCACATTTATAAAAAATGATCGGCACATTAGCTTGAACATGTTAGATATTGGTATTGATGGCTCTAGGCCTACATTGAGGATACACGTTAATGCGAGGCCTCCAACTGAACCAATAAATTCATTTGACGACGACAATGATTCTATTGGAAATGAAAGATTGGGTGATCATTCAACGGAGAGCTTGGGTGATCATTCAAATGAGAGTTCGGTTGATCATTCAATGAATATACATGATGATCCAACTAATGTGAAAAATCATCCGGTAGATGCTGAAGATCCCGAACATTAATGTTGTGAAGAATTGCAAGGAGAACAGGAATTGAGATCACAATCCAACCATTCCTTCTCCGATGGAACTAATTTATGCCTAGATCAGACTTTCAGTAACAAGAATGAGTTGCAATTGTTATTAGCTGAAGCGGCGGCAAAGAAGTTCTTTGATTTTTCTACTTTGATGAGTTGTACTAAATATTTAAAGGTGAAATGTGTACCTCAAAATTGTGCATGGATGTTGTGGGCGAGGAAATATGAGTGTTCGGATAGATTTCGTATCTACAAGTACATTGGTGAGCATTGTTGTGGCGTTGAACATGCCAACAGTAGCCATAGAAAAATCTCAATCAAAGTCATTGCTTCACTTTGTGTAAATATGTATCGTGATGGCAACGGTCCAAATGTTAATGATATTCAAAGGTCTATGTTTAATTCTTTTCGTTGTAGTCCAAGCTATTGGAAATGTTGGAAGGGAGGTGTGGTTGCCAAGAAAATGGTCTGAGGAACAATGGAGAATGGATATTCATGCTTACCAGTTTTTTCCTACATGTTCGAGACACTTAATGTATGTTCTAGATATTGTATCATGGTAAACAACGATAGTCATAGGTTCATGTATTATTACTTGGCCTTCGGTGCTTGAATTAAGGGATTTGCCCAAATGAGAAAGGTAATTACGGTTGATGGCACCCATTTACATGGTAAATATGAGGGCGTGTTATTGAGCGTTGTTGCACAAGATACGGAAAATCATGTTTATCCAATTATTTTTTGTGTCATGGACAAAGAGAATGATGCATCTTGGACATTCTTCTTTGAGAAATTGAAGGAGATTATGGTCGATGAACCAGATTTCTGCTTTATCTCCTATAGACACAAGAGCATCGCCAACGGCATTATGAACGTTTACAATTATGCTCACCACGGATATTATTGTTTGAGGCACCTCAGTGAAAATCTCTGCATAAATCATCATTGTGGAGATTACCTTTATCTTTACTACAATGCGGCAAAGGCTTATTCTTTGGAGGAATTTGACAATCATTTTGTAGAATTCAAGAACAAATGTCCCGCGGCAGCCATCGTCCTTGAGTATGATATTGGTTTTGAGAAGTGGATCAGGGCACATTATCCTGGCAATAGATACGATGTGATGACCACAAATATCGTCGAGTCACTCAATGCTATGTTGATAGACAAAAGGGAGTATTATATGGCATCAATATTTAATTCGATTGCTAAGAGGTTTGGAGAATTGTTCAGGGAGAGGCATGCATATATCCTTAAATCAATGGGTAATCAAATGGTGCCTTCTGCTGAAAAAATTGCAAGAAAGAAAATGATCGAGGGCGACTCCTTATATATGGAGAACGTAACCGGGGACGGCAATCAATTTACCGTGTTCGGTGCAGGTGTTACTTCCTATGTGGACCTACTGGAAAAGTCATGTTCTTGTAGAGAATATGACTTGATCAAGATACCTTGTGCTCACGCGATGGCTGCTTTGCGATCGAAGCATGGCAATGAGTAAGGTATGAGCGTTTATGAGTACTCTTCGCCTTTGTATAAAGATGAATCATACCTCCTTGCATATCTAGATTCTATTAATGTTGTCCCTCTCGAGTCGGAATGGTGTGTGCCAGAAGAATTGCTTAATGTGAAGATTCTTCTGCCTCTTGTCGATACCAAGCTTGGAAGAAAACGAAGAAAATGTGTCAAAGGGTTCGGTGAGAATTTCAAAAGGAAGAGAAGGAACAAATGTTCAATTCGCAAGAGAACCGGACACAAGAGAACCACATGTGTGAACAACAACAAATCTTAATTAAGCTTGGTTGAATTTGTTGATTGAATTTGTTTTTGTAATCATTTTTGTAATCAAGCTACTGTTTTTTTTTTTGCTACCAGCATTTTGGTCAATTGCTATTATCGTAATTACTCATGATCTAATATAGATCAATCAAAAGATGACATATATTTTGTACACTGTCTATTAATGTTTATTATCGAGTCCACTCATTGTGTATTAAGTTGTATATTATTAATATATGAAAATTCATGGTATTCGTAATGCAATGATTTTAATGCATGAATTAGAATATTATTAAAGAAGGAAGTGCTCTAAAAAACTCAAAAAAAAATTGTACGAAAATTGTGACTATTTTTATTGCACCAAATCAAACAATACTTAAGAAATAATCCAAGTATAACTAATACAAGCATTATTTGCATATACACTCTACCAAACGAATCCTTAAAGAATTGTCAAAAAATCAAATGTTACCATTGAAAAAGTAGCAATTTGAACTTTTTTACCATTGTAAAATTTGTATATGTAAATATTTACTGATTATCAAAATATATAGACCCTTTATACAATCGATGCATCTCTATGTGATTTGTGTATGTATGACAAAGCATCTCTATGTCCAAGCCTCATATATCCAAACTTGCAATACATAGAGCAACAATCTATGAAGTACTACACAAATAATAAGAGTATCATAAATTTACTAAATAGTTGATAATAAGTACTAGAAATGCACAGGGAAAGCCGTACAGAGCATAACATGCATTCTTCTTTTCATTATACATTCCCCCTGCTTCCTCAAATTAATTTGATTCTGTAAATAGGTCAATGTTAAATCAAATGACTCTTTTCCCCATGGATAACTGTTGAAGAAATCCAAATCATTTTCCATCTTGATGTGGTTTGAATCCACAATCTTAGAACGATCATGGGCAAGCAACATCGAGTGGACGAACCAAACTAAAGAGCACTTCAATTTCTGCCCCTTATTTAATTTGTTACTCTTGATTAATCTCATCAACTTTGCGCCAGTGATGTTCTTGTTCCTTGTTCCTTTGAAATGAAAATGCTCACCTTTCCTAAAGACTTTGTTCAGTTTTAATTCATGGGGGTATGCTGAGCAATTCAACCCCGTAATTAATGTAAATTCTTTTAAGCCAAAACATGCAGGCTTATCATTCACACAAAACCAAATTTTATGCAATGTTTTGTCATTTCTCACCTGTCACAACAACATATAATGGACATTTTGTTCATTGAACTTAAAATAATCTGAAATATGCCTCAAATGTCCAAAGCAACCACCGTTAAATTCATTACAAAATTTTTGTTCAACCAGAATTTTTCTAAAGTCACGATAAATTGTCATCCTTGGTCTTATAGAGATCTTGGCTGGAAATGATCCTACCACATCTAACCATGTTGCTAGGTCATACAACTCACCAGAGATATCTCTCGCACAAATGGGCAAGGATAGAGGATCTTCCTCATCTCTACTACTCTTCTCGTTATCACTTTCCCCTTCACTACTCTCAACATTATCACTTTCATTAGGACTATTGTCCTGATAATTGTCAATCTCCGCCATTGTTTTCATTTCTAAATCAGACTCGGGTTCTTCGACTGCAATTTTTTTCTTTTTACAAGTTTTCAAAACTTCTTCAGCCTTTCATTTTCTAGAAGCAATAGGAGCAGATGGTTTAGTGCTTCCACCTCTAGTTTTAGCCATACTTTATAATCTACAAGCAAAAACATATTTATCGATCACTAGTTTATTAACATAAACAGAGTAAACCTCAAATAAAACATGCAAAATAAATAGTAGATCCAACAGAAATCAACAATGCGATTGACAGAAATGCCACTAAAGTCGATCAAAGTTTAGTAAATATTTCAAAATCAATAGCGAAATAAACATAAAAATAATTTTAAAAAATAAGCAACCAAATAGGGTTAAATATTTAGATACAAACAAAAACGTCATTAGAGACAACAAATACACTGAATACAGCGAAAAAACTTCATCCCAAACAAGAACATCAACAAAAACAATCCAGAAAAAGGTGCCATTAAATCATTACACTACTATAACAAAATAAAAAACCAAATATGGACAATAATTATCGAAGAACACCATTACAGAAGGTTCAACATACCAAAGATGAGGGCTTTAATTTGAACTTAGAGAAGAAGATTGAAAAAAACAAATGATGATTTGAGAGGGGTTTAGGACGACGAAAATTAAGAAAAGTTTGTATAAGTTAATGGAAGAGAAGTGTATGGGGAAGAGTAGCGTATGATTACACTGGAAGAGAAGTGTATGGGGAAGATGAAAAGCCCTTGCACTTAGAGGAAGAAACGTCGGAAAAAATATTCAGAAAAGGTATCTCGATTTTCATCAATAAATAATATTCTATCAGCATATAATATTTTTAAAAATGTATTGGGATTATAATATATTTTGGTAAAGTTATATCTTTTCCCCAAGTTTTAAAAACAATAAACAAGCCCATGATCCCACATTCACAAATATACCCCAAGTTTTAAAAAGGCCAAAGAGAACCATGACCCCACACTTTTTCCTTTTTAAAAAGCCCAACCTAGGAAATAAAGCAAAACTAAATTAAGTGGGTATAGAGTAAATTAAGTTATAAAGGTGTCCCCAATGCAAATTCTTCTCCTGTGACTTGGAAGTGTTTCACTGGAGCTTTTTTGGATGGATTCTTCCCAAGGGAGTTGAGAGAAGCTAAGGCACAAGAGTTTATGAATTTGAAGCAGGGTACCATGTCAATCCAAGAATACAGACTTAAGTTCACCTAGCTCTCCAAGTATGCTGCACACATGGTTGTCGATCCAAGGGCACAAATGAGTAAGTTTTTGTTTGGGGTATCCGATTGGGTGAAGACAGAGTACATGAATGCTATGATGTTAGAGGATATGAATATCTCTAGATCACTCATGCACAACAGGTTGAGGGAGATAAGCTTAGGGAAATGGCTAAAGACAACAAGAAGGCTAGAACAGGGAATTTTGAATACTCTCAGCAAAAATTGGGTGGTGGAAATCGCTCACAGTTTCAGTAGAGGTCTATAGCCCCAGCACCCTCATAAGCTAGTGATTCATCCCCCAGGTTTCGACATGATCAGAAAGGTAGGCCATAAGGATCTAAGTCTCAGGGGAGTGCTTCAGGTAACATGACTTTCCCAAGTTGTCCAAAGTGTGGTAAGAACCATATGGGTGAGTGTCTTTCCGGCAGAGAGGGGTGCTTTGGGTGTGGTCATTCTAACCATAGGTTGAAGGATTGCCCTTCTGTCAGGAAAGGGCAAGGAAGTAACAACAATAGGTCTCACTCTACAGCACTAGCAGGTCACCCAACTCAGCAGGCTGCTTCGTCTGGCACGGGTGGCGGTTAGCGCCAGAACAAGTTGTATGCTCTCCAAGCTCACCAAGATCAGGAAGATTTTCCTAATGTGATCACGGGTACGTTACGAGTCTTTCATTTAGATGTTTATGCATTGTTAGATCCAGGGGCTACATTGTATTTTGTAACTACCTATATAGCAGTAAACTTCAGTGTCAGTCCAGAAACTCTTTTAGAACCCTTCTCAATCTCTACTCCGCTTGGTGACCCAGTTATAGCTAGACAAGTATACAAAAATTGCCCTGTCACAGTATCTCAGGAAGTCACCTCAGCAGATCTTGTAGAGTTAGAAATGGTAGATTTTGATATCATTCTAGGCATAGATTGGTTACATTCCCATTATGCCTTAGTCAATTGTAGAACCAGAATCGTTCAATTTCAGTTTCCAAATTATCCAGTCTTAGAATGGAAGGGTAGTAGCTCAGTGCCTATGGGTCGATTCATTTGTTACCGTAAGGCCAGAAAGATGATTTCCAAGGGGTATATCTATCGTCTTGTTTAGATTAAGGATTCAAACTCCGACACCCCAACTCTTGAGTCAATCCTAGTAGTAAATGAGTTTCCAGAAGTGTTTCCAGAAGATCTTCCCGGAGTTCCTCCCGAAAGGGAATTTGACTTCGAAATAGATCTCCTTCCAAATACCCAGCCCATTTCAATTCCTCCTTATAGAATGGCTCCAACCGAGCTTACGGCATTGCAAGAATAGTTAAAATACCTTCTAAATAAGGTCTTCATCAAACCCAGTATCTCTCCATGGAGTGCTCCAGTGTTGTTTGTGGAAAAGGGAGATGGTTCTCTCAAAATGTCCATTGACTATCGGTAGTTGAACAAAGTAACAATCAAGAATAAGTATCCTATCCCAAGATTGATGCCTTGTTCGACCAACTTAAGGGTGCTAGTTGATTTTCTAAGATAGACCTCAGATTTGGCAATCATTAGCTCTGAGTCAGAGATAGTGGCATTCCGAAGATAGCTTTAAGAACTCGGTATGGTCATTATGAATTTGTAGTTATGTCTTTTGGACTAACAAATGCTCTTGCAGCTTTCATGGACTTTATGAATAGGGTGTTCAAACATTATTTGGACTTGTTCTTCATTGTCTTTAACGATGATATTCTCATTTATTCTCGGAATGAGGAAGAGCATGCGACTCATCTGAGAGTTGTTTTGAAAACTCTCAAAGATCGCCCGCTATTCGCTAGGTTCAGCAAATATGAATTTTGCATACAGTCTGTCTCTTTCCTTGGTCATGTGGTATCCAGCGAGGGGATCTGAGTGGATTCTCATAAAATTGAGGCAGTACAAAACTGACCAAGACCCACCTCTACAATAGATATCAGAAGTTTCTTAGGTTTGGCTGGTTATTACAGGAGATTTGTTGAAGGATTTTCATCCATATCTTCCCCATTGACCAAGTTGACTCAGAAGAAGGTAAAATTTTAAGTGGTCAGATGAGTGTGATAAAAGTTTCTCATAACTAGAAACTAAGTTAACTACAACTCCGATCTTGACTCTACCAGATGGTTTAGACGGTTATGTAATTTATTGTGATGCATCCAGGGTCGGCCTAGATTGTGTAATGATGCAGCGAGGTAAGGTCATAGCTTATGCTTCTAGACAACTTAAGGTTCATGAGAAGAACTAACCAACTCATGGTGTTTATGTATTCAGAGAACATAAGAGCCTCCAGTATGTGTTCACCCAGAAAGAGGTGAATCTTTGTCAGAGAAGATGGCTTGAATTCCTCAAAGCGTTTGACATGAATGTGCTTTACAATTCGGGTAAGGCCAATGTAGTGGATGATGCTCTCAGTAGATTATCCATGGGTAGTGTAGCACATGTTGAGGAAGAAAGGAAGGAATTAGAAAAAGATGTTCACCGGCTTGCTCTCTTAGGAATTGGTCTTAGAGATATGTCAGATGGTGGTGTGATAGTCCATAATAGATCAGACACTATTACAAAAAAGTCCTTTGGTGGCAATTATTTAGTGGCAATAAACTACTTGCCACTAATTTATTTACTCAGTTGAAATATTACCGACAAATGTATTTTAGTTAGGAAAAGAAACCTTTTTATCGGCAATTAACTCGAATGGCAAGTAAACAAGTCAACTTGATTTTTACCTTCCCTCCAAAATGAAATTCTAAATGTTTTTATTTCCCTCACCCCTGTAGATAATTCCTCTCTATGTCTTTTCTTTTCAATTAACTTTTTTTTAAAATTTCCTTTCTAATTAACTTTTCGTTCTTTCTTTTGTTTTCTGATTATCCTTTCAAAGTTCCATGAATATGAAGATCAAGGAATCTAGAAACAACTGTGTGTGAAGGTAACGAGTGAGTGACAATCAATTTAGGATAAATTTCTTGACCTAGATCGATTTTTGTCTTGTATTTACATAATTTTAGTTTCGTATGGTAGAATACTTATCTAATTTTTTCACAATCATTTTTGCCAGGATTGTTTCAATATGGATCAATCTTCATATTAATCGTCTTAGTTTTTATTGGAGTAAGTAATCTCTCTTTTTTAGGTCTTTTTCAATTTTACAGTGATGAGTGTCTGTTTGATTTTGAATTTAGTATTTGTTTTGTACTGATGATGTAATTATAAGAGTCTGGATTTAGCGAATTCATTTGTTCTCTGATATAATTATAATTGAACAAGTTGAATTTCTTTATTTATGAGTTAGAGTCAAATTGTTTCATATATTAAATTTTGAATTCAAGTACCTTTAGCTAAAAGAGGTGATCGAGATGTGTTGTTATTCATTGTTAAGTTTTTTTAGAAAGTTATCACAAACAAACAATAAAGTTTGAATGGAAGATTTTAACAAAAAATCATATCAACAAATCATCTTTGAAGTATTTGCTAGGAACTAGATATACAAAGAGATAACCCAAACAAATATACAGTGGCTTTAGGGAAATTTTTGATGGAGAATATACGAAGGAAGATAGGATACTGACTAGAGCAATGAAGTTGCAGACAATTTTTTTATATGTTAAATTCTCAAAAATTACTTTTCTTCAATAATGATTAGTTTTGTGTAAGTTTTAATGTGCTTAAATTTGATTCTCACTGCTTTGATAGGAAAACATTTAGGTTAGCTTCTTCAAGATTTTGTGTTTCCTCTCCAATTATATAGCCATTGGAAAAGGAAGTTGATTTCTAAGATTTTACAATTTATTTTGTATGTGTCTCAAACACTATCATAAATCAATCATCGCAGAGATTTTCTCTGTGTGAGCTAAAAAATTGTAGTATCGTATCAACTTGATGGTGCTTTAGGTTTTTCCTCTTTCTGCTATTTAAAATTGTGATTGAAGCGAATGAAATTATAGTAAACTATATGTCGTGTTGTTCTGTCTAATAGTGATTTCTCCACATCATCTTGTATGCTACTTTGAGGTAAATTGTTATATCCATTATCTTGTATTTGCTTATTAGTGGTTAATACGAGAACAAGCAAAAGCATCAAGAAATTTCATGTCCTTATCATCGTTTCACTTAACAGTAAACTCACAATTAGTAAAAGTTTCTTTATACATGTAATGCTAATGATCTTTAGCACGATTCTTTGTATAGTTTTGATTTGCAGCTTCTTTAAAGTCTTAATGAATTGCTGAAACAAAAATCTGAACATTGTCCTTTCTTGCATTTGAGATACCTCAATCTATTGAACACCTTCTATACCAACATTACCTCTAACCTGTATAGGTGAATTAGAAGTGATTGGCTTACATTAACCAGGTATGAACTCAACAACGTAAAAATTAAATGTGTTGTGCTTTATTTTCATGAGTTTTGACATGTGATTTTCCTCCTGGAAATTGGACCCTTTCACAACTATGCCCATTATTTCAAGTGCCTTCCTACACTTTGTGGTTATTTTTGTTGTTGTTTTTTGACGCTTCACTTTCACTCAACATTATATCATCATATGATACTCTACCATATCAACCCATCGGTTTGACTTCATTTCACATTGCTACCATTTATCTAATTCCACCATGTTAGTTGAAAGAGCTTGAGTTAGAACAACTACAACTTTTTTCATCAATGGTGAAGCCCTAACACCTTTCAAGTTATCTTTACGGGTCTATTTGGTATGAACGAAAACATTTTCCGGAAAATATTTTTCAATTTTCTCATGTTTGGTTGGGTTAAATGTTTTGAAAAATGTTTTCCAAATCAACTCATTTTCCTCAAATTTAAGGAAAATGACTTCCCTTCAAAACTTAAGGAAAACATTTTCCAAAACTCTCTTCCAACTTCCAATTAAATAAAAAAAATTGTTGAAAAAATCAATTTATTTTGTCCCTACCCTCAAACCATCACCCCAACCACCCCCTACCAACCCCCCCACCCCCCCAAAAAAAATTTTAAGTTTTGTTTTTAAAAAATATTTTCGACTTCAAAATTTCATTTTTTTCACCCCTACCCTCGACCCTACCAGCCCCCCACTCACCCACCCATCCCCTACC
>NC_064290.1:23438331-23479756 GCF_019186545.1 Solanum stenotomum
CCCCCCAAAAAAAATTTTAAGTTTTTTTTAAAAAAATATTTTTAACTTCAAAATTTCAATTTTAAACCCCTACCCTCGACCCCCTACCAGCCCCCACCCCCAAAAAAAATTAAGTTTGTTTTTAAAAAATATTTTCAATTTCAAAAATTATTTTCTACTCTAATAAAAATAAAAGAAATTTTTCAAAAACATTTTTCATTCATAAATCAAACACAAAAAATCTTTTCCGAAAAATATTTTCTACTCACCAACCAAACATGAGAAAATAAGTCAAAAATCAACTTGTTTTCCAAGAAAACATTTTCCATGAAAAGCATTTTCCTTCATACCAAACACACCCTACATGTCTCATCTTTCATTCCCAACTACTAAAACGGTTATTCACTAGCTTGAGGTGGAATTCATTTTCTTGTTTAAATAATTTCTTAAGCTATGAATTTTTTTTTTTTTTTGAAATTTTGCTTAGTCAAGAAATACCACCTTTTATTTTACCATATGCGACTGAGTCTGTTGTTGTCAATAATCTAGCAAAAATTGCTATCACATAGAACCTACTATTTCTCTAGTTTAGTTATTTGAATAATAGGAATAGACCTTGCTCTTTATTGGCCAAGTAACAAAAATGTGAACATGACGAAAAAAAATTCAAACACCTGGAGTATCATTACTACTTAGAGACAGTATCATAATTTTTAAAGTTGATTCCTATATGGCTTAAATTATTCATGAAGACGGAGAGGAAGATGAAAAAACGAAGAAAATTTGAAGCAGCTTGTAGCACTACTCAAACTTGGTGTCTTAGGGTGTCAAAACTTGAGGACACGTGTGTCCGAAAATTTAAAAAAATACAAGAAGTTAGACTCACACATTCTCGATGTGTGTACGACACTAGTACTTGACAATAACGTTTGTATTTGTACAACATACATTGTTAGTAATTATCCATTAACATTGGCATGCATTGTTCTTATTTTTATTAAATAGGCTGGCAAAGGCCTAGGTGAATGTGAATGATCGATGAAATTGTGGTTGCTACTCTTTATAAAGGCTTATTTGTGTGTTGTTCGATGGGATAAAATATTTACATGTTATATTCTTCTTATTACCCGACACTTTTAAAACAAGAAAATTCTTGAAGATTGTATATATAAAGATATATCTCAACCTGTAGCATTGTCAAGACGCTTTCTGGGATATTGGATATGAATTTCGTAGCATCTTTTAATATTGCTATTTTTTTTTCATTAGTCAAGTATTTACTAGATGATACACATGTGTTGATCATTTAACTAATTCTATTTGTTTAAGCTTGCTCTAATTTTATTCTTATTATTGTTATTTTTATGTTGTTGCTTAATTGAAGGAGGCTCAACAATAACAATTTTAGTGGAGATATTTTGATGCCTCTTACCAGTAACTTCTTTTCAAGTACTATAAGTATAAAACTGGCATACATTTTTATCATATTTCATTTTCGACAAAGCTATCATACATTCATCGCAATGCAGTAATCTGTCAAATAATTGTATTTAACAGCATCCTGTTCCAGTCAATGGTTTATTTTAGCTTTTTATTTCTATCTGGTCTATGGAAAGCACTATTTTATATTAAAGTTCTGTCACTAGAATAGGCTAATGAAATTTTAACATCTAAGTTTCTACATTTCAGTTTTGTGAATAATCAATTTGATATTCCTCCAGCTTCTCCAACTCCTCATATTTTCCCAACAGCCATTCTTTTCCGATTTGTTTATATAATTTATATTTATATGGGTTTAGAAATTGTGCTATCTTCAATTTTTCCCTTTTTTCTATTTTGTTTGGTAAGAGACCTTTACACTAGATCACTAGAAGTCAGGACTTGATTAAACAAAAAAAAAAGTAAAAGTGACAGGATATTAGGAAGAAGATGAAGGGCTAACTGCTTTAGGGGAAGAGATAAGCCTTAACAAGATCTTTCTTTAAATAGCTATTCATTTGAACATTACTAGTTTCACGGCACGTGCGTTGCACGTGTACCATATCGTATAGTATATGATGTTATAAAATAGTATTAATATTACTAAATTAAAGATTTTTAGTAAATAATTATAATTGAAAGAACATTGGACAAGTGCTTTTAAATGATTAATATAGAATATCATAGAAATAATTATTTTTTGAGTACAAAATGACCAGATATCATTGAAACATTTCAAAAACATTCAAATATTAAATATGAGGAGAAAAGTGACATTTCTTTAGTAGTATTGTTTTTTTCTTTACTAAATTTTGTAAACAAATTGAACCAACAATATAGAAAAAAAATAGTAGTATCAAAAAGGTCACCAATAGTCTTTCCTCTTGAGGTTATGACCATAAATAATGGGACGTCATTTAAATACATTTTTTTCTCTTAAATATTCATACTTGAAATTTATTATGTGCATGACACTAATAACGATTGCCATACATATTTCAACATTTTATCTTTATAAATAATATATCTTCTACAAAATATTATTACTCAATTAATATTTGAGTAAGATTATCATCGAGATGTAATTTTATGAAAAAAGTGTGCTTTTATAGTGAATCTCTACACTGTTATAAGTAGAATGTTATAGAGACAAAAGTATAATGGTATAGATACAAAAAACATAACATCAAAAATTAGTTCTAAAGAAAATTAGGTTGTTATAGTGAAATATTGTTATAACGAATGATGGTTAAATAGAGGTTTGAGTGTATGTCAAATATTTTCCTTGACCGATTCTTTGTTTTAGGTATATATATATTTTGTAGCATAATTTAATGTTAATATATCAAAAACATCACCTATGGTGAAAATCATTTCGTTTTTGTAAGTTTCTACATCTCCTTTTTTCTGCCGCATACATATCATATAGTTGTTGCCTAATAAAAATATCTAGTATCTTATAGAAGTTGTATCGTGATATAAAAAATCAATTTTTTTCAATATAAAAAATAAATAGATGAAACAAATTTAAAGTATTATTTATAGAGTCTTTAATTTGATTTAAGATCGTTTTATGATCAATAACTATTTTCTTATCTATTTTTATATAGCAAGGAAGGAGTATATCTTGTGACGTAAAATTTTCTCAAATTAAAATGAACAAAATATAATAGGAAATTCATACTTAAAGAATTACATACTCGATAGAAATATAAGAAAGAACAAATATATGGAACAATTCACAACCGATGAAGAAGGAAGACGACAATACATGTTCATGTTATTTTCACCCTAGTATTCCATTTGATTGAAATCGCTTGCCACCAAAACTTTACTTTCTCCGTTTAAAGTATTTAAATTATATTCTTAGACTTTTGATTGAATTTGTATATAAATCAATAATAATTATTTGACTTTCCATTTTTTTTTCATTGATAAACTAAAAATTAAACATAAAAACAGATTCAATCTGTAAAGTCATATATATTCTTCACATATATAATTACATGTTTACCTTACACCCAACAAATATATTGAGCAAAAAGATAATATAAGGAAAGATGAAAATAGAAACAATTAATGTAATAACTACCGAAATTCATATTGCAATAACTAAAGAAGGTAAAAGGGTGTGAATAACATTTGGAATAATTAATAATAAGTAAGAGAATCTATAATGCCATAACTAAAGAATTAAAGTGCAATTGTTGAGTTTCTTATTTGTTCTGCATTGAAATAAATAAATAGGATTTCTAATTAATTATATTGTTTATTTAGATAGTTAATTAAATTTCAATTTAGTGTAGGGGGGAAATAGTAATCCAACTTTGCACTTTATAACTTTCTATGTATTGCACGTTTATTCCATATTAGTTACTATAAAATTTATTTTGCAAATGATAAATTTTAAATGATTCACATATTTTCCTATTTGCTATGAATTTTATTTTAGAGAAAAAAGAGAAGAAATCAAAATATTTAAAAATAATATATTTTGAAGTTAGAAGATCTTATTAACATGATGATACTTTCATGACAAATATAATACTTTAATTTAAATAAAAATACCTACACATATATATATCTATATATAAAGATTTGCATGTAGTAAAAATATTTCAGTCATTAAAATTAGTAATTAAATGAAAATAAAAATTAAATTAATACACCCTTCAACCCGGCGTCCTTCCTCAAAATCTCAATCACATAAATAACATTGTAAATAAAGTCATTTCTATGTCTTGAGCATAAAAAAAACTCTTGACAATTCTCTTATGATCATTCTACCTAAATACCAAAATCTCAACGAAAGGCTATGGAAATCTAACCATCCACTATACAAAACAGGACTCAACATTTTGAATGCAACGAAACTGGCAAAATCACCATCCGACTCTCACATCTCATAACGTTGACCAAAGTCATCCATTCCAATATAATTAAAATAAAAGGGCTCAAATCCACAAAAATCACACCCGATCGCATCGGGACCATACTAACCTTTCCCGCAATAGAAACTAAGCATAAAAACGCTGAGTGGGAGCACAAAATGGTTATTTCACACATACAACCAATTTCTCATGAAATTGGATATTACATATAATTGGAACACACACGTACGTGTCTACAAACTAGTAATTACAATAATGATAAAGTGATGGCAAAAAAACACCTATGAGGACTTTATACCATTTAAATGTATGTATTCTATGCATAATATCACTTATCATCAAGGTCGTTGTGAGTCCTTTTTTTAAAAAATTTATGAGTCTTATTTTTGTTTTTAATTTATTTTAAATGAACGGCATATTTGATATTAGTAAAATATTCATGACTTCTTTTTTGTTTTTTGCATTTTATATACTTTCCTTATATGACTTGGTAAAGATGACTAGATTTGAGGCACAATGGCATTAATTGTTAAAATCTCAAATTTAAAATAAGTATATTCTAGAGTTTTTTTCCAACACTTCAGTATTTCATCTGCACCTCATTCTAATATTTTTGTGCTTCAACAAACCAAAATCCCTCTTTATTCCTGTCAAGATTGTAATATTTTTCATTCAAATTTCTTTCTCGAAGCTCCTTCCTTCTTCACTTTGCTTTCGAGATATCACTCATTTTTACATCTAGAAAAAAACCTTTTTTCAAGCAAGAGGAAGTAAGACTGTCATCAATGAAAATGAATAACGACCTCCACCTACTTTTCCAACACATATTGCTCAGATATCATCTACAGATAGTATTGAGGATCCTATAATCACATGCGATCATCGATGCAAAGTTTGTGATTGGACTTCCCTTTGTAGGTGACGCAGTTAAAAGTCTAACTTCTCATTCTTAGTCTACGAATACCACCTTTCTAAGTTCATATCTACCTAACTAGAGGAAACTTGATCTATATTTAAGAGGTTCATTATTGTCTATGCTATACAAAATCTCATTCACTAAACTCTTAAGAGTAATAAATAATGCTTACATCAGTCTACTCAACACTAACAACTCAACTATACTACCTAAGCACACATGAAAAAAAAAATCATAAACTTAAATAGAACCTCATTTGACTACATACGATCTCGGATACACCTCTTAATGTTGTTGCTAATCTAAGGAATTATCCACACTTCATTGCTCTAATCTAAGAGTCATAATACTACACTTGTACCACTCACACTAATCAAAAGTAACACCTTAATTTCTTACTTAATTTATGTCAAATCTACTAGATCAGATCTCAAACCAACATGTCACGACCCAGGGGTACCCCCTAGATGCAACACGGCGTACTTGACCCCGAAGGGGTCTCATACAAGCCCTTAGCATACATAAACATAGGAAATAGAAATGATGCGGAATTTAAATTTTTACAATCGAAGTCGTTTTCATAAATCAAAAATAAAGTCTAGACCTTGTCTCATTAACCATCTACTATAATATAATATCAATAGGGTCACATCCCTTTACAATCAAAAGTCTCAAAAGTGGTCTATAAGAAAAACACCTAGAAGTGAATGACATCTTCTCCTCGAACCATGAGGACTCACCACAAGTCTTGGAGATAAGCAATCCAAGCCTTTGTCAAGAAAAGAAGTACACTTCACCTAGCCGAAACCTACACTTTTCAAAAATGTAGAAGAAATAGGGGTTAGCACAAATATGTACTAAGTATGGAAGCATGCATAAAAATCCTTGAAATATGATAAAAAAGACATTTTGGTTGAAAAATATGCACTTGCCAAGTTTGAGAATCACCATGCACTTTTAATGAAAAAAACACAAGTCATAAGCACATTTGCCATGTAAGAACATTATAACATAATAGAACCATCTTTTTAGTAACCTTAAGTTGTACTTGTGCAATGTATGATTGGCATCTCATAATACCAACCACACTAAGTACTCATTTGAGGCCACCCTAGTCATACATAACATACATAGACCTCATCATAGTCAATACTCATAGACAAAGAAATAGTCATGTACATTAACTTGAACATAAGGAAAGTCATCCATAGAAACAACACATTAAACATACATGCATACATTCATATCTTATCATAGCATCAGAAATCATCCCATAACCCCCTTCAAAGTCCACTTGTGCAATGTAAAAGTGAAGTCTCATACTAAAGCTCATCGAGAAGTCATAAGTATAGTTCGTGTCATATTCATTATCTTGTCATGTAGGGAAAATTAGCCATAATCGACATAGACCATGTGAGCTACATGGAATCCGGTGTCGTGTAACCCCACACCGAAAGAAGGTGTCCTACGTGCCTAAGGTAGAAGTAAATGTATTAGCTTTTAGGTGGATCCACTAGCTAAAAACCTATGTGCGCACATAGTTATGCGATAGGGAGATTGCTTCTAGAAACCCGACCTATTGTATTAGCGGAGGAGTTCTATCTCATGAGAATAATTTAGATGACCCGGCCTATTGTATTGACGGGAGGGCCTCTACCTCATTTTCCATATCCACTGGGTGCTAAGCATTATTACCCAAATTATACATAATTAGTCTTCAATTGCATTTACATGTGTGAAGGAATATCTTGCCCTTCATTCAATACAACTCATAAAATAGCTCATAGATACAATAAGGTGAGATGGACTCTCAACCTTAGAATCATCATTAACATGTGAGTAAACCTTTCACATCATGTTCATAGTGTTTCATGATAATAGCCTTATAATTAACACAACAACATTATCATCAACCTAGACAATTCATACATAGTCATGTGTAAGGGTAAGAGGAGAATGATCTTTCAACAATACCACAATTTGCACAACAGACATAGGATCTTCACTTTCTAAGTGAATCATAAGTTCATACACAACTTTCATCAACTTGTACAAACCTTCATAATTTACCCTTCAAGGGTCATGAATCATGTCTCATAATCACACCTAGAAATACTACATTAGGCATGGATAAAACAAGATTCAATAACTAAAATACCATAGACACAATTCATAGTATTCATCTTGCATCAACACACCCATCACAATTCATGAAATTGGGTCATGGGGTAAATTCATGGGTTCATGGGGGACTTTATTATAAAATAACCATAAAACAACAATTCAATCATTATGTAAGACAATTAACTCATTGAAATCGTATTTAGGAAGAACCCATGACTAGATTGAAAAACCCTAGGATTTGGGAAAATCTACTAATTGAAATAGAGAGTTTAAGGGCTTCATGGAAGAAAGGTTTCCATGAATCAAGACTCCCATACCTTGATTGAAGATTTCCCCACGAATTTGAGTAAGGAAGATGAGTTCTTGAGCCCTACTCTTCAAGTTCTTGTTCTTTTTCACCGGAGGATTTCTAGTGACAAAAATACTGTGAGGGAGAGGATTTTGGGAATTATTTGGGTGTTGTGAATTAATGACTAAACCTGAGTGAATTTGACTTTAAAACAACTTATATAGTACCCCTAAAAATACCCAAAACGACCTTATTTTAATTGGACTTAAATAGGAAAGGATTTAATTGACCCTTACTTAATGAACCCGTCCAGGCTCCACGATCCCCTTCACGAGTTGTGGTGAGGACCACGATCCGTGATCCCTCTCATGAAGGCTGGGCAGCAGCTAGGTACTTGGTGGCCTTAGGCTCACAAGCCCAAGGCATTACCACGAGGGGATCCACGAGTCGTGGTCAAGGCCATGAGTTGTGGTCCCTCTCATAGTCCTTGAGGCAGTAGCCTTGCCACTTGGTGGCCCTTAGCTCAATGCCTAAGGCATCTTCACGAAGGTCTCCACGAGCCGTGGTCCCTCTCGTGAAGGTGTGACAGTGGCTAGGGAAAATGGTGGACACTTTATCATGGCCAAGGCAAGACCATGACCTGCCTTCACGAGCCGTGGTATGGACCACGACCCGTGGTCCCACTCGTGAAGGTGGGGAAGTAGCTCCAAGCTAGGGGCAGCCTTGGCCTTTGGCATTGACTCTTATAACCCTCATTTTTTACGTTCACCCACATGTTTAGGATCTAGTTTACCTTATTATTTTTCGAAGTGTTACATTATCTCCCCCTTGGGAACGTTCGTCCTCGAATGACGATTTAGTCACCTTACGGAATTAAAGACTCAAGACTAGCAGCTCATCATGCATGCAACATAAAAAAATGCACACTTCATAGAAGGAAACATCAACTCCATTCTCAAGACATAAACAATGCAACACAAGGAAGTAGGAGCTACATCCACAACCTATTATGCACCAAACTCATCATTTCATATCATCATAAGAGGAACTACCTTCTCCAACTCAAAGCAAGCTCAACACAACAATATGGAGCCAATATGCCATTTCATCAAAAGCATAACTAAGCATGTTCATCATAAACATAACTAAGCATGTTCATCAAATCATCTCATGAAGTCAAATATGCAATCATCATACTAAAATGCAAGTCAACATGAGGAACATATAAATCATGAAAACTCAATTTATGCTAAGTATGTATTCTCACAAGAACATGCATATCATAAGGAAATCATAAAGAACACTTATGGCACATATGACTTCCAAAACACCAAACTCAAGAAAAAGTACTTACCTCAAGTTTAGATAGGAGTAGAAGGAAAAAGATGAGGATAGTGGGACTTCATATCGGCGTCGGTCTCCCATGTAACACCCTCAACGAAGTGATTACTACACAGCACCTTTACGAAAGCTACTTCCTGGTTTCTCAACTTCTTAACTTGCCGGTCTAAAATATCTATCGGAACCTCTTCATAATAAAGACTTTCATCAACTCCCAAACCCTCTAAAGGAATGAGGGATACCAGATCACCAATACACTTCTTAAGCATGGAAACATGAAATACCGGGTGAACCGGAGCCAATTCATTTGGCAAGTCTAATTCATATGCAACTTTCCCAATACGTTGCAAGATTTGATATGGGCCCTCATACCGGGGACTAAGCTTCCCCTTCTTACCAAACCTCATCACACCCTTCATAGGTGAGATTTTCAAGTAGACCCAATCACCAATTTCGAATTCTATATCCCTTCTTCTAACATCGGCATAAGACTTTTGCCGACTTTCGGCCGTCTTCAACCTCTCTCTAATGAGTCAAACTTTTTTAATTGCCTTATAAACTAATTCGGGACCAATTAGAGCAATTTCACCTACTTCAAACCAACCAAACAGAGATCTACACCTCCTACCATATAGTGCTTCAAACGGAGTCATGGCAATACTTGAGTGGAAACTATTGTTGTAGGTTAAATCTATCAACGGTAGATGATCATCCCAATTACCTTAAAAATCTATGACACACGCCCTCAACATATCCTCTAAGGTTTGAATGGTGCGTTCCGCTTGACCATTCGTTTGAGGGTGAATAGTCGTGCTAAGCTTGACCTTAGTACCAAACCCTTTTTGAAAAGCCTTCCAAAAGTGTGAAGTAAACTGAGTACCCCGATCCAAAATGATAGATGAGGGAACACCATGCAACTTCACTATCTCCTTGATGTACAACTTGGCATAGTCTTCGCTGAAAATGAAACCTTGACGGGAATAAAGTGGGCGGATTTCATCATTATATCAACGATGACCCAAATAGAATCATGTTGCCTTTTAGTACGAGGAAAACCCACTATAAAGTCCATGTTCACATCCTCCCACTTCCAAGTGGGAATATGTATATATTGGGACAAACCTCCTAGTCTTAGGTGTTCGGCCTTAACTTGTTGACAATTCGTACATTTGGCTACAAAACCCATTATATCTTTCTTCATGCCATTCCACCAATAGACTTCCCGTAAATCATGGTACATCTTGGTGGCTCTCAGATGAATAGAATATCGTGAACCATGAACCTATTCTAAAATTTTCTCTCTTAAGCCATCACCATCTGAAACACATAATCTACCTTGGTACCTAAGCACCCCATCTCCCCCTTGGGAGAAAGCCTCAACGGACTTGTTGAGTACCGATTCTTTCAACTCCATTAATATGGGATCAATGCCTTGTTTAGACTTTACATCAACCACAAAGGAAGATTTAGAACCATGATGGATCATGACACCACCCTTGGCGGAATCCACTAGTTGGACACCTAACCGAGGCAACCTATGTACATCACGAACTAAATCCTTCTTCTCATCTTCTACATGGGCCTCATTACCCATTGACAATCGACTTAGGGCATCCACAACTACATTGGCTTTGCTGGGGTGGTAAAGGACACTCATGTCATAATTCTTCAAAAGCTCTAACCACCTCCTTTGTTAGAGATTCAAGTCTTTTTGGCTAAACATATATTGAAGACTCTTGTGATCGATGAAAATGTCCACATGGACCCCATATAGGTAATGTCTCCATATTTTCAAAGCAAACACCACCGTCGCTAATTCTAAATCATGGGTCGGATAATTCTTTTCATGGATCTTGAGTTGCCTTGAAGCATAGGCAATCACTTTACCATGGTGCATAAGGACACATCCCAAACCCACTCGAGAAGCGTCACAATATACCACAAACCCATCGGAGCCCTCTGGTAAGGTCAACACCAAAGTAGAAGTAAGTCTATCTTTCAATTCTTGGAAGCTTTTCTCACAAGCCTCCGACCACACAAACTTAGCTTTCTTTTGAGTCAAAGACGTCAACGGAGAAGCAATGGAGGATAAACCCTCAACAAACCTCCTATAGTAACCGGCCAAACCCAAAAAGCTTCGATTATCGGTAGGTGTTAGAGGTCTAAGCCAACCCTTGACCGCGTTCGTCTTTTTAGTATCTACCTTAATACCCTTGCTCGACACAATATGACCAAGGAAGGCTACGGACCTTAGCCAAAACTCACACTTACTAAACTTTGCATACAAATGGTGGTCTTTAAGGACTTGCAATATATTCCTCAAATGGTTCATGTGCTCATTTTCACTCTTTGAATAGATCAAAATATCATCAATAAACACTATCACAAACATATCAAGATAGTGTCTAAATACTCTATATTCATTAGGTCCATGAATGTCGCCAGGGCATTTGTTAAACCAAAGGACATTACTAGGAACTCATAGTGACCATATCTTGTTCGGAAGGCCGCCTTAGGAATGTCAACCCCTCTTACCCTTAGTTGATGGTAACCCGAACGAAGATCTATTTTGGAGAAATAGTTAGCCCCTTGAAGTTGATCAAACAAGTCGTCAATTCTAGGAAGGGGATACTGATTCTTTATAGTCACCTTGTTCAATTGGCGGTAGTTAATACATATTCTAAGGGACATATCCTTCTTTTTAACAAACAATACCGGAGCACCCCATGGAGTGATACTCAGTTGAATAAAGCCTTTGTCTAACAAATCTTTGAGTTTCTCCTTCAACTCGGCTGGAGCCATTCTATAAGGAGGAATGGAGACAGGTTGCGTATCCGGCAAGAGATCAATGCCAAAGTCTATTTTACATTCGGGAGGAGTGTCGGGCAAATCATCGGGAAAGACTTCTAGAAATTCACTCACCACGGGGACCGATTCTAAGGAAGGGGTTTCAGACTCAACATCCATAACCCTAACAATATGGTAAATACACCCCTTGGAGATCATTTTCCTAGCTTTGAGACAAGAAACAAATTGACCTCTAGGGATAGAATTTCCCCCCTTCCACTCTAAAGTAGACTCATTTGGAAATTGGAACTTTACTGCTCGAGTCCTACAATCAATAGAGGCATAACATGCATGCAACCAATCCATACCCAAAATCACATCAAAATCTAACATGTCTAACTCCACTAAATCCACCAAGGTAACTTTATGGGACAAGGAAATAGGACAACTTCTATAGACTCTTTTTGCCACTATCGAGTCACCAACCGGGGTAGACACCCAAAAAGGTTCTTCCAACACATCGGGGAGTATTTCAAATTTCATAACCATAAAAGCTGTAACAAAAGACAAAGTGGCACTGGGGTCTAAAAATGCATAAACATCAATAGAAAAGACTTGTAATATACCCGTCACCATATCTGGGGAGTTCTCTTGGTCACCTCGGGATTGAAGAGCATCAAAATGGTTCTTCTTGGGGGCATCGGGGTTTGAACCACTAGGAGGAGTTTGCTTATCATCTCTCCCTTTGGTCATACATGTTGGGCAATCCTTCAATTGATGATCACTCTTACCACAACCATAGCACACACCCATGCCGGCAAGACATTTACCATCATGTTTCTTACCTCACTTGGCATAAGTAGGACTCTCCATGGAAGATCCACCACTATTGCCTCCTTGAGGCATAGGGTTAGACACCCTATCTTTGTTGACCCTTGCAGACTAGAGGATCCTTGGTTGGAAAACCTCTTCTTGAACCTTGGTCTACCTTGACCCTCGAACTTACCCTTAGAAGAATTTCCATCATCGGTCCTTGCCCCCTTTACCTCTTTATTATTCTTCCTAAGCCTTGTCTCCTCAACTTGTTGAGCATACACCATTAGACGTGAGATATCCATATTATCATGGATCATTGCCTCTTGGCATTCTTCTTCAAATTGAATCGAGTCGGACATACCCGTCACAAACCGACTTATCTCATCTCTTAGATTAGAAACCAAAGACGGGGCATACTTGGACAACTTAGTGAATTTCAAAGAATATTCTTGGACACTCCTACCTCTTTGTCGAAGGTTGATAAATTCCTCCACCTTTGCTTCCCTCTTTTCTCGAGGAAAGAACTTATCAAGGAATGTTTTCTTAAACACTTCCCAATCTATGGGACCCGCTTCCACCGGCCTATTATTCTTCCATTGAGTATACCATACTTGAGCCACATCCTTCAATTGATAAGCGGCTAGTTCGGCTTTCTCTATAGAAGTCACCCCCATGGCATCAATTAACTTGTAGATCTCTTCCACAAACTCTTGTGGATCTTCATTCATTTTGGAACCAAAGAACATAGGAGGGCTCATTCTTGTGAGGTCTCTCAACCTTGAAACCATGGTGCTCACATTAGGGTTTACATGGGGCCTAACATCTCGGTTGGCTTAGGTCGTCATAGCTTGGGCTTGAGTTGTCACAGCTTGAGCTTGAGCCATCATGACTTAAGTTAATGTTTGGAGAGCATCCCTTATTTCCACATTGGTCATAGCCCCCTCATCATTAGGAGCTTGAGGGTCTTGAGGAGCTTGGGGAGGAACTTCGTCATTCACATTTTCCTCTTCCATTCGCCCTTCCTGTATTCATAGCCTATAAACACAAGAGAAGGGTTAGGAAAAAGGACTTCATAGAGTTAGGACTCTAAAGCACGACCAACGAGTAATGAATGAAGTGAACTTTCCTAAATATCTTATACCCTCTCATTCATAAGTGTGGTGTACTTTACACTCATGAACAAGACTCTACAAGACGTGGTTTATGAGACACCAACCTAAAAATAATACCAAAACCTTATACTCTGATACCAAGTTTGTCGCGACCCAGGGGTACCCCCTAGATCAACACGGGCAACTTGACCTCAAAAGGGTCTCATAAAATCCCTTAGCATACATAAACATAGGAAATAGAAATGATGTGGAATTTAAATTTTTACAATAGAAGTCTTTCATAAAATCAAAAATGAAGTCTAGACCTTGTCTCATTAACCATCTACTACAATAGAATATCAATAGGGTCACCGCCCTTTACAATCAAAAGACTCAAAATTAGTCTATAAGAAAAACAACTAGAAGCGAAAGACATTTTGTCCTTGAACCATGAGTACTCGCCACAAGTCTTGGAGATAAGCAATCCAAGCCTTT
Source organism: Solanum stenotomum (assembly GCF_019186545.1). Lineage (NCBI taxonomy): Eukaryota > Viridiplantae > Streptophyta > Magnoliopsida > Solanales > Solanaceae > Solanum > Solanum stenotomum. Next base: position 23,452,540 of record NC_064290.1, read on the forward strand.
GTCAAGAAAGGAAGTACACTTGACCTAGACGGAACCTACACTTTTCAAAAATGTAGAAGAAATAGGGGTTAGCAAAAATATGTACTAAGTATGGAAGCATGCATAAAAATCCTTAAAACATGATTTTAAAAAAAGGACATTTTGGTTGAAAAGTATGCATTTTCCAAGTTTGAGAATCACCATGCACATTTAATGTAAAACACAAGTCATAAGCACATTCATCATGTAAGAACATTATAACATAATATAACCATCTTTTTAGTAACCTTAAGTTATACTTGTGCAATGTATGATTGGCATCTACTCGGATCCCTTCGCTAGACACAATATGCCCAAGGAAAGCAACAGATTGCAACCAAAACTCACACTTGCTAAATTTAGTGAATAACTGGCAATCTTTGAGAGTTTGGAGGACAACCCTCAAATAAGTCGCATGTTCTTCCTCACTTGTGGAGTAAATGAGGATATCATCAATAAAAACGATAACGAACAAGTCCAATTACTGTTTGAACACCATGTTCATCAAATCCATGAAAGTTGCAGGAGCATTAGTTAGTCCAAAGGACATAACTACAAATTCATAATGACCATTTCAAGTTCTGAATGTTGTTTTCGGAATGTCACTATCTGTGAATCTGAGTTGATGATAACCAGATCTGAGGTCTATTTTTGAGAAATGACTAGCACCCTAAAGTTGGTCAAACAAGTTATCAATTTTTAGGATGGGATACTTGTTCTTGATTGTGACTGTTGAACTGTCAATAGTCAATGCACATCCTGAGAGAACCATCTTTCTTTTTCACGAACAACATTGGTGCACCTCATGGGGAAATACTAGGTCTGATGAATCCCTTATCTAGAAGGTCTTTCAACTGCTCTTTCAATTCTTTAAGCTCAGCTGGAGCCATACTGTAAGGAGGAATAGAAATAAGTTGGGCATCTGGAAGGAGATCAATTCCAAAGTCGATTTCTCTTTTGGGAGGAACTCCGGGAAGATCTCTGGAAATACTTCTGGGAACTCATTCACTATTGGGACTGACTCAAGAGTTGAAGTTTCAAAGCTTGAATCCTTAACCCGAACTAGATGATAGAGATAACCCTTAGAGATCATCTTTCTAGCCTTAAGGTAAGAAATGAATCGACCCATAGGTGTTAAGCTACTACCCTTCCATTCTAAGATTGGTTCATCTGGAAACTGAAAATGAACGATCCTAGTTCTACAATTGATTGAGGTATAACAAGAATGTAACCAGTCCATGCCTAGAATGATATTGAAGTCTACCATTTCTAACTCTACAAGATCTATTGAGGTGACTTTATGAGAGACTGTGACATGGCAATTTTTGTATACTCGTATAGCTATAACTGGGTCACCGACTGGAGTAGAGACTGAGAAGGGTTCTGAAAGAGTTTCTGGACTGACACCGAAGTTTACTTCTATATATGGAGTTACAAAGGAAATAGTAGCCCCTAGATCTAACAAAACATAAACATCTAAGTGAAAGACTCATAACGTACCAGTAACCACATTAGGAGAATCTTCCTGACCTGGCGAGCCTTAAGAGCATACCACCTATTTTGGCGCTGACCACCACCTGTACCAGATGAGTTACCCTGCTAAGTTGCGCGACCTACTGGTGCTGCTGAAGTTGTAGACTGAGCTCTACCATTATTACCTCCCTGACCCTATTTAGAAGAAGGACAATCTTTCAACTTGTGACCAGTCTGACCACACCCAAAACATCCTTCATTTCCTGCAAGACACTCACACGAATGGTTTTTACCACACTTAGGACAAGTTGGGTAGGTCCTAGTACTTGAAACACTCCCTTAAGACTTAGAGCTTGATACCCTACATTTCTGATCATGTCGAAACCTGGAAGATGGAGCACAAGCTGATGAAGGTGCTAGGGCTGAAGACTTTTGTTGAACCTGCGAGAGATTACCACCACCCGATTTCTGTTGTGAATACTCATAGTTGCTTGTCCTAGCCTTTTTGTTCTCCTTAGCCTGTTCACTAAGCTTATCCCCCTCAACCTGTTGAGCATGAGTCATGAGCCTAGATATGTTCATATCTTCCAGCAACATAGCATTTCTACACTCTGTTTTCACTAAGTCGAATACCTCATACAGAAACTTGTTCATTTGAGCCCTTGGATAAGCAACTATGTGAGGAGCATACTTGGAAAGTTGGGTGAACTTGAGTCCGTACTCTTGGACTGTCATGCTGCCTTGCCTCAAATTCATGAACTCCTGAGCTTTTGCCTCCCTCAACTCTCTTGGGAAGAACCTGTCCAGAAAGGCTTCACTAAAAGACTCCCAAGTAACAGGAACTACATCCATACCCCTGTTTTCCTTCCACTGAGTGAACCAAATGTGAGCCACATCCTTAAGTTGGTAAGATGCCAACTCAACCCTATCATTCCCAGTTACCTGCATCACTCCAAAGATCTTTTTAACCTCATTAATGAAGTTATGTGGGTCCTCACAAACTTGCAACCCTAGAAACACAGGTGAATTCATTCTAACAAAATCACGGACCCTGGCTACAGTTGACCCATGATTAGCATTGGTAGAAACTGGGGCATGCTGATTCTGATGGTTGGTCACACTATGAGCCAAAAGCTAAATGGCATTATGAAACTCAGCATTCAAAACTTCCTGATTAGGGACCAGAGGAGTTGCATTAGCGTTGTGGGCATTTCCTCCATAAGATCTACAAGAAGGCATGATCTAAAAGCGCATGACAATGGATTAGAAAGAGATAATACCTTACACACGATAAGAATAGCAAAGAAGTGCAGTTTTCCTAAAACACTTCGTAGCCTCCCCCTCATTAGATGTGGTGCACTTTACACCCATGAAAAGGAATCTACTTAGTGCGGCTTTTCAAACATCCTAGGACTCTTGAACCTAGTGCTCTGATACCAAGTTTGTCACGCCCCGAAGCTACCCTCCGGGACGCGAACACGGGACCTAGGATCACGAGTGACCCCAAGCTAACCCTGCTGGCATATCATAAGCTTACTTAAAAACTTCAACAAAATAGACATAATATGCGGAAACTAGAAACATATCATAAACTAAAAGATGGGAATACCCAATATTGATCTAAATAAATAATCTATGAGTTCAATGACAACTGAAATATCAAACTCCATGGTAAAACTGAATCTAATTATGTCTTAAATAAAGCCTCTAACTGACTGGAAATGTTGGGACATGCCCTAGCTAACTCTAGCAAAAACTGAAACTAAAGACTAAAAATAAAAAGGAAATTGTTTGTCATCCTCGGAGAATGAGGACTCACCATTGATGCTGCTGGGCTGAAGATTGGGAACCGATCTATGCATGATCTGGAAGCTTAGGACCTGAACCTACATCACGAGAAGATGTAGCGTAGAGTATGCGTCAGTACTTGAAAGATACTGAGCATGCATGATAGAGTAAAGTTGAACAATAAACATAACTGAACAAAGCATATAATTAAGCAATGATATGAGATAATTATGATACTCTACTGAGAATACTGAACATGAACTAACTAAATGCAACGACCAAGTTTATAACATGCTACAACTGAAATCTGAACTGTAACTAATAACCTGGTTAATGTACTAGAATCTGACTGTGGGAGCTACTAATAACCGACATAAAACTACATGAGCTAAGTGTGGAGTCCGATGTATACGCCTCATCGAGAGGACCCAATATACCCTGCTAGAGGTATAGAGGCATGACTGGCGTGATCACTAAAATGTAATGCCCAATAGAGGGGACTTAACCTACGGGGAACGTAGCTCTGGGACTTGAGGGTGACTCACCCTAGTCCACTCGATATTAGGCTACTCCCAATTGATTATGTAATCAACAATGTATGACTGAATTTTTGTAATACTAAATAACTCAAAATACTGACATGCTAACAGAAAATGCAACATTAATGTACTGATAATGAAACATTTGAATCTGAGGCATGTATATCTGAAATAACTGACCTAGCATGTGTAATTCATTAACTAAAAGAACTACATAACTAGGGTTCTGAGTTTATGCAAGAATCTACACAAAACGGTACAAAAGTCATGATAATCTAATTAGGAACATTAAAGTAACTAATTCAAAATGATCTGCTGAAATTCTACAAACCCTAGGTCTAGATAGTATGAAGGGAATCAAGAATCTGACTGAATTCTAGGGACCTAATGGGTGAAAGGAACCCACTAGTGAAATCCCACATATCTGGTGACGAAATTCACGGAGAAATCTTTCAATTTTGGAGCTAGAACTGACGAAACCTTGTTGCGTTCTTGAACTAGGGCTGCTCAAATTTTTCCTCTTGTTTTGCTCTAAAATCGATGATTTTTTGTGAATGATTGATTAGGTTAGGTTCTAATTTTGTTTTAGGGCTAAAACTGACCAAAACCACATAGTTGGTGTCCAACGCATAGGGGAAAAGACCAAAATGACCCTACTTAAAAATCTAACGCAGCTGACCATGGCCCCTCTGACGGGCCGTCAAAGGGACCACGGACCGTGGAGCTAGTCGTGGTCCTTGGTCCAGTAACTACTGGTTCTAAGGTGGCCTTTCACAACCTCCACTGTGGTCCATGAAGGGTCCTGTGGTCTGATGTCTGGGCCAGGTGGTCTCAGCCTGGCAACCACGAGCGTCAGTACGGTTCGTGAGGTGGTCCACGGACCGTGAAGGGCTCACTGGTCCACCGCTGCTGGGAAGGGGCTGAGTCCATGGGCAGGTCAATGGACCGTGATCCCTCACACGATCCGTGAACCCTGTCGTAGTTCACTGGATCAAGTATTTTCTGTTGCATTTTCTATGTATGGTTTCCGAGGTGTTACACTTTTGGTCATGACACTCATCTCAAATTCAAGTTTAGTGTTTAGTTCTAAACACAATTATCAATAAGATTTCTCACATACTATATAACTTATGAATACTAAATAAAATTAAGAAACACCCGCCCACTAAAACCTCATGACAAGTAGTCAATCTTTACCTCTCAGTCTTCATACTTACAATTTACCGTCACATTCCATTTCACAACTTAAGTACTACTTATCCATTCACTACACATCATTGCCTAATTAGTTCTATAACCCTTTGAATACCAGGAGGCTCTCCTTTCAAAATTATAAGCCTATTGTAGATCTCTCACCTCATGAATACGCCTACTCTTCTATTCAGTACCTATAATTGGTCGTTAATAACACATTGACACATCATCATAAACTCCTTTCTAATTAAATTATACTCTAACTCATCCATACTAGTAACTCTTACTATACCTTCTATCATGAAATCTACACAAACTCATCACTTATTAGTCTACCCATAAGAGAAAACTCCTTATTAGTGACTTATTGGTACATATGTACAACTTAAATACTTTACTCAGTAACTATCCACATCTCTTAAGTTACTATACTTCCAAATACATACTTCTAACTCTGGGAACTTCTACTACTACTGGCTCATAACATTGTAAGTCCTACTATCTTTTGGGTGATATTACTACCTAAGCTCTAAAACATACTCTTCTCACAAGGGTCTCATCTGATATAAGGTTTAGAGAAGAGAGTCTGGGAGTACATCTCATTTTAGCTGGAACACATCATTCATATGAATAAGTATGCATTCTTTTGAATCTTTAACACTTAAGCTCACCCACGGGCTTCTCTCAAGCCCCTTTGCAGTATCATGACTTTTTGAAGACTTTTGCCTAGAGTAAATCATCGATAAGGATCAAGCCTTTGCTTTTCAACCTTGAGTATGAGGGTTAGTCGAATGGATTTAAGAAATGCATGAGTGTGAATAAGTTCCTTAAGACACAGTTGTACTGCATGATCTAGAGTATGAAAGAAGGAAAACTTTTCTTAAATGTCAGTAGTCCCTCATTTATATAAGTGGGGGACTCATAACCATAAATAAGATCCTACTGACACAACTTCATAGACACCGTAGGACACTTGAATTTTGTGCTCTGATACCAAGTTCGTCACGACCCGAGCCTACACCTTGGACGTGGCTGACACTCGAGAATCATTGTTGGTCCCCAAGCGAACCCTCATCCTAGCTGACTAAAAGCGGAAGACTAACTCGAGCATACATAAACATCAAACTGAAGAAACTACTAAATCAACAGTGTAATAAATATCAAAATCTCTGAATATACTGAGTATGAAACATATGTTTAAATAAAACATCTGAAACTGAAAGACTCTCCCAAAATGTCTATCCGTGAAGCCTCTACTGTACAAAGATGAGAGTTGGGACAAGACCCACGACTCTTCAAGAGAACTACTACTAACAACTCATAAAAGTGAAGTCCTGCTAAAGAAAGGAAGTCTCACTCAAAAGCTGACGAGTGGATGAAATGATCTCAACAGAATCTTGATTTATTTCTTTTTGCAATTTTCTTTGAGTTTACCTTTATTAAAATGGAGAAGGGCCTAAAATGCCCCTCAACTTTTTGAATTGATACACAAATTTCAGCTCCCCCCCCCCCCCCCTCTTCCACTACCTCTCACTTCCACTTTTTGTAATATTGGATCTTGTCCATCATTTCAAATTTTAATTTTTTTTAAACTTATGACAAAATAAGGTAGAAAAAAGGAGGAAATTAATAAGGGCATTCATATAGAAATAATTGGTTCAATATTAGATACTCCCTCTGTCCCAATTTATGTGACTTGCTTTCCTTTTAATCAGTCCCAAAAAGAATGATACATTTCTATATTAAGCAACAATTTAACTATAAAATGTCTATTTTACCCTAAATGAAATGATTTATAACCACACAAATTTCTATCATTCATTTTGGACCATAAGTTTTAAAGTCTTCATTTATTTCTTAAACTCTCTGTCGAGTCAAACTAACTCACATAAAATGAGACGGGGGAAGTAACTTAATATCATTTTGTCTCTTGTGTGTACCCAAAATTCAAAATAAACGAATAAAAGTATTCTTTTCTCCTATTTCCAACCCTACCTCGCCAAGATAATAATATAAATTAAAAGAATATGAACATGTTAGTTCATTTCATGTCTGAGTCTCCGATATCCTAATTAAGAATAAGAGACAAAAGGAATAAAATGAGGGAATGAACAAAACAGTTGGATAACCAATAGAAATTTTATATCAATAAAAATAAAAAAATTTAGATGGACATTTAGACGCAGATTTTAGATGGATCCAAAGTTATGAGTTGGATTATAATAATTGGGTATTGATTTATAATAGACCATTAAAAAGATATCATGAAATTAATAATTTTTTTAATATTATTTTTCAAGCGTATCATGTCAAAATATGAATATATGTGTTTTTTATTATTTATTTGAGAATGGTTTAAATTTGGACCAAATAGATTAGGCAACATAATAAATAAATATTAATGATTTTATTTAGGGAGGTATTAATAATAAGGGCAAATATGAGCCAAAGGGTTAATATTGTGGTATTTTAAGCCAAAAGGTTGACGTCAAGATTATTTGGGGACCAAAAGGTGGATGGAGTATAGTTTTGTACCAATTCGAATAGTTGAGGGCCATTTTAGGCCCTTCTCAGACATTAAAATAAGCAAGAAATGCCTTCAAAATTTGCTACCAGTTTTTTCAATTGCACAAAGCTAAAGTTTGGCCAGCATATTAAATGTAACATGATTCAAGAAGGATTGATATTCAAAATAATTGGTTGCAGTTGACAAGTTCGAGAGTCAGTTATTGATTAGAATGGAGGAACAATATATTGATCATTGGAAATCAATTAGAGATCTTCAAGGATAAAAGGTTATCAGAATAATCTAACTAGACAAGAAAAGCAGTCTATCCAAGATGTAAATTAGCTTCACACATGGCAACAACAAGAGCAATCATCCTCAAAGCCAATGCCACAAACAACCAAAAAAAAAGGGAAATGTAGCTGACATAAAGGTTAACTTGAATAATCAAGTTTGTAAACACCATTGCAAAAATAAAATAAATTTTACAAGCATGCACATTTATTTTTTTATTGTTCTCTTAGGATAAACACTTCCTAGTCTTAGATATTATTTTTATTTTTATTTTCTCCTAGCATATACACATTCTAGCTTGAGATATTTATTTTTTTAAAGTATATCGATGCTAATAACTCACAAAAACTTTTCTCGTGCAAACTGGGGCAAAAATAAATGTTGTGGTTAGTTTATTTGATGATTCTATTTAGCAAGATCTTTCTTAATAATGGGAATTATAGTAGAACAACCCTCATGGATAGTGAAATTTAGTATAGCAGGATCCTCCTGGGCAATGGGAATTAGTGTAGCAGGACACTCCTAGACAATGAGATTTAGTATAACGTGACCTTCCTGGACAATGGGATTTAGTGTAGCAGAACATTCCTGCAAATGGGATTTAGTATAGGAGGACCCTCTTGGACAAAGAGATTTAGTATAGCAGGACCCTCCAGGACAATGGGAATTAGTGTAGCAGGCCCCTCCTTGACAATGGGATTTAGTATAGTAGGACCCTCCTGAATAATGGGATTTAGTGTAGCAGGACCCTCCTAGACAGTAGGACTTAGTGTAGCAGGACCCTCCGGGATAATGAAACTTAGTATTGTAGGACCCTCCTGGACAATGGGAATTAGTGTAGTAGGACCCTCGTGGATAATGAAAATTAATGTAGTAGGGCCCTCCTGGACAATAGGACATAGTATAATAGGACCCTCCTGGACAATGAGAATTAGTGCAGCAGGCCCCTCCTGGATAATGAGACATAATATAGCAGGACCCTTCTAGAAAATGGGATTTAGTATAGCAGGATCCTCTTGGACAATGGGATTTAGTGTAGCAGGACCCTCATGGACAATGAGACTTAGTATAGCAGAACCCTCCTGGACAATGAGACTTAGTATAGCAGGAACCTCCTGAACAAAGAGAATTAGTGTAGCAGGACCCTCCTGGACAATGAGAATTAGTGTAGAAGGCCCCTCCTAGACAATTAGACGTAGTATAGCAGGACCCTCATGTGCAATGGGACATGGTATAGCAAGACCCTCATGGACAATGAGACTTAGACTAACATAATTTAATTTAACCGGATCATCATGAAAAATGGAGTTGATTTAAACATTAATAAGCCATTTGAAGAATGCATCGCAACAAAGCTCAAGTCATTCAGAGTCTCCATTCAAAGCCAAGCACCATCTATTATTTTTCTCACAAAATTTTCTTTACTATAAACTGGGGCAAAATTTTGTGCTATTACTTTTGTTTGTTTTAGTTTCAGGAATCCACTTGTAGAATAAGGTCAATCCATATTTCAAGCTTAGCATCTTATCTCGAAAAGAGTCAACTTTCAAGCTCATTTGCAATTGAAGTAACATGAGCTCACCCTAAGAACAAGGTCAATATCCAAGTCCGAGTAGAAGGGCTTACCTGGTGAAAGGTGTTTACCTTCAAACTCACTCAAGATGATAATCAATATCTCACAACTCGAGAAGCATGAAGACTCAAGTCAAGATTCAAGAGAAGCTAATCAGATAGATCTTGTACTTGTAATTTTTTTTGTCTTTCATTTTTCATCTAAAAGAAAGAGCTGCAAACCGACGTCTCAATAGAACCCCACTTAACTTCCAACTCATTATTTCATCTCTTTGAACTACACGTGACATGATTTCCTTATAACCCGGGATATGTAGGTTGTCCAAAATAAAGACTCGGTCACATTTTTTTCCTTTCAAATAATAGTCCGGTCAAAAATTATCGCGTTGTCTACTTCTTTGTCTACAAACACTTTGTGTTTCCAATCAAAGAGGGGCAAACTGTAGACACGTAATTTTTTACCGAACTTAAGGTTTTAAACCATTTTTAGTGTTTAATTTTTTTTTAAAATTTAAATTAAATATTTTGATTTTTATCTTATTTTATTAAATTTATTATAAATGATTTGAAAATCACAAAAATTGAATCACATTTTAAGGTAAGTTTTTTTTTTCAATTGTATATAAAAAAGAAATGAAAAGTTACAAAATATATGTTTTGTTTCAAATTAGGATTAATAATAAGCTAGTATTTCTTAATTATAATTTCATATTAGCTATTTAATTATTCTTTTATTCTTATTAGTTCAAAACAATTAGCTAATATTTTTATTATTATAATTTGAAATTATATTTAATTAAAATAAATTAATCTTAACTACCCACTAATCCTAATGTCAATACTCACTCTCCTTACCCATTAACACTCCCCCCCCCCCCCCCCCCCCCCCCCCCCCCCCCCCCATTTTCTGCACTACAATACACATGTACTAATCCTATACACACACACTCACACGGACAGAATATGAGAAAAGAAAACAACAAATACACACCAAAAAATACAAGCTACAACACACATTAGCCAAAAACCCACTCAAACAATCAACAGTCAACGCAATAAGCAAGAACACAACAACACAAAAAGAACTTACCCATACTACAACCCACTCACGTAGAAGAGAAAAAAAAATACTCTCATTTTATTTTATTCTTCTTTCAAACAGTAAGCATATATTCACATATTTTCTTCCTTTCTTATCACTATTTTCACATAAACTAATACATATACCGCCACATATAGCCTATAAAAGATTTATGGATATTTTAATTGAAATTCGGTCAAGATTTTGCGATATTCAATTTTGTCTTATCTCTTTAATTTATTTATGGAATTTGATGTAATTAATTCTGTGATATTTTTTCTTATAGTTTTGCTTCATTCATAATTTGATTGAAATGAATATTGACATCTTGAGTTTATTTTGAGAGTTGAAATAAATTGCTCATATGATTAGGCATCTTCAGTTATATTTATGTTATTTCTAAAAGAAAAATCCTATTATATGTAAGAATTTTATATTTTGTTGTTTTTCAATTATGTAGTGCCCAAGCTACTATTTTTATGACATTGTTGTAGCTTAATGTTGATATCAATTGCCTATTTTAATTTACATATTTTTTGGATAAATGAATCATTGCCCAATAAACAAACAAATGAGTGATGTTATTGAACTTGAATTTACTTTATTTTGGGTTGGTTGAATCCTTTGATATGTGAAATAATTTAATTAAAATATCATTGATTAATATAATAATGGAACAAAAAGAGTAGTTGTCTTCAATTCACAAAAAATAAGAGTAATTTTTTTTAATATTATATGAGTTATAAGCACGTTAAAAATATTTGTTTCAATTAAGAATGTGGTTACACATTTATTTTTTTAAGACATCAAAAGAAACTTAAGAATGTGGTGGCGCATCTTGCCCAAATTATTTTAATAACTAACTTTTATTAATTTATATCAAGAGGTGTAAACAAAGATTATTAGGTGTGACACACTCAAGAGAATAAAACAGTTATGCTTCGAAGCTATTAAATATCAAAATCAAGAATGCAGTTACACATTCAGGTTGAGACCAAATAAAAGTTCAACAATAAAAGTGTGAATAAGTCATGGTATGAAATAATATATCCAAAAATATTTTAAAGTAAGTATAAGTTAATAACAACGATCGTGCTAGAATCACGGGACTCGAGGGATGCCTAATATCTCCCCCTCGGTCAATAGAATTTATTACCTGAATTTCTAGTTCGTAGACCAAAATAAAGAGTCATTCCTTTTGATTAGGGATTAAAAAGAAAAAGGTGACTTGAAACATCATAACTCAATTCCAAATGTCAACTCTGAAAAAATAAAATAATTTGTAATCAATACGATCACTTAAATTGGAAAAATACTCATTTTGCAGTCGAAAAGGGGGTGTGACATCTCGGATAAAAATCCTCGAAAAAAAAAGGGGCAATCATAACTTATTTAGATAGTGATTATTAATCTCACAACAAAATATTATGAACTTATGAGTGAAATAATAAATTAAGTGATTATAAATTTAAGGACAAATTACTTAATTACACTCCTTTACTTACTTTAATATCCATTTATCCCTACTTATTTCAAAATTTTCAAAAATCCCTTATTTACCTATGTATCCCGTGCACAACGCTATGTATCCCGCTATGTGGAATGTATCAAACGCTATGTATCCCGTGCACAACGCTATGTATTTCGCGCACAACGCTATGTATTTCGCTATGTGGAATGTATCAAACCTAATGTATCCCGTGCACAACGCTATGTATCGATTTTTGATAAATAGAAAACTAGAAGGGATAAGATGTTATTTAGTACTTATAATATGTGGTTCCTATAATTTATACTAAATTTAATCCCAGAGCAAACAGCCGGTTAACCTTTTCAACTTGTAACCTTTTTAGGTAAACAAACCCACACAAAATAGAGCCCTTCTTGCCAGAAATCTACGACTGTATTTCAGCAAATGGAATGTTGGGTACCATTGTTTCAGATATTCTTGAATTCCCCTTGTCCAGAAACCGAAGCATCTCTCTGGTTACAACAATCTTTCAACCAGCCTGAGGCCACCGCCATTTCAACGACCTCCTTCCTCTCACTGCTCACCAGACCCACCGAGATCACCATTACCGGTTCTACTTCTCCATCTCACACAAAACGGTAATATTGAATTCGCACTGCCTTATCTTTACTTCATTTTACCTTAATAGCTTAAAATTGAGGTATACTTGTAAATTGAAATTGAACATGGATGAATTGTTAGTTACATGATGTAAAATTTGGAGTTATGCTTGATTGGCAGGGTTGTGTGGATACAGACTCTACCAAATGCTGTTCAAGCTCGCATTTTGTCATTTCTTCTTTATGATTGCCAGAGATTTTGTGAAACAGACTTGTGTCAGCTTGCGGAAACTATGTTGAAGGAAGGGAAAGAGCTTGATTTTTGGGTTAAGCGGGCTGCACATCAGCTGCTTGACGTTGTGTCTAGGTCAACACATGAATGGTTGTCCTGTTTGAACTTGGATTCTGAAGAAGAACAAATGGAGGATGAGTTTAGGTCATTACCAGATTTCCTTAAGAAGGATGATGTCAATGACACTGATTTGATGCTTCCCTGGCTGCCTATATCACAGAAACAGTTCAACTTGGCAAGGCAATACAATAGTTGTGGTGAAAATGATGATCATATGACTGAATTTGAGGAGGATAAACGAGAAATTGTGGATGAAATCATTGAGGAGGTTGATGAAGAAGTGATTAAGGAGGTAGATGAATACTTGAACCCTCAAGTTGAGGAAATGGCTGAGCGTTTGAAAGACTCGTTGTTGTCTCTTCAGTCTACTGCTAAGGCTGTAGAATTGGCTGGGGAAATTCGGCAACTTTGTAAAGGAGGAGGTCAGTCTTTGGCTATTTTGGGTATCGTTGAACCTTGGAGAGCTGATGATGAGACAGCTGCAGTTTTGGTGTCCAATCTTCTAAATGGGAATGAAGATGAATTTGGTTGGCCCGGTCACATTCTTTGCTCTGTTATTCTTCCCAAGCTGTTGGTTTTGAAAGAACCAGCTTCTCGTGTATTACTAACGGCAACGTTAGAGTACTCTAAGGTTCATCAGAGAGCTTCAGAGTATGCGCTGCTATTGCCGATGATACTTAGAATGGATGGCATAAATAGCCCTATTTGTGATGTAATAACAAGGATAGTTAGAGAATCTTTGCACCCAGGCCGTGTTTCTTCCTTCTGCCAGAAACTTCTCAGTGACGAGGACAATCTGAAGAAATTTATCTGCCTTCCCTATCATCAATGCTTAATTGGCAATAAATTGGTATGGACAGAATCATTATTCAATTTGATGCAAAATATCCTAAATCATAACATTCATTTGACTCAGGACTCAGTTGATAGACTCATTCAGCATGCTTGGGAATCTGCTCACAGGTTTTCAAAGTCTTTGAAATTTGGAAACTTTTTATTATGTTTTGTCACCAAATGTTCTCCTATGTTGAAGTCCCAAAAGACCTTACTCATAGAAGCCACTCAGCATACTAATACTCTGGTGACCAAATCTGTGTTGTCAAAATTGTCTAGTTTGTAAGAGGCTCTATACCTTGCAAACCAAAGAGCTTTGTAAATACATTATTGTTCTTTAACTCAGACCATCTTTTTGGACCTAGTTTCCGTAGGAAGCTACTATGACAATTTCAAACAGGTTTGCTGGGGAATTATCCTGATTCTTAATACAGATGGTGTTTCTTAATAGTTTTTACTGAATCAGAATGCTGTGTTTGTGAATTGTATCTCTTCCCTGAGGGCCAGTGATGCATGGTTCAAAAGTTGGTGAATAATGGGCTCACTGCTGGACTCTTTCTTTCTAAAATATCAGGATTTTATCTGCAGCAGGATTCAAACCTGTGACATGCGCTGCTCCCACATTTCACCCTGTACTTGTTGATACTAAACCAAAGCTAATAGTAATTATCATGATATTAATACCCTTGTGTCATGCAATACAAGAGAAATGTTCTTTCTTGTATTGGGTTTGTGTGGATTAGAAAAACTTAGGATGGATGTTGAGCAATTTGGGTACATAAGGACATGTGAAAGTGTTTTAGAAACCCTTCATCTCTCTCTCTTCCATTCCCATTTTGTGTACCTTATTATATTTATTTGATAATGCGTTCCTTCAATTTTTTTCAGGAAGGTTTGGGTGTACATCAGTCTAAACATAAGTAATTTAAAATGGCCCTTATATTTGGGTCGGATGGTAAACTCCCTTCTACTTGTGATTTTGTCAATTGAACACTTGAACTCAATGAAACACAATATTTTAAACCCTTATCTCATTTGATCAGATATGTGTAATACAACCAAATACGCATGGAATCCGTGTCATTTTTTAATGACACAAATAATATTTTTTTTAAAAATGCTATTTTTTCTCTCATTGTACCTCCTTTCTCCATCCCCTTTCATTCTCTTCTGGTCACCCCCAATCCAAACCCACGCCCAACTCCCACCCTTTTCCATCTTCCTTACCTCAGAAACTTCCTTAAGCACAAAAATTCACCAACTGCCATAGCTTGAGACTTGGATGTTCTCATTTGGCAAATCTCTAAAAAAGATGAAATTCCTCCTCTTGACCCAATTGCTCTTGCATTATTTTTTGTATAACCCACTGCTTGCAAAGCTATGCATGAATTTTCCTTCCCCAGAACACTCCCAAATTCAAGAACCCTTTGAAGATTGTTGAGAATACACAAACCTTCAGCGATCATAACATGTTTTCTTGAAGCAACCGTGGAGATTTTAGCAATGGCGGTTACAGTTTTCTCCTTGATCTCCAGCGAAGAGCTAGAATCGAGTAAACAGACCAGCACCGGAACAATTCCTTGAGCTACAACAATCAATACATTCTTGTCATCTTGCTGTAACAACCCAAGCAATAAGTCCAACACTGAGTTCTTCTACTCAGTTGTCCCGATCCGTCCCGATCTGAAGATAAGTTATCAAATTCCTCGATTCAACCCGTATAGTCTTGTGATTTGAGCTTTCAGTTTTAGAGAGAAGTTTTCAATTTGAATCTTCAAACTAAAAGCTCAAATCATGTAACCCATTTTTTATTCGAAGACAAAAGAATCAGCCCAGAGAAGCATTCAAACAAAAAATGGATTTAAAATTTATTTCTTTTTGATTTCAAATAACCCATTTCTTATTTGAGCTTTCAATGAGAGAAATTTTCTTCTTCTTTCCAATTTGTATGTTTGTTGTGGGATGCTTGAAGAACAAGTAATTTCCTTTAAAATGGGGTGAGATTACAAAAAGAATGGTGGAAACCTATGGGTGGAGGCGACCTAATTTTTTTTCCTACAAGAAATGAGAAGAAGGGGTATTTCTACTTTTTCTTTTACATTTTTTTTCCTAATTATGTGTATTTTTAATGAAAAGCTATGTTGCTCGGACTCTTCATAAATGTCAGTGGGTGCGTGTCAGATTCTCCAAAAGTAGTGTATTTTTAGAGAATCCGACATAGATGCGGCATCGAAAGTGAAGAATCCGCACAACTTAGATGAAAAGTATCAATTCACGCTCTTAATCCGCATGTACATCACACATTTTTCCAACTCATCAATTTTATTGCCACATAAGTTTGGTCAATGGTCAGAGGTGTTTAAAATATTGTGTTTCATTGAGTTTAAGTGTTCAGTTGACAAAGTCATAAGTAGAAGGGTCCACTTTACAATCCAACCCAAGTATAAGGACCTACCAGACCATTTCGCCTTTAAAATATAAGGAGTTGGCAATGGGTCTTCAGGGGGGATTTGTCTTTTACTCTGCATATGGTGCTGTCTCACTCTTATTAGATAATCATATTCAGACTATACATATTATTCTTCATTGAAGATTGTTATCCTCACTGCGAAAGGTAGTCATCAATCAGCCACTACCAAGACATGCTCTGTGGATCAGTTAGTTTTTCTTTTATAGCTACAAACCAAAACATTGATCAACTTATTTTTCTTTTTCTCTATAAGAGTCATTGGTCTATGTATAACAGCTTTTCAAAGCAATCCTAACTTTAACCTTAAAACTTTTAGTGCAATCTTACATGGTAAAGGAAGCGTATATACATCAGCTTCTCTTGTACTTCAACAGAGAAAAAAGGGGAAAAGGTATCACTGAAATTATAAGTAACAGATACATAAACTTGGAAAGAATAATCCTTCTTTCTCAAGGTGAAGTCTTCAATGCCCATTGGCCAACGTTTTCGCAGACTCAAATCTAGGGCCTTTTTCAGCAAATTTGGTTTTGGAATAGAGATTCAGATAATCTTGAAAGCGGAGGTGACAGGGATACAAGAGCTTTGGCGCTGGAGAAATGATGGCCTCACCAGCAGGGTTGTAAAAGGTGGCAATGGAAAGTCTATTCCCATCCTTTTCAGCCATCACTCGGTGTCGAATACTCTTATACATCCCGTTGCTCAAAATTTCGATTTGATCACCGATGTTTACAAAAAGTCTGTTGTTCTTTGATGGTGGAATGTTCACCCAATGTCCATCTTTGAAGAATTCCAGACCCGGAACTTGTTCGTCTTGGAGTAAGAGAATGATACCACCAGCATCTGTGTGCTCGCGCAATCCCCTGACCAAATCAGGGCGAGGACATTGAGGATATATCGCTACTTTTGTTCCAACAGAAGGACCCTTGCTGCCTGAAAATGCTTCTTTGATGCAACTCTTCTCTAGGCCAAGGTTCTCACACATTAGTTCTGAAAGATTTTCTGCAAGTTCGATCAGCTGATCAATATAATCATCTACTGCTTTGCTGCACGCAACATACTTCAAATGTGAAATTCAATAATAATGAAATATTCTTAGTGCAGGACATCGGTAAGTTGTACGTCTGTGCTCATTAATTCTATCATATTTATTGAATTGTTGAAGCTTTATGCTGTGGTGTTGGTGACTTACCAAAGTTCCTTTGAGAGACCTTGAATCTCATAGATGCTGGAAGTTGGATGATGCCAAACAAAGAATGTGCTTTCCCAGTCTGTGTTGCTGATGTTTCCTTTCTTCTCTAAACTCATAGGTAGCTCTGATTCATAAAATCGCTTCTTCATGTTGGCTTCGTAGTGCTGATTCACGAGCTGCTTCACATTGTCCATCAAGTAAGTGTCAATTCCATGATTCTCTATCTGCATCAGTTTCTTATCAATATTAGCATCTTATCAAAAGTGCTTAGTACTACTTAAAAAACAGAATTATACATGAGTTCATTCATTACCATAAAAAAGCCCCATTTCTCACAAGCCTGATGGAGTAGTGACATGGTTGCACTTCTCTCCTCACCTTCAAGCTTACTGAAGTCGATAACCGGAATCTCCATCTTCTTCTGTTTTTTTTAAGTTCAGTATGAAGAAAAGGAAGGTAATTGCCGGACTATATATAGCCGTAGTAGTAGAATATTATTTACATGGTGGGACAATTTTATTTTTCTTTTTTTAAAAAAAGCAGTTAGATTTGAATATCAGGTAGTTGCAGTTGTAACTTAATTAATTACCTCTTTTGAAGGAGAAAGGATCGGAATAGTAGTGAGTCCAAATTCACTTCATATCAAGAGCCATGTGATTGGTTCTATTATTTTTATGTTTTGACAAATCTATAGTCAATTTATGTCTTACAAAGAGCAACATACAAAACACCCCTAAATTTGGTGCGATTTATTAGTTTATCTCTGAATTATTAGTTTAGCTTTGATATGTAGGTAAGAATTTTCCTGATAGAATGCTTACATGTCACATAAAAGTTCATTGCATGCATGTGTTTTTCTCTTTTCTATTATCCTTAATGAGTCAACTTGGACTTGTTTATGTTCTTTTGGTAACGTACGTTAGTTTGGTATTTCCTTATAAATTGCAATTCGTTGTTTTGAAGAAACCATGGGCAGTGGGTGATGGAAATATGAATAGTAATACTACATTCCAATGGGCGGTTGTGGTTTTAAAACTTATTCGATATGACTCGTTCAAACTAGCTCTGTCTTAATCATTTCTTTTTAGAGATAGATCGAGGCCACTTACAACATTATTTTTAACCAAAATCCTAAGTGAAATTCATCTTTGTTATTTGTTATTTTTAGTGTTTACCAAATGGTTGTCATTGCTTACATGTATGTTGGGATGTAATGTTGACATACTTTACTTGCCTATCTGTTCATTTGAAAATAGGAACGTCCTTGTTTTGTTTAAATCAGAAAAGATGGTTTTCTAGTCCTTCACAAACTGTTTTTCGCCTTTAAGTTGTTTTTACGAGAGATCTTTATTTTTACAATGAGAGATGTGAAAAGATTATTTTCTTCTATTCAATTTCTAAGAGGGCAAGAAATCTTATTTACTCACTACGTAAGGGGAAAATGAGAATGGTAAGATTAATTGTTTTCAAAGAGCAAGGACCCTTCGGGGTGGCCCAGTGGTTTGGGCTTGGGACTTTCATGTTGGAGGTCTCAAGTTCAAAACCCCTTGCCAGCGAAAGCAAGGGGTTTGTCTTCTGGGTCGAGCTCGTCACACCAGGCAAGCCTGGTGTGGGTTACCTCTCCTATGTGGTTTGCGAGCTATTGCATAGGAGCAGAGGTTTTACCCTGTGCGCACCCAAAGGGTAGCGGCTATGGGTTTTCCTTGTCATAAAAAAAAAAAGAGCAAGATATTTTTTTTTAGATTTAAAAAAGAAAGTGTATCAAACAAAACATGAAATGAAGGTGTGGCAATTTCTTACTTGGCGACGAGCTATAATTTTCTATATATGTTCGGAATGATTAGTTGAACGAACGGTTGTTTAGCATTTCAAATGCCCTACACGCACACACCATAGATATTAAATAGAAAAGGGTTATATTTGTCCTTATACTCTTACAAGTCACAAATAAGTCATATATGCCCTTCATTATACTTTAAAAATATATTTGTCATTTTTGTTTAATTTTAAAATCATATTTATCTTTGTATTAAAAAAGAGTCATATTTATTCCTTCGATGTTAAATCTTCATGTCCTTAATATATATGCCTTTTTATTCAACTTTGGATCATATTTATCCTTGTACTTTCAAAAAGGTCATATTTATGCTTACGAATTACGATGTTATATTCGCATGTCCTTAACATATTTGTCCTCTTCGTTCAAATTAGGGGTTATATTTACTTTTATACTCTAATAATCATATTTATTTCTATTGCGTTAAATTCTCATGGCTCACTTTAATTTTCCTATGTGGATCCTCTTGGACATATTTTTCCCTTAATTAATTTACTAACTTATTTAAACTCTTTTAGCTAGCGTTTGTCCCCAAGTTTTCAAGTATTTTTGTCAAATAATACTTGAGCCAAGTTTTTTCCAAGTTAATAGCCTGTGTTTGGCCCCAAGTTTTCCAAAAACATTTGACTATTTTAAAAAAATATGATTTATACACATAAGTTTTAAAAACTATTAAAAATATCCATAAATTTGTATTATCTATTTATAATGAATATGTTCTGTTAAAAATAACCATATAACATAATTGATAACAATCAACAACAACAAAATAACAATATATACAAGAGCAATACATTAATGCATATTCAAACTTGTCATTGATTCGGTTATAATTATAACAACCTCCGGAGGATGTAATAACAAACTATTCCTTTATATTTGACCTCTATATGAATATTCCATCAACTTGTGGAATTTTTGAGATGCCCTTTAAGGGAATTTAGTACCCTTTATATAGGCATGAACTAGAGTTTAGGGTTGAGTAGACTCCGAGAAGTTTAATTGAATCTGAACACACCTTCTAGAGTCCCAATTCGAATTGAACACGTTTTGTAGTCCACAAAATTTTAATGTCTACAACAATCTCCTCCCAACAAGCTTCTAGATGATTGAGAAGACGAAATAATATTGTTGCTTTGAGTTGATTGTTCGTCATCTTCATCAGTAACCATATCATCACGTTCATGTTCATTAAATATTTCATCATTGCTTTGATTTTCACGCAAAAAATTATGTAATACAGCACAAGCAACTACTATTTTCACTTGCATGTCTAATTCATAGTTGTTCATGCCTTGTCACAGTATTCTGAATCTACTTTACCACGCACCAAATGTTCTTTCAATTACATTACGCAAATAGGCATGTCCTTAGTTAAATAACTCTGTCATTCTTAGGTTCTCTTTCACTTCCCATATAGTCCTACAAATTATGTCGCATTCCTTTGTATGGAGCTAGAAATCGTTTCGTGTTCCGAAGATCAGCATCAACAACATAAGAGTTTTCTACAAAATTTTAAAAAACACAATTCAAATTATACTTTTGCTTTAATTTTTATTATTATTTTCCTTCTTTCTAAAAGACTATAAAAAATGAAATTCATAATTTACATACCATAACCATGTGGTGGATAAATATTAGTTCGATTCGGTTATAATTACAATCTATTAAAAATATAAAAGTTTGAGGTAATTTTTGAATTTCTTAAAGTTTCCAAATATTTTTCAAGTTTCCAAAAACTAATTTTTCTAATATTTGAGAACTTGGAATTCTTGGCAAAAAATTCACTAAGTTATGTGGTCAAACGCCAACGATTAAATGTTTCCCATGTTTTTCCTAAATCTTCCCAAATAAAACTTGGGGCCAACCGGGTCCTTACCACTAAAAAATTAAAACTCAACAATTTCATTGTTTATTTATGGCCGATATGATTTCACCAATCAAATCTTGTCAAAATTAAATCCAACTTCTTTTATTGTAATAGATAATTGTTGCTCCTACCCGTTTTATTTATTACATTGATTTTCTAAATAATAAAATTACACTTATTCCAAATAAAAGATAATTATCTCAAATTAAGAAACGTCGATCAATACTACATTCTCTCTAGATTTCTGCTTAGCAGAATACTCACGATCATTCGATCACTATGTTTCTACATAGTTCCTTTTCAGCTGCAAGCCATTTGTGCAGCAGATTATATTTATTGAATCACATCCAAATTTGTAATCGGGAAAATTATCATTTCATTAATTGATTCAAAGTTTATTTCCTATATATATATATATATATACTTGAATTTATCAATAGAAAATCATAGGAGAAAAAGTACAAAAATAAAATAAAATAAAATAATCCTATTGAGCACCTTTATCAGTTTACATGTAAATGGGCAAATTGATTCAATTGAAAAAAAAAAACTCATAAATCACATAAGAAAATAAAGGTGGGACATGAGGATTTAACGTTATATGGGTAAATATGATCTTTTTCTAGAGTATAAGGGTAGATATGACAAATTGTTTTGAAAAAACCGGACAATATATTAAGAAGACGAAGATTTAATGTTGTAAGGATAAATATGACCCTAAAATTGAATGAAAAGGGCAAATATATTGAAAAAGTATATCAAAGAGCAAATGTGACTTATTTGTGATAGTGCAAGGCCAAATATAGGGATGGTAATAAAGCAGGACAAGGGTTTAACAGGGCAAGATAGGACACTACTTAAATGGGGCGGGGTAGGACGGGGCGGGTCAAATCTAATATTTTTAAAACTTTAAAGGGGAACTTTCACATATAGCCACTCAAAAATAGTCTAATTACTCTCCATAGCTATAGTTTGATAATTACAATTTGTAGCTACATGTTATATGGAGGAGAGAGGCGAGTGAGACTGGGAGAGAGAGGAGAGAGGCGAGAGAGAGGGGCCAAAGAGTGGAGAAAGGTGAATTGTATATGTATATAGGTTAGATAATTGTATATTATACATATATATATATTTGTATATATGGCAAGAGAGATTGGGAGAGGGAGGAGAGAGGCGAGCGAGATTGGGAGAGGGAGGAGAGAGGCAAGAGAGAGAGGCCAGAGAGAGGTGAATTGTATATGTATATATGTTAGATAATTGTATATTATACATATGCAATTGTATATATAGCAAGCGAGATTGGGAGAGGGAGGAGAGATGCGAGCGAGATTGGGAGAGAGAGGAAAGAGGCGAGCTAGAGAGGGCAGAGAGTGGGAGAGAGGTGAATTGTATATGTATATAGGTTAGATAATTGTATATTATACATATGTATTTGTATATTCTGACGAATTATACATATACAAACATGACTAATTATACAAACTCGAAGTCAGCCTGCGTAATTAATGTATAATGTTAGTCGTGAGTGATAATTATAGCAAACTATAGCTATGATGAGTAATTAAGTAGTATAAATTTGCTTAACCGCGTAATTTTCCCAACTTTAAAAGGGCAGGGCAGGGATGAGTTGTGTTGGGCCATAAGGCCCATTATTTCAGCTGAGCTTTGGTTGATCCCAAAAGCAAAATGAAATAAGGGTAAATCACATAAATATGTTATATTAAAAAAATATTTACCATTTATGTCAATATAATTTTTTTTAACTAAATATAACAATTTTTTGAAATTAAGAAAGGAAAATGTACCGACGCTTGCCTCTTTCTCGGCCCTTTTTCCTCTTCCTCTTTATTTTTTAATTCTTCTTCTTCATCTTTCTTTCTCTATAATTATTATCTTCTGACTCTTCTTTTCTCTTTTTTTTTTTTTTAAATTTCTTCTTCTTCTTTCAAATTTTCATTTAAATAACAAATCAATTTTTCATATTTCATTATTTTTACCCAAAAAATACAACGAAAAAAGAAATGAAAAGATGAAAATTTGTACAAAATCATGTTTTCAAGCAGAAATTTCAAATCTCTAAAACTACAACAACAAGAGTTCACCATTGATGGTCATTATAAAGATTCAAATTTTGAATTCATTATTTGAATTTTACGAATTTGTGATTAGTTTGGATAGGATGTTCCTACAAATTATTGAAAATGTCGTATGGAATTTATATCTCAATTTCAAGAGGGTTTGATTAAGTTTATAATTGATTTTAGGAGAAATATTAGATTGAAACTCGAAAAAGTGAAGTTTATGAAATTGTATTGCAATTGTATTAAAGTTGTATTAGATATGTTTCATAATTGTATTAAAATTGAATTAAAATCATGAACAATACATTTATAATACATATTACAAACTTCATTCTTTTTAGTGATATCAACCAAAATAATTTAAGCAACACACTCTTAATACATTTATAATATAGGAACAATACATTTGTAATACATATTGCAATCTTTTTCTTAGTGGTACAAATCAAAATAATTTATAAGATATATATAATACATGTTTTATTCATGAATAGTACATTTATAATACATATTGCACGCTTCACTCCTTTGTTAGTGATACCAACAAGAATAATTTAGGTAATACGCTAATAATATCTTTTTAAGACATCCACATTACATTTTAATACATATTGCAACCGTCACTCATTTTCTTAGTGATAAATTAAAATAATTTATAAGACACATCTAATATAAGTTTTATTCATGAGCAATCCATTTATAATACATATTGCAACCATCACTCATTTTCTTAGTGATACAAATCAAATAATTTATAAGACACGTATAATATAAGGTTTATTCATGAACAATACATTTCTAATACATATTGCAAACTTTACTCTCTTCTTAGTGATACCAACCAAATGATTAATACATGCACACTACATTTTTAATACATATTGCAAACATCATTCATGTTCTTAGTGATACAAACCAAAATAATTTATAAGACACATATAATACATGTTTTACTTATGAATAATACAAGTTTAATTTAATCAATAGATTATTATCTTGTCTTTCGTTAGTTATGTTTTTTTATTTATTCTTAATTTTCTGTTCTAATTCAACTTTAATATTGTGTAATACACTTTTAATGCAAATTTAATTCATTTTGTAGTTTATTATTTGTTGTTATTAGATTACTTGTTTAATTCATTATTGATATAAGTTTAATTCACTCTATAGGTCATTGTCTGGTGTTTTCATTAGTTACATTTTTTATCCATGCTTAATTCTCTCTTCTAATTCAACTTTAATATTTGTGTAATACACTTTTAATTCAAGTTAATTCATTTTACAGTTTATTGGTTGATTTGTTATGATTAAATTACTTGTTTAATTCATTATTAATACAAGGTTTATTCAGTTTACAAATCACAGAATGCTCTTTCGTTTGCTACATTTTGCATGCATATTTAATTCACTTCTAATTCAACTTTAATATGTGTGTAATACATTTTTAATTCAAGTTTAATTCATTTGGCAGTTTATTAGGTTTCTTCATTTGTTACGATTAGATTACCTGTTTGCTCTTTAGTTTGGATAGGTTGTTCCTACAAATAATTGAAAATATCATTTGGAGTTTAATATCTCAATTTAAAGAGGATTTGGTTAAGTTTAGAATTGATTTTAGGAGAAATATTAGATTGAATTTCGAAAAGGATGAAGTTTACGAAACTATATCACGTTTGTATTAGATATGTTTCATAATTGTATTAAAATTGTATTAAAATCATGAATAATACATCCTACATTTATAATACATATTGCAAACTTCACTCCATTTTTAATGATATGAACTAAAGTAATTTAGGTAACACACTTATAATACATCACTCACGTTCTTAGTGATACAAACCAAAAATAATTTATAAGGCACATATAATACATGTTTTATTCATGAATAATATAAGTTTAATTCAGTTTATAGATCGTTGTCTTGTCTTTCGTTAGTTACGTTTTTCATTCATTCTTAATTATTTCTTCTAATTCAACTTTAATATTGTGTAATACAATTTTAAAGGAAGTTTAATTTATTTACTTGTTTAATATTAGTGTAATACAATTTTAATCAATTTTGCAATTTATTAGTTGATTTTTTACGTTTAATTACTTGTGAAATTCATTGTTATACAAATTCATTCCGTTTACAGATCATAGAATGCTCTTTCGTTTGCTACATTTTGCATTCATATTAATTCTCTTCTAATTCAACTTTAATATGTGTGGAACACATTTTTAATTCAAGTTTAATTCATTTTGCAATTTATTATGTCTCTTCATTTGTTACGATTAGATTACTTGTCTAATTAATTAATTATTAATAAAAATTTATTTAGTCTACGAATCATTGACTATATGAAAGAAAATAGAGAGAGAGAAAGGGGGAAAAAGCTAGAGGGAGAGGGAGAAAGTGCAACAAAAAGAAAAAAGAAAGAAAAAACAATAGAAAGAAAGCAAGAGAGAAAAAGCAGCAACAGAAAGAAAACAAGGGAAAAAGAATAATATGAAGAAAAAAGGGGAGAAAGAGCGAGAAAATAGATAAAAATTAAAAAGGCGAGAGAGAAAAAGGAGAAAGAGGCAAAAGAGAAAGACAAATCTAATAAAACATATAGTATTGTTACATATTGTTAT
This sequence comes from Solanum stenotomum, assembly GCF_019186545.1. Taxonomy (NCBI): domain Eukaryota; kingdom Viridiplantae; phylum Streptophyta; class Magnoliopsida; order Solanales; family Solanaceae; genus Solanum; species Solanum stenotomum. The sequence goes on from NC_064290.1 coordinate 23,478,327, forward strand.
AAATGGTAATAATTAAAGAGTATATTTAAAATAAGTAATTATTTTTTAAAAAGGATCCACTCAAGTAATTTTTCCATGAAATAATGCGGATTAACATTATTAATTGGTGACATTTTTTTTTGTTCTCCTCTTTCATTTTCATATTTAATTGAAAAATTTATAAATGACAATTATTAGACTAATATTTTCAAGTTATAGCAGTAGAATATAACTTTGAAGTTGTAACAATAAAAAATTTCAGGTTGTAACATCTATATATATATATAATAGGAGAAAAAAAATGCCTACATGTCAGCACCACAAAAAAAAGAGAATTTAAGAATTATTTAAATTTAAAATCTAAAAGTAAAAAACTAAAAATTGAAAACACTACAAAAATAATGAAAAATTCAACAGGCAGTTTTTACAGCTTTTTTTAAAAAAAAATAAAAAATTTATAGTTACCTTAATTGTATATATCTAGGAGAAGAAAAGATGACACATGTCAAAAGAAAATAAAAAAAGAAAAGAAGATTAAAATTTTTAAAAGAAAAAGATTACGAAAACTGTAAATAAGGATAAATTTGCAATTCAAATTTACGTGAAACTTTAACTGCCATTTTTGAATAATTAAATAATTCAAAAAAATTTTATCAAAGAAAAAAAAGTTACTATTTCAATTTTTTTAAAAAAATTAAATGTATAAAACGGATGGAAAAAAAAGGTACTTATCTATCTATATATATTACTATATTTATTATCTATAAAAAAATTACTATTTTGTTTTTATAAAGATTTTAAAGTAATTTTTACAATTAAACTTTTTTATTCAAAGAAAAAAGTTACTGTTTCAGTTTTTTTTTTTTTTTAAAAATAAATGTATAAAACGGATGAACAAAAAAAGTACTTATCTATCTATATATATTACAATATTTATATATAAAAAAAACTAACCTACCAACATGATAAGTATTGTTTTAAAGTTTAAATTGAAATCAGTTATTTTGCTGTATTTTGCCTCCTCCTTTGTAGCAAATACACGTACATGCCTCCCTTTAAATAGCATAAAAAAATAAAATATTATATCAACAGAAAAATTGTAGGCAATAAATCCACATTATTTAAAATTTGAAATCAATTATAACTGCTCAATACAGTTTTAAATTTCATCATTATAGAAAAATTATTTTATATATATATATATATATATATATATATATATATATATATATTTCCTGTAGATCTTTTACACAACAAAGAAGTAGTAGGAATATTTGTAGGTTAAATTCACCTAAGAACAAATCATGAATTCAGTTAGTATATGCTACGGAAAGAGAATTGACCGTTAACCATTCTTCAAATTCTTGATCATTTATTTCACATACAATTTGGTAAAGTATATGTACATCGATTGATATTTTTCATGCTTGAAGTGTTTGCACATGTATTAT